>NC_134407.1:203401232-203734357 GCF_038048845.1 Mixophyes fleayi | reverse complement strand
TTGTTTTACTTAAAACTAAAGTCAACTATATTTTATGTCCAAACTTCTACAAATCTAACCCAATGCATGCAGAGAGACCTTAAAAATGTTTCTGCAAGCTCTTTGCTCCAAAAATGCTTGCCCACCAGTTTTCTTTTGGTTAAGACATCAAGTTATTTTACAGCTTAGATATTTTAGTGGGGTTTTTTCTTAGAAGCTATGGGTAAGGGGGATACACTTGATTGCTTACAAAAACAAATAATCAATAAATCTACGATAATAATAAATATGACATTTTAATTTGACTGACTTTCAACAAAATGCTACAGCAGTAAAGATTAAAAATTAGCACCTTTCCATTTCTGGGGCTGCTCCGTGCAGTCGTTTTCCCAGAGGCTCATTGGTTAGTGTTTCAACCATGACCGAAAACTGGGAATGAGTGACTGAGGGGGGGAGAATTTTGTAAATGTCCTACTATTTCACTGTTTGTATATTTTTTTGGTCGTTTGTGCTAACAGTTGGGTGTTTAGTGTATGCCACACGTCTAGTATGTGCCTTCATATTTTCAGTGGCAAGAGCTACAAAATTAAATGCAAAGACACATTTTAGGTCATGAAGGGGAATAAACTGTGCCTTAATTATAAATATTTTTTTTCTCTTCCAGGCCAATTAGATGCAAGTGTTTTGATATAAATTATAGGGTTATTCCGAATGTCTGCCTTACTCTGTAAAGAAAAAAAAAATATTTTATGTAACTTTTTAAAAGGTATGTGTTGAACCAAAAAAAAATCTTTGTATATTTTTCCAGTTTGTTTGAAAGTTAAAATTATGTAAAATATGTTATGCCCTTTTCTGTGCAAAAAAATCTGCAATTCCATTTTTGAATAAACATTTTTAAAAATTTGTCTTTTTTTAAAATGTTCTTTTAAAAATAAATTTAGCTGCTAAAACATACTTTATACAAGAACTATAGACACACAAGTCGGGTACAGAATCACAGGGAAGAAGAGAAATTCCTGTCTTTATTGTAGCAGTACCACTTTATGTGCTGTATATGTACACAGTTTGGGATATAACAATTTTCAGTATGATGGTTACAATACAATGTTATCAACATACCATGGGACAAACTGTGTGAAATTTAAAATAAAATTGTGTAATATATATTATACATACAGTGGTTGAAGTGGGTCAGTATGAACTGCTATGCCGTGCCACCATTTCTCCTACTGCTTTGATTGGAAAATTATCCAATTCCATTCACTTATTCTCCATACTGTCACATCTAAATTTCCAATATGACCCCTGCATGTGTGTAAAAAAAATATAATAATTATATATATATATATATATATATATATATATATATATATATATATATAATCATCATTATTGTTTATTTTTACTTTACTCTGAGTAATTGTATGAGATGGCAAATCATATACAGTGGATATAAAAGGTCTACACTCCTTAATAGAAATTGCAGGTGTTTGTGAGCTAAGTTTAACATAAAATGCTTCAAGCGCCTAGTGGTATAGCATCGAACATCTAAAGAAACTCTTTAAAAGGTCATTCAATTTGTAAAATAAAATGCAAATTGTAATATCTAATAAAGAACATGGCACATTTATTGATTAAAAAGATGGCTCCCAATACACATTTAAAAATGTATTTAAAATCCATTTAGAAATAATATTCTTATCAAAATGATCTTGCACTGAGGATAAATCTGCAATTTTTTTTTTATCATATGTTAAATATAAAACCAGCGCAAAAATATAATCGGTCATGCAAAGAACAACATGAGGTATAAACTGATATAACGTAAGTCTAAAATGTCCTCCGTTGGTGATCACAAATCCGTGTCTTAAGATCATACAGTATCCATTGCCGTGACGCAGTTTTTTGAATGTCACAAAGTAATATACGTAGTGGCGTAAAAAAAGATGGAGAGTGGCCAGGTCACCTTCCACTCCGTCTATCCTGGAGCTTTAAACTCCGCATCAAAGGACGATGAAAGTGCTCTTTAGGAACACCTCATCCCCTACAGGATGCAATCCGCACCACTTCACCATTCAGATGCTGTTGCTGGTACCTCAATAGATTGACATGCAGCGACTGAAGCTTCACTCATCTAGTATTTTGCTGAAAGATGAAAGTACTGACGCGTTTCATCACAATGGTTACTTTCTACTTTAGTTTGTAATGTAAGGCCTGAAACCTACATAAATCATCTCCGAAATGTTCTACCTTTTAATCTGACCTTGCTTCCCAACAAAATTCAAATGAAAAACAAATATACCAGTTTTATGAACAAGACGTGAAAATAAAATACCTACAATACCCTGGTTGGATTAGTGGGCACATCCCTAAATAAATACTTTAAGGAAGGACCTTTTACTTCTATTATAGCAGTGAGTCTTTTTTAATAAGTCTATTAACTTCGCACACTTGGACTTTACAATTTTATTTCACTCTTCCCTGCAAAAAAGTACAAGGTCCATTAATTTGTCAGGGAATCTCCTGTGCACAGCCCTCTTTAGGTCATTCCACAGGTTTTCAGTGGCTGGGCCATTCTAAGACTTGCCCATAGCAGCCAATCAAATTCTAGCTATTATTTATCTAGCACATTCTAGAAACTGATAGCCAGAATCTGATTGGCTGCTATGGACAACAACTCCACTCTTCCTTTTTAAAAGGTTTGATAAATATGTCCCTTGGTCTTTCTTTTCTGAAGCCATTACTTGCAGGGGCGCATGCAGGATTTTAAAAATAAATAAAAAGCAAGAGCTCCGTTTCGGCAGCACTGTACTATACAGCAGCCGCGGCGCTGTCAAAGAAGCGTCTGCGGTGGTGCTGTATACAATACAGCACCACCGAGGACGCTTCTTTGATAGTGCCACTATGTAGGGGCACTTCTTTAGCGGAGGGGAGGGGTTTCTGGAGACCCAGAAACCCCCCCTGTGTGCGCCCCTGACTTGGTTTTCTCCTTTGGATCATTATCATGTTTGAACGTGAATTTCCTCTTCATATTCAGCTTCTGACAGAGGCCAGCATGTTTTGTGGCAATATATAGTGATATATTGAACTATTTTGAACTGTATTATGCTCTCTATGCTGACTAGAGCCCTGGTCCCAGCTGAAGAGAAGCAGCACAAGGCATGGTGCAGCCACCACCATGCTGGCCAGTAGGTATGGTGCTCACTGAGTGATAAGCTGCGTTATCTTTGTGCAAATCATATTATTTAGAATTAAGGCCAAAAAGTTCAAGCTTGGTCTCATCAGAGCATAAGTAATTTGTTCCCACATGGTTGTAACAACCTGCGTCAATCCGCTGCTCTCTTCCCCAGCTTCGTTCTTGGGTTACGCGGAAGCGTCTACATGCTGGTAGACTTAGCAAGGAGTTCTTCAAACAATTCTCTAAGAAACCAGGATGTGGGGGTTCCTTAACCCCGCCTCAAGGGGGGGGGTACTGTAAAGAGTTGCGGCGCTCTTTCTCTTTCTTCCATTCCGACTGTCCTATGGTAACGGTCAGGGCGCTTTCTAAGCAGCACCACGTCCATGCAACACTGAGCAGCCGGGCATGAGTGCATTTAGAAAAATAATAGCCTGCGGGCTAAATAATCTATTTAATTTGGCAGCCCCTGTGGGTAATTTTCAGGCAGGGCTCTGATTGGCTGCTTTCTGTATTTAAGGCAGGGCGGGCTTAGGCTCCCTGCTGGTTATAGCGTCTCTTGAGGAATTGCTGACCTGCTGTGTTTAGTATCTGGTATATGCTGCTGATACTCTGGATTGACCTATCGTTGTGACCTCTTGCTTGTTACTGGACCTTGCCTGTTTGCTGATTGCCCTGACCTCTGGACCTGTTTCTTGGATTCTCCTGTTTGCTGCCAGCCCTGATCTTGTTGCCTGTCTCTGACCTTCCTATCTGCTACGGACCCCCTGGCCTCGGCCTGCTTTCTGACTACCCGCTACCATCTGGATAGCCTCCATCTTCCATCCGCTGTGGTGTTGCTCATAAACTTACACTGCATTAGAGTTAAGTCCTGTGAGCATATCAAGCTCTACGGGAAAGGCGTCTGCTACAGGTGAAGACCTCTAAAACCAGTTCTGTAAGTTTATGTCAAGACCCGCCAGCCTAACAATGGTTTGGGGTGATTTAATGTATTTTTTTTGCAAACTTTATATGGGCTTGGAAGTTTTTTGGTTTTTTTGGGTGGATAAATGGCTTCCTTCTTGCCAGCCTATCCCAAAGCCCTAACATGTGCAAAATACGGGTGATTGTTGTTACATATAGGGAATGACCAGCTACTGCCAGAAATTCCTGCAGCTCCTTTAATATTGGCCCCTTGTTAGCCTCCGTAATGAGTTTTCTCCTGCCGTCATGAACTTTGGAGCGATCTCCTGATCTTGGCAATGTCCCCATTATGTCACATCTTCTCCACTAATTAATGATAGTCTTCACAGTGTTCCATGGAACATGTTATTCCTTTGATATTCCTTCATACCAATATCCTGATTGGTGCCTTTCAACAATGAGATCCCTTAGAGGTTTTGAAAGTGGCTTAGTGTGACCATGACTATCCCAGTAGGATGCAACCGAGAAAACGGCAAGGAAATCCTACAGGAGCTCTTGCATTACTGGCAATCTTTTCTATATCTTTTTTTTTATCATTTGAATTTTGTTCGTGGCAAGGTCACACTAAAGTTGGAAAAGGGTTTGACATGATTTATTCGGATTTGAGACTTTAAATCACAAACCCCTGCTATTTCAATAAGGGTGTATAGACTATTCATACACACTTTTTAGGCTCTAGTTACAGATTGCAAAGAAGAAATTACATGCTCATTCCCATCGAATTCAAACCAAAGAATATAAAAGCAAAAAAAGGCACTAAATTCTTAAGAATTGTAAAACATAAAATATTTAGCTAACAATATCATACATACAGTTGTTAACAATTTATTACCATTTTCTGTTTACTATACGCAGTGTAACAGAGCAAACTATGCAATAAAAATAGAGAAAACAAAATCAATACACAACTCCAGCCCATTCAGAGCCACTGCCTAAATGATTGTAAATATTCCCATCAAATAAAATATTTTTGTTTGTTTTTTATTCGTCATAGTCCAAATGGGAAAATAAAAATAATAAAATGGCAGCGTGCTTAAAAAATAACGTTTCCTTTTAATAAAAGACCTTCCAAAATCCTGGGTCACCACTAGGATGTCTAGCACTATGAGTGGCTGAGGACTTTTTTGGGGTGGATGGGGGAGTGAGGGGCAGTACAGTGCCCGTTTTTTAATTATTAAAATTTGAAGACCAACAATTAGCTTTTTTCTGTCGGCTACAAGTTGCACAATGAAAACAAGTGTCTGGCTGCCAAGGTTTAGTGCATTGAAATGCAATATTGATAACTGAGCTCTATTGAGTACTTGTGCTTTGTATCCTAGGTTTATATCATAGATTGTTTTATGTAGATAACACTCTTTGTATTAGTACTTCACCCGATCCTGTGCTGGATGCCGACTCTTGTCCCTGCTAGGGCCCTCTTAAGAACATCTTGGGCCCCCGGGCACAGCAGTGCACCGGGGCCCCTATATATACAAAAAAAAAAAAAAAAAAAGTATTATATATATGGGCCCTGCAGCTCAGGGGGGCCCGTCGGGGGCAGCAAAAAAAAAAAAAACCTGAAAAAAAAGAAGAAAATACTTACCTTGCATGTCAGGTGGGACGTCATGACGCCCGCCCGACATTCTTTGCGGAGCGCGACGGAGGAGGAGACCATGGAGGGAGCCGGATCGCCAGCTGACTGCAAGGTAAGTATTTTCTTCTTTTTTTTCAGGTTTTTTTTTTTTTTTTTGCTGCCTCCGACGGGCCCCCCTGGGCTGCAGGGCCCCCGGGCACCTGCCCATTGTGCCCAATGGGAAAGACGACCCTGGTCCCTGCCTAATTCTCTTTCCCTATGCCAATTTTAATTTGTTAGATTTGTTTGTGTTTTAGTTATTTTGAATTGTTGTGCTTTTCTGTTTCTATTCAAAAACTAAAAGGGCTGTGTAATTTTATGGTGTGTTATTATGGTTTAAAGTTGAGATATGGGGGAAGTGCTTCCCAATGCAGATGTTACAGTGATATCTAGGTTACCCTTTATCGACGTTCCTTACTGCAGACCTCATGTAATGTTGGCTGATTCGTCTCGCAGTTTTTGCAACATCTGTCAACTACATTAAGTAAACAGGGATCAACTAAATATCAAACCCTTTTACATTTTGCTGAATAGCACACCAAATCTTCATCATAATTTTTATGTTACCGTCAATCAGAACTATTCTATATAGGGGGGAAAAAATCAATTTAATGTTAGCTCCTGGACGTGGGGACTTTGGTGACTCTTTTGTAAAAGTAAATTACTCTTAAAAAAAGAATAGGACAAAAAACAAGTGTTTTTTCTCGTATCTCGAGATGCACCTACTTTGTATATGCAGCATATGTACCTGGTTTACCATAAATCAACACAAAAGGCGCATATATATGTTTTGGCAGGTCTGCACGAGAAGCATCTGTGTAAGCATGACTTCACTCAGGGGAGGGCTGGCAAATGTTAGCCCAAGGGGCAAAACTGGGCTCAGCAGCCTATTTTAAAGGAAAAAAAATGCAGGTGGCCCAGTGACCCAGACCAAGGTAACCCACTATGAGACGAGACGGGACCGGCCTGGGGAGGAGGGGCAGATGCCCCCTGCCCAGCCAACCCCTTCCTTTACTGTACTGGGCCAATGTTAGAAAGCCCCTTCCCTCCGTTGTTTTGTCTCTCCAGGTGCAGTTGGCATGAGCACAGGGTCAGTCTGTCCCACAAGAGTACTGGGGAAATCTCTGGTGGGCCCTAACCTAGTAGGGAGTGGCCATGGTAGGTCACACCCTGATAGCAGTGTGACATCATTAGGTCACACAACATTGTCAGTGGAGAGGAAATATGAGGCGCAATCTGAGGAAGAAGCTGAGAGTAAGGAAGGTTAATTCATTTAGGGTTTGGGGGTGAGGGAGAATGGACAGCAGTGGAGTTGAGATAACCTGAGTGTGGAGAGTGGCCGACGGGGGCACCGAAGGGATGGGGGGCCGGTACCTGGGTGCCTCCAACCTGGTGTGGCCATGCCACTTTTGGCGGCTATGGAAGGAGCCCCAAGAAGTTGCTGTACTAGGGACCAAAATTGCTCTTGGCGGCAGAATAGAGAGATTCCAGGGGATGGAGAGAGGAACTCGAGCTCTGTAAACTAGTTTAACATGGAGGCATTGTGACTGGGTGCTGGCATAATGTGATTGGCTGCTGGTATATTATATAGTAAAGCCTGCACCCTGACCTTGTCATATTAATATACAAAATGTAATAGAACTGTTCTAAAGAGTGATTTTTTATTGTAAAGAGCATTTCTTGAGAGTGTTAGAAAATTATAAAAAAAAACAACAACAAAAACAAGCGATACAATGTTAATAAAAATAAAAGCCCAGATGATATAGGCTTTAATGCTGCACAGTTACATGCTGAATATCTGTTGCTTTGAGTCACTTGTTTCCATTATGTCATATATTATGTTATCCTCTTATGTCTGTAAAAGTTGGAGGGGAAATGCTCAATTCATAGGATTGGGTGGGAGGTTGCTTTGTGGAGAGCGCCGACCAACGGGGGTGAGTTTAGGAGTGGGTGTAGAGAAGAATATATGTGTGGCTGGGGGTGAGTGGGCAATTTAATGGTGAGGGTAAGGGCTAGTCATTTAACAGTGGGTGAGCGATATTAATATATTGGTGGAAGTAGTTTATTTGATAAGAATGCCTAATTTAATAGGGAGTCACCTATTAATTTAAGGTGGGGTGATGGAACCATTTATTTAATGCTGGGAAGGATTGGAGGGTAATAACTGAACGAGGGACTTAGCTTGGGAAGAAGGAGGGTTATTTATTAAATGTTGGGAGGAAATAAGTCTATTAAGTGGGAATGACATTAATGTAATTTTGGCGCTGGTTGCAGGTAGGGAGGCCTAATTAATAAACATGGGTGCTAATGATTTAACAGTGGGGCTGGTTGGGGGAAGGAGGCCTAGAGTGTTCACTCATTGCTAGAATCTCCATATATCATGTAGCGATCCATTTATGTTCTCCAGGACCTCTCTGCTGCTTTTGATAGTGTTGATCGCGCTGTTCTCCTACACACCCTTCACTCCATTGGCCTTTGTGACTCAGTTCTTTCTTGGTTCACTTTCTACCTATCGAACCGCTCCTTTAGTGTTTCTACCTCTGGCACATCCTCCCCTCCACTCCCACTATCTGTTGGGGTTCCACAAGGTTCTGTTCTTGGCCCTTTACTTTTATCATTGTACACCTCTTCTCTTGGGGCACTAATTCGCTCATTCAACCTCCAGTACCACCTCTACGCTGATGACACCCAAATCTATATATATATATTCCGCTGACCTCTCCCCTTCTGTACTATCTCCTGTAACCAACTGTCTTTCTGCTAACTCCACATGGCTGTCCCAATGCTACGAAAACTCAACATATCCAAAACAGAGGTTATCATTTCCCCCTCTGCCAGAATCACCACATCCCCTCAAATCACTGTCACTGTCAATAAAACCACATTTCCTCAGTTTCCAAAGCCCGCTGCCTTGGTGTCACACTTGACTCCTCTGCTTTATTCCTCACATCCAGACTCTCCGAGTCCAATCGACTCCACCTTAAAAACATTGCCAAAATAAGCCCTTTTCTTATCCAACATGCTACCAAAACTCTTATCCATTATATCATCATCTCCTGTCTTGACTACTGCAACCTCCTGCTATCTGGCATTCCTGATACCCATATATTCACAATTCAATCCATCCTACATGCTGCTGCAAGACTGATCTTCCTCTCTCACTGCTCCACATCTGCTCCACCACTTTGCAAATCCCTACACTGGCTCCCTGTGTCCTCCAGAATCTAATTCAAATTACTCACACTTACCTACAAAGCCCTCAACAACACTAACCCTGCATACATCTCAAATCTCCTGACCTCTTAGATCTACCTCTGACCTGTGCCTTGTCTCGTCACTGGTTACCACCTCTCACTCCCGCCTGCAAGACTTCTCCCGTGCTGCTCCCCACTCATGGAATTCCCTACCAAGCCCAATCAAATCTTTAGACATTCTCTAAAAACCCATCTCTTTTTTAAAGCTTACCTTATCCCTGAGGATAAAATTCACACTAATACACCCTCACAACTCCACTCTAAGCCACACTTGCTCCTCTTTCTACACACCCTTTGTTTTCATCTCTGTATTTATTTTGTCTGTCTTGTATGTCCATGTTTTACGTATGTCCTGTTTTCCCTACTGTGCAGCGCTGTGGAGCACTGTGGCACCTTACAAATCCACGGAAGTAATAATAATAATAGTTTTTTTCAAATAGGACCAAAACATTCCAGGATCCAGACAAGCAGCGACCGAGCTTAAGCACCATCAGCAGCGGGCAGTGAAAGCTTCAGGAAGAAGTAGGAGAGATCAGGCCAGCCAAATGTCCTGATTCTGGTGAGACAGTCCCAAGTTTGTGTGTTTGTGCCACTCAGTCAGAACTTTGCCCCACTGCAGGGACAGTTGGGTGTTATGTTCTGCTTCACACTGCTCTGCTTGTGAACGGTGAGCTACTTGCACATAACAGTACTGCACGCAGCATTACCTGTATATTTCAGCTAGGTGGGAAGTGGTTGGAGAGGGGCCTTGCACCGGCTGAAATGATAGCCACACCCTACACAACGTGCCAGAAGAACTACTCAGGTGAGGTGACCAGTTATTCTTCTTTCCTTCTGCGCCCTCTAGTGGCTGTCGACACCTCTCTGGCAGCTGGTCACACACCTTCTGTAGCACAAGCTCTTTCGATGGCTCCTACCATTGCATTCTCCAGGTGAGTCCTTCAAGCCTCAGTCCGACCCTGCCTAGACGCACATGTGTGCCCCCACTTTCTTGGCGTGAACAGTGTGATTTATTACAAGATACACTACAGCGGGTGTATGTTCCTCCTTGCATCAGCCTTTTCACGTCCAACAGACAAATCAGAAGTCTGGTTTTGTGGGCCAAGTCATAAGGATTCGGACCAACAGGATTTTGTCTGAAAACTATGAAACGCAGATGAAATAACGATGTATTCTGGAATCTTTACCAAAACGTTTTTTGTAAAACATAGAAATAAATGAATCTTCTCCTTTCTGCTCATGGAAAGATTCAGCTCTCAATGTCATTTTTTTAGATTCTGCATTAACACATGAAAAAAAGCACAGAGCACGGAGAATGTGTCTAATGATACCATCAATTTCTTCCATTGTTCCATGCCATCTCACATGGCTATTGTCAGTCTGCTTATATTGTGGCTCCCTGTGTATACACATTTCATAGCATAAAAAATTATTGAAGTGCATGGCATTGCTTGGCAGGGTATCAGGAAAATCTCGATCCTAAAAAACAGGGCAATGTGTTCTATCTGTAGAAGTCTGTATATCGTCACTTGTAACATCACATTTATTTACTTTTAAATAAAAGTAATTCATAATTTTAGAGACAACAGTACCCAGTACAGACCATAAATTTACCTGTAGGGAGGCACACACACACACACATATATATATATATATATATATATATATATATATATATATATATATTTATTAGGAATTAACAAATAAGTGACTCCTTATTCCGGTCTTGTTGCTATTTTATTTCATCACAACAAAACTGTAGCAAAATCATCAAATGTTCCACTGCTTCCTGATACCAGCTAAACCAAGCCGCCCTATCTACCGTCCGGCTGCTATTCAGCGTCGGAACCCCCGACCTCCAGATCCCACAATCCTTGTATTCACAACAAACACACCTCAGCAATCACACCCGTGTCCTGCACCTGTGAGTGAAATCCTTCCTTAAGGTAACAGGAGGATTCTTAACCCCGTCTGTACCTATTCCTGGTGGATGGGTTCTGTTCTGGTTATTGGACCGTGGTAAATTACTCCTTTTTCCACTATATATATATATATATATATATATATATATATATATATATACATTTAGTTTATATATTGTCTTTAAAGATATATGCGCAATTGTGTGTGCTGTAGCATTCTATAAATGGAAAACAAATATAAGTTGGATATATGAACTTTACATTATAAAGAGGTGCATTTATCCATAAGTTTTATAGCAGCCTCACTACTATGTGCTGTTGGAGACTCTGCTGCTCCTTCTGCTATATATCATTCAGTCTGTGATTTCCCACTTTTCTCTATTCCCCTTAAACACATAATCATCATCAATATCATCATTTATTTATATAGGGCCAGCTAATTCTATAGCACTTAGGCCCTGCTCGCAAGCTTACAATCTATGGGACAATGGGAGTTTGATACACAAGGGTAAATGCTACATCATATTGCATATTTTTCAGCTAGAATACAAAGGTAAAAAGTATTGAGTGGACTGTATGATCAGTCACATAACAATATTGGTCAGAGGGTTGTTGTCCTGTGCAGAGGGTGGTAATAGGGTCATCTAGGGAGATTAAGGGGGTGATTGAGGAATATTATAAGCTTGCCTGAAGGGTTGGGTTTTCATAGAACGCTTGAAGGTTTGAAGACTAGAGGAAAGTCTTATTGTGTGAGGGAGGGAAATCCACAAAGTGGGTGCAGCCTGAAAAAGTCCTGTAACCCGGGAATGGGAGGATGTGGTAAGAGTGAAAGAGACGCAGAACGGAGGTGTCGCTCTGCACAACATCTGTCACATTCACAGGTCACTGCCTCCTATAAGATAACACACACCTATCCTGAAATACTCTGTGCTTTCCTGAAGATTCAGATCATCGGATTGGCTACAGATTGTTCTATTCCCGCCCACATCAAATGTGTGCCTGACACAAATCCAATGGACCTTAAAACCATTTCAAAATGATACAGCTTTATTTCTGCAACCTCTCCTCTGCTCTATGTTGATGGACACATCTCCGTAGACTTCCCAAAAAATAAAATCAGATAGGAACTGATGTAGTACAGGATCTGTGGAGGAAACGGTTTCTTATATGAAATTAAGTTCACACGTCCAGGCTGTTTAGTTTAGTTGTCCTTTGTTTAGAGGAAATGTGTTTGTGTTACTAACCGTGCTAACTTTATAACACAAACAGAGAGAGTTATTTACGTTGTGTTACACTACGGTATGTACATAATACTCACAGCACAATAATACTTGAATTCTCTCTATTCCGCCTCTTAGTTACAAAACAAGCCTATGACTAATGAGATGTAACATGTCAGAGGCCTTGTTTATAGAATACGGTACATAAATGTCATTGTGGCCGCTGTGCTTTATCTGTTGTACGTTATGCACTTCTCCAGCTCTCTATGTTTTGTTTAAGCATGAAAAAAGACAGCCGTGGCGGGTGAAACGTGGCAGGGTTTTAAAACAACAGTGAGTCATTTCATATTTTATGATGTGCCATATTATATGATATTACCCTTCTCACATACGTAGACCACACAAACACAGACTCATTTACATTACCCTAGGGTAACGGTTCCGCTGGTTGGTAACGATCCTACATGGCTCAAGCTGGGGGAAAAAAATTACTTTATTGTTTTTATCAAACACTTTTGCAGCGCTGCACATGCTCCCAATAGACGCAATTGCATTCAATTCATGTCAGGACGCAAGTGACACTTACGACTGGCTACGTCTTTGAAGGGCGGAGCTGGGTTGGAAAAATCAAACGGACAATGTATACAAGGGCGCGCCAAGATTGTGCCAACGGGCGATGGAAGTCCTGGGTTTCTCTTAAGTATGCTTGGTTTCAGTTGTATAATTTGTACCAGCTACAGGGCACGTGTAAGTGCCGGCTGATAGTGATGACTGATACGGCATAGTACACATATGCGTGCCACTAGATGTGTATACCATTAAGATAGAACGCATTGTATGTACAGTACGTATTAAGTACATCTTAATTTTTGTATTTAATGTAAAAAAAAGTATACTTTCTTTTTTTTATTAAATCAGCCATATTTTTATTATTCTGTTTAGAATTTTCATTTATTGTTAATATACATTTTTTTATATGTCTTCTGATGTGAACTTATATTACCCATACGCTTGTGCGTACACGGCTATCTGTTCTGTCTGTCTACATACGGGAAGGACCTTTTAGTCAGAGCGTACTTACACCCAGATTACAACTGACGAGCGTCTTAACATTCACTTGGATTTGAACACGGTCAGAACTGCGCACAAGTTCTGCGCTCTTTTTAGGCTTAAGTGCAGGTCGCGTTCTGATTTGAATCAGGCCCGGAATGTTTTAGGCATTGTTTCCCTACGAAGTGGAACTTATATTTTAATTCTTGGTACCTGGGTCGCAGACATAGGGAGTGAGTCATTAAGGAGAGCAAAGCATAAAATATGAGTTATAGCACTTTCATACTGCCGCCCCGGCAATATCCCGGGTTTTTGCAGGGGCTCGGAGCGTCCCAGCTCAGAAACACCATTCATAATGCACAAGTCTGTGCCCTGGCAATTTGTGGGAGTCATCACCAGAGCAGTTTTCATTGGCTGAAAGCTGGAATATGAAGATCCCTCTCCCTCTCTCCCCCCTCCCCCCCCCTCCCCCTCCCTCCCCCTCTCTCCCCCCTTCCCCCCCCCCTCTCTCCCCCCTTCCCCCTCCCCCTCCCCTCCCCCTCTCTCCCCCCTTCCCCCTCCCCCTCTCTCCCCCCTTCCCCCTCCCCCTCCCCTCCCCCTCCCCTCCCCCCGGGATTTTTCACTTGTACCATTCATACTGCACCAAGACCCGGGTCGTTTGAGCTCGCCCCGGGAAAAACCCGGGATTTTGGTGCAGTATGAATGGGGTATAACTTTGCCCCTTGGCAAAACCATGTTGCATTGGAGGGGGAGGTAAATTTAAAATGTGTGGACAGATTTATAGTTGGGGCAGGGCATGTCCTAGATCAACTTTTAATGTCAGTGTAAAAATAAAGCTATGAAGTATTAGTGTGCTAGATTAAAAACGGTCAGTGTTTAACCTATGTGCAAAATAATAAACTAATTTGCACCCATTGCATTGTAACATGGTTTGTCCCGGAAAACATTTGCTCAATTTTTTTACCTTACTTTCCTTAATGACCAGGCCCATAGTGCCTTGACCAAGGCCACAAGGAGGTGGAAATTGTATTTGACCTTTGGTCTCCATCAACTTTCTATTGGCAAAACTTTACAAAATAGAGACATCCTGTATTTTCCTTTTTACATATGTAGCTGCACCCACCGTCTGCTTTTGGGAACTGACCTAGTGCGGACACTTTCTGCAAACGTTTTCATGATTGTGGGCTGAGATGTGAATGTACGTACCTGCAAATATAAATACAATTCAGTTCCAAGTCATGCAGCTTATTGCATTTGGGTCATCTTTAATTTCTGCATAAAAAACCAACAACATTATATGTGATATAAGCTATATTATACTATATATATATATATATATATATATATATATATATATATATATATATATATTATGGTGATTATATGTGTGTGTTTCTGTGTGGTGTTTTTAATACTTTATTTTCACTTTACATTATTCTTTTTTAATAATGAAAAGCTTGGAGACTTTAGCCATTAATTACTGTTACTTCTACAGCCAGTAACTACCAGATAATTTGGCTTTTTTTTTTTGATCAAGGCAGTCAAAATATAAAAATTACTGTTATAGTCATCATCATTTATTTATTTATATAGCGCCACTAATTCCGCAGCGCTGTACAGAGAACTCACTCACATCAGTCCCTGCTCCATTGGAGCTTACAGTCTAAATTCCCTAACACACACACAGACACAGACAGAAACACAGACTAGGGTCAATTTTAGAGCAGCCAATTAACCTACTAGTATGTTTTTGGATTGTGGGAGGAAACCGGAGCACCCGGAGGAAACCCACGCAAATACCTATTTTAATAATAACCTTAGGTCTGATACTTGATCACATTACATTACTAGCCTTTTTAATGCCAGTACAAAGCATGTAAACAGGTCTGACAATGGGGCTCACTGTTTTCAATATCAGCATACAGATAACGTTTTCACTTGTCTTGGTGTCTATTTTCTAAACACTTCAAGCTGCCTTCAATATGTTCAAAGCAACTTAACTGAACTGAGGTCAAATGAGTGACCTCCAATGACTTACTGAATGCAAATAAAAATACCAGCTAACCAACCAGTAATCATGTTTGCACTTTGACAGGCAGTTCCATTTTCTTAAATGCAAATCAAATGCCAGCAGGTATCTGGCTTAGACGTCTCCTTGCTGACGATGTCGTCATAAAATGGTGAAAACATTTCTTTTTGCAACAGTTATGTTTTTATAGCCAGAATATTCTAAAGTGAGTTTACCAGCTAACAATTTTTTGTTGTAAACAGCCAGATGGAAATATCTCTGCTTTCACAGGAAATACTCTGTTTATTTTAAAGAACATAACACTAAAATATTAATATTGCAAAAATTAGTAGCATCAAACAAACACTTTTATATTTGGCTCAATTGTCTAATATTTATGATAGGTCTATTGAACTGCATACGGGTCACTTCTCACTCTAATACACTGGAGCATGCTGCATTTTATATCACACCAGGGGCAAACACAGCATTTGTAGGGGGGGGGGGGGGTTTCCACACCACGCCGCCAGTGGGCATGACCAGCATGCATAGGGACGTGGCTATAATTTAAGACAGTGCTTGGCTGCTCTCCAACTCTTCCTATCCCTATAATATACATGGGCAATGCTGCATGGACTACTGTTAGGTGCACGCAGCTCTCCCTTTTCAAGCAGAGCCGTGTGAAACGAGGGCAGGGTCCAGCCACCTCAATTATACAGTGCACCAGGCTTGGAGGGGGGTTTCCAGGCACTAGGAACCCCCCCCCCCCTCCCCTCGGTTTGCCTATGCAGCCCCTGACTGGAACATTGGGGGAACCAAAGGGAGAACCTCATATTTGCCGCACTGGTGATTGCACCATCTGAGAAGAGGTTGTCACCTCACCTCTTGGGACGGACGTCCCTGGTCTCAGCACCAGAAGTCACCTTGCTGGGACTTCTGAAATCTAACATTGCTGGAGATCTAATGACACAACGAGGACAATCTGTGAAGATTCCTCTTTCTTCAGTGGTCCCTTGTTGCTGCAGGAAGGTCGGAAGTAAGGACCACCCACTCTCCTGATAACAGAGCTGGGAACCATTAGTACATGTCTCAGATGGGATACATCCTAAAAACTTTTAAATTCTCCTTTGGTTCCTCAACACAGAACTGCAGGACGTTGGGGTCATCTCTTCATTAACTAAACTCTCCTTATGTTTATAATCTGGCACTGTTTATATAGACACCAGTGAGTCACAGATTGCTAAAGGTTGTAAACCTGGCATAATGCTCAGATTGCATTAACAAGGACCAAATCAAAATACACTCAATTTGTCACTGTAACGCGGAGAGCCGGTGCAAACTGGCTCATGTTGGCATCGGTCCTGGAAGTCTACTCTTCACAAATGTCTTAATCTCACATTTCTTGTGTGCAGGAACAATACCGTTTCTTTTGTAATTGGCGATTGCAATCACTTAGCTATGGATGCACACATTTTGGCATGACAGCTGTTGTCGGATCATATCTACTACAATTTTCCTGCAACTCCACATATGGTTGGGAGTCGTAGTCTGACAAATGGTTGGTCATCACACGACTGATTCAGAAAAAATAATGACTATATATATATATATATATAAATAGAACCAAGCATGAGCATCTCTAATATATATATATTTCTGAAAAACGAACCCACCCGAACTTAGGGGGTCCGAGTAGGCTAGAGAGCTGGCTCGGTACTGTTGCGCGTCCTCGGATCTGAATCGAGGCAGAGCGTCATTGTTGCATTGTCGGATCTCGCGGGTTTTGGATTCCATAAGTAGATCCAGCGCCATTACTCACACAGAAACAGGGGTAGCAGTGTTCTTGTTACTCTCTAGTCTCCAGTGACATTGCTCAGTGCCATTGCTCACACAGAAACAGGGGTAGCAGTGTTCTTGTCACTCTCCAGTCTCCAGTGACATTGCTCAGTGCCATTGCTCACACAGAAACAGGGGTAGCAGTGATCTTGTCACTCTCCAGTCTCCAGTGACATTGCTCAGTGCCATTGCTCACACAGAAACAGGGGTAGCAGTGTTCTTGTCACTCTCCAGTCTCCAGTGACATTGCTCAGTGCCATTGCTCACACAGAAACAGGGGTAGCAGTGATCTTGTCACTCTCCAGTCTCCAGTGACATTGCTCAGTGCCATTGCTCACACAGAAACAGGGGTAGCAGTGTTCTTGTCACTCTCCAGTCTCCAGTGACATTGCTCAGTGCCATTGCTCACACAGAAACAGGGGTAGCAGTGTTCTTGTCACTCTCCAGTCTCCAGTGACATTGCTCAGTGCCATTGCTCACACAGAAACAGGGGTAGCAGTGTTCTTGTCACTCTCCAGTCTCCAGTGACATTGCTCAGTGCCATTGCTCACACAGAAACAGGGGTAGCAGTGTTCTTGTCACTCTCCAGTCTCCAGTAACATTGCTCAGTGCCATTGCTCATACAGAAACAGGGGTGGCAGTGTTCTTGTCACTTGACAAAAATTGACTGGAAATGACTGGAAATTAATGTTATTGAGGTTAATAATAATGTAGGAATAAGAAAAGATTTTAGAAAACAAAGTAGAAATCCAAAACCAAAACCAAAACACAAGAGGGCGGTTTTGCCAAAACCAAAACACGAAGTTAATACAGATCCAAAACCAAAACACGGGGGTCAGTGAACATCTCTAATATATTAATATATATATATATATTGCACATAGGAACACCTTTACAGTACAGCTCTGTTTTTCAATGAATGTCATGTCGCCCCCTCGTTTGGTTGTAAGAAGATACTCAAGTGAAGCGCAGGAGGTATTTGACACATAAGCTTTGGGGGAGGATTAAACGTAATCTTCTTAATGGAGCTCTCCTCACTGTATATTACTATTATTACTTATTAACAGTATGCTTGTACCATTTTAGATTGATTTCCACATATAGTTAATGCTCCTAGTTTGCCCATAGTGTTTTCACACTGCACTAGCGCCATCTACTGTCCACCAAAAGGTACTTTATTTTACAATACTTGTTACAAAACCAGCAATACCACATATAGCTGAATACTGCAGTTGAATGGACATTATATTGATAAATGCTTATGTGGGTAACAATATATTTCTGGAATCTTTTATCTGAATTAAATAATGGTAATACCGCACTTGAGAGATGATTTGCCCAAATGTTATTGTGCTGTAACAATTGAGTATCTAGTGACATGTCTCCTTTACTATCTATGGACGGTACTTTGGGATGACTAAGCAGAGCAAATAATATCTTTACAGATGGAGGCATCTTCATTGCAGCACGTATATCCCATACTCATCACTGAGCACCAATTCGTTGTCAAACTTTTTGCATTGAAATGTACAGGCTGTAGCTCATACTTGCCAACTTTTCCTCGTAGGCTTTAGGGAGATCCTGGGGGAGGTGGGCGTGCGAGGCGGGGCTTGACGAATCGCATCATTTTGGCCCGCTCCCTAAACGATTGTCACAATTTTGGCCAATTACAGCAGGGGCGGGCTTAAGATGACGATATATTTGCATAATTAAGCCCCGCCCCCTGCCACTTATCTATTGCAGGGGGCTAGAACCGGGAGGTTGCCCTGCTCTACCGGGAGCCCGGGAGGTCTCCCAGAAATGCGGGTGTCTCGCAGACATTCTGGGAGAGTAGGCAACTATGCGTTAAAGAAAAGCAGCTAATGAATCTCTAGAGACTGAAGTGTCTTTTACATCTCTGTCTCCATTACTGAAGTGATGTTGTCTTACCTGTCAGTCTTTGGTTAAATCTTGGTCTCCATGAAAATGGTCACCTCCATAGGCATCAATACATGGACATAGGACACAATTTCTGAACTGTGTCATCATGCCACAGATGGCGAAGCCAACCACGTCTTGTACTGGCTCAGCATCAGGGAGAATGCCAGACTCTTCAGGGAGTGAGGGAGATCACCCCTATTGCAGGGAGTCTCCCTGACATTCAGAGAGAGTTGGCAAGTACGCTGTAGCTGAGATATACTGTATAACTTAGACTTAAACCTTTAGAAAATACGCATTTAAACGTTTGCAAGAAGAAAATAAGCATTTTTGTACATTTAATGCCCCATATTTTGTTTTCCACCAAATCCTGCTTTCTGATACAGCTGCCACAGTCTTCCTTATAGGCACGCTTTTACAACCTGTGATTACCATATATTTTCCTTATAATGCAGATGTTCAACTTCAGAGGATATCTGGTGCATTTAGTAATATAACTAAAATAATCATTTATTTGTTTCAGTAATATAGATTCTACCGTATGGATTCAACATGCAACGTTTCCATATGGGAAACCACTCTCTTATCTACTACATACAGTTTATATAGCAATACTCAGAGGTTAGACACATGTTGAGCTTGAAATTGCAAGCACATTGCTTTCACTTATGAAATCCTTTTTTCTCATGCCAAGTTGTTTGGGACTGTGACCTTTGACCTGCACTTCTTAATGGTAAAACCAATCTATAGACTCCTAAGGCCATTTGGCTGCTGACTTGTTTATGGGATCATGAAACACGTCATTAGGTCGATTTGGGGTTCTAGTCTGAAAAGAGCAAAGATTTTGCATCGCCAAACTGTTGTTTTTCATGTAGTAAAGCTGACAAGCGAGGATCCACAGATGGGCCACGTCCATTGTCCAAATTTCTACTTGCTAAACTATGGCATATTAGCGTCAATTGGGTGCTCCCTGCTTAGCTGATCAGAGATACAGCACAATTAGTGCCACATTATTAATAATCATTTCAGGACTCACTATTGCTAGTGCTGTCTCATCTCTCTTGGAAGACTGCTTTGTTCTTTCAGAAAATCATGCAGAAGTTGCTTAGTGAATGCTGCCATATTTTTGTCAAAGACCACCCACATTCTAGATCTGAGGGGTCTGTCAGTAATTTTTTGAGAGTGGGATCACTAAATAAATAATGTATATCACAGCAGATTTTTGTACTTTACTCTTTAAGGTGCATTTGACTTTAATTTAGGCATCTTCTAGTTTTCAGTCTTGGTCTCCTACTCATCTGGCATTGTCATCTGGGCTGATTAATGACCGAATGATTGGTTACACACTGTAACCAATCAAATCATAGGAATGTTCAGAGCAACACAGCGTATTTCAGTGGACAGTGCCATAATGTGAGGAGGGGAATGGAAGCAAGCCGGAAGCCATAGAGTGATATAGTGGAATGGGTCTAACTGTTGTCACACAGATGCAGGAAGATTGTCAGACACACCTCTATATGAAACAAAGTTCATAGATCCAACTTATTATATAGACTGTCACATATACTGAAAAACAGCTGGATAAACACAAACTGAGAGGTTACCTTCACATATCTGAATAAATGCATGTATTTAGATTAATTCTATGCAGAGGTTTAAGCATACATATTGCATATTGTATATCCTGTATTTACATATATCCCAATTTTGAAAGCAGAGAATTTAGAATTCATGCAACTTGCCCTAATTTTGCCCTACCACAGGCACACAAGCTACAGGGCTACTTTAGCCAGTTACAGTTAACCTGCCCCTTATGTCTGAGGGCTAGGAGATAGATTAATCCCTCATGAACATAGGAAGAACATACAAACCTCAGATACTGGCGGATCCAGATGGGGGGCACCCTCCCCCGCCGTAGCAGCAATCTTACTACCATCAATACATTTGAATTGCTTGCAAGTGGTCCATTCAAAGGGAAGTAGGAGCAGCGCCACCCGGGAACAACCAATCAGAGTGAATGAGGGGCGTGGCTATGCTAAATACCCCCACCCCCGACCTCCCCCTAAAGAAAACTCTAGGCCCTGACTTTCCACAGATATAGTACCTTGGTTGGAAATTCTGCCCCCCCCCCCCCTTTATGTGTGTGCATCTCTGTCTACAATTTTATACGCGTACCAATGGATCCGCCTCTGTCCCTGCCCACACCCCCAATTGGAAAACCAGACTCACAGTAACACGCGCATCATGCAAGTTAACAAACAACAAACAATGAGCATTAAAGAAAACTGATTTATGTCAGAAAACAGCTGTAACGCCTGCTGGGAACGGACAGATGCACACATTCTTACCTCCGTCATGACTGGGCCACCTACTTCTCGTACGGATTCCTCAGCTCACCTCTTCAGAGAGTGGAAGGAAGGGGGTGTACAAGGTACGGCCAGGAGTATAGTTCTTGCACTCTACCACTACATCTGACACCTCAATTTGTTCTGGGCATTGCGACTTGTGTAGCCATAGAAAGTTTCCAACCCCATATCGCCTATTGCCTTCGCCATAAAGTAATCTTCAGCTATGTATTGGGCAAATGCAATAAGTCCACCAGCCTGATCCAGGATTTCTGGCAGCGCCAAATTTTTCGGAGGTTTGGACATGCATTTGGGGGCGTGGCAAATGCGCCATTGGGGCGTGGCTAACACATCAAAATCACTAGGCTCTCAATTCGCCCGAGCGTCACATATGTCCAAGCACTCCTGACTTTCATGACATCTAGCACCAAAGTGTAGTATAGAAAAAATGCAGTGTGTACACAAAGAGTTCAGTCTTGGCCTCCACCTTACATTGGGCACAACACTCACCAAAAATTGACATTGTCCCTACTAGAATCACAACATTTCACATACTGTCCTGCTCTCTCCTACCTGTTCTTCTCACTTTCACTACCTGTTGCTGCATGTTTCTTTAGTTGCGGCTGGTCTGGATCCTGGAATGCTGGGGGCCCTATTTGGAAAAAAATAGCTACATTTAGATAATTCCAAACAACCCTGGCGTTAAATCAATACTATCCACGTTTAATAATTAGGCCTTCCTCCAGTTCCAATATTACAATAATGTGCCCCATCATCATCGCCATGCCTTATGATCACACTGTGCCCTCCATGCTGCTTTTGCCCCCTTCATCACACTATACCATGCTGCCCCCCCCCCCCATTTTTTTAACCCCTTTGTGCCCCCCTCATTTTTTAACCCCTCTGTCATGCTGCCCCCCCCCCAGTTTTTTAACCCCTCTGTCATGCTGCCCCCCCGTTTTTTAACCCCTCTGTGCCCCCCCTCATTTTTTAACCCCTCTGTCATGCTGCCCCCCCCAGTTTTTTAACCCCTCTGTCATGCTGCCCCCCCGTTTTTTAACCCCTCTGTGCCCCCCCTCATTTTTTAACCCCTCTGTCATGCTGCCTCCCCGTTTTTTAACCCCTCTGTGCCCCCCCGCTTTTTTAACCCCTCTGTGCCCCCCTCGTTTTCCTCCCTTCACTTACCTTTTCTCCTTTCTTGGTCTTCTCTGCTGCTCTGTGCTCCATTGCTCCAGACTAACTGAATGCTGGGCATTACATGATGACATCACACCCGGCATTCAGACAGTCTGAATGGAGCACAGAGCAGCAGAGAGGAGGGATGCCGGCGCCGCGATCAGGTGAGTATGTTTTTTTTAAAAAAACTAGCCTGCTCCCCCCACCAACGACCAAGCCCCCCCCCCCCCCCCCAAAAAAAAAAGAAAATGAAATGAAAAAAAAGTTTTTAAAAGAAAAATAAAAAAAATCAGCAGCGCAAGGGCCCGGGCCGGGCCCCCTGACATGCCCGGGCCCGGTTAATTAGTACCCGCTCCTCCCCCCTCTCGGCGGCCCTGAGTGCAATAAAAGTGAAAGTGACCACCACACAATGGCCACCTAAATACAACACAATGGGTACAGACTGGGCAAGGTCTAAACACTCCTAATTATCCAGGGCCCTATGCCCACTGCTGCAGCACGGGCCTAGTGCCTGAAAGATGCTCAGAGCCTTATTCCCAAAATGAACCAAGCGTATGAAAGATAGAGAGCAGGAGTAGGCCTGGATGAGAACTGCCCAAAAGTCTTACCTGACTCCAGCAGCTTTTGTTGACAGTAGGGGAGAACCGTGATAGTTCTTTTGCTTCCCCTTACTTCTTCTTCTTGATGGGGTCTTCAGCCATCTTCTTTCTAGCTTCCACTGCTCTGCGGCTCTGCACTGACTGTCGGAGTCTTTTTTCTGCCACTCTCTCTCTTCTATCCAGTGTCTTATTTGTTGTTCCTGGCGTCTTATTTGTTGATCCCGCTAGCTTCTTTTTTCGTGCTTGACCACACGATCTGTGCTCTGGAGCACCACGAAGGTCTCTCTCTGTCGCCAAGCAACAACTACCGAAACTGCGCTGCGCGTGATGGCTATATAATAGGCATTGCGCGTGAACAGACAGATGACGCAGTGAACCTGATTTTTGACAAAAATTTAAATGCCCAACGGTGAGCCTGATTTGCTCACTGTTCCGGCCACTGATTGGTTGTCAGCGAATCATGATACGCTGCCGCCAGCGCCGGGACCTGAAAGAAGAAAGAAGATGAACTTATCATTGCCCGATCCCTGGACAGGCGAGTCTTCTCTTCTTTTCTTTGCCCTCTTCACGGGCTTCAGCGGGCACCCTCTCACACAATATCCATCTATCACTTCCACGCACATATGTTTGTTTCTGTCTCCGCCTGTCCCTTCCTTTCTCCCCTTTGTGTGCATGTCTTCCTTTGTTACCCCATCCCATCTGTTCCTCTTCCTTTTTCTCCCATCTGCCTCCACAACCCACTATCGTCTTTCCTCACTCCTTCACACCCCTCCCACCACTTCTACCCGCCTGTCTTTTCTTCTCTTCTGCTAGAGTTTACGTTGTGATAGGTAGAATCAGTGGTGGTGGCTGTTGATCAGAAGTGACGTGGACAAACAGAGGTACAACCGTGTCCTACGTCACATAGTTTAACCTAAGGATGAAAAGGACAATTTTCTGATTTTAATAATTTTTGATGATTGTCTGAATAGTAAACTTTTGTGACATTATGGGGGGTATTCAATTGTTGGCGGGTTTGCCGAAAATCCCGCGCTCAAAAAATATTACCGTTAACACGGTAATCTCTCGCTGGATTTCAGCTCGCAGCTCCTGAAATCCAACGAGTAAATTACCGTATTAACGTTTTTTTCCGCGCACGATTACCGTACTATCGGTAATTGTGTGCGGTCCTCAGGATTTTCGGCAATCCCGCCGACAATTGAATACCCCCTTATGGGTCTAATTCATCATGCTCAAAACCCTATTCGTGCACGTGCTAATTGGGTTTTATAACACTGCTAGTCAGGGATTCCATATTGAAGATTTGGCATGCACCGTGGGGCGAAAAACAAAAGGGCTTTTTCTCTCTTCAATGATTTACTGCCGGTAACAATAATGCTGCTATTGGCGGCAGTAACGCCAGCTGGCAGAAGGATTGCCGTTGAATTGTGAAACCAAAGAAACAAGTATCTTGGCGGTATCTGTACCACCACAATAGCTTTTCTGTTATCGCCATCTCAGGTGTTGTCCCAGCTTACCGCCATTGTGGCTACGACTAAAGGTGTACTAACTCCACCTACTATGTGTTGGCCTTGCCTACCATTGATTTGGTCCGCCCTACATGAGGCCACTTTTAGAATTTTTTCCAGGGCCACTTTAAGTTCCCAATACGCCCCTAGTTGGAAATACACCAACATCCCCAGCACTGAGAGGCAGCAATACCAATGTGCCACCATACCACTCACATAATGAAGGTTGATCCTTTGGCCATGTGACAGGCTCAGTGTCTAAATCAAATCCAGCAGATATTAAGAAGAAGCTGGATCTCTTACCAGCGTGCAGCTATGGTTTGCAGGAGGCTGCAAACAGGTAATGACAGAGGTCCCAGGGACCAAACATCATCATTATAACCAAGTAGAAGAGAGCTACAGTCAACGAAAGTGGTGACCAATGCAGCTCAACTGCTCTAATTATCATAAAAGAGAGATGTAATAATAGGTAAAGTTACATTTCAATGCAATTAAGGATGCATTATGTTTTTCTATACAAACATGTAGATTTCCACAACTATGAGTAATTAAACTCCTGGATTCCCCCCTTAGAACGTTTACAGACAAAACAAAACGAACTGCCAATGTCGTGAAGGATGTCAAGACTCCATGGGATGGGCAGATCCCTCCTAACGTGCTGGGAGAGGTCAGTAGTTATAAGAAATACCACCCAACACGATCTACAAGGCTGTGTCATGTCCTGTATTCACAAGTGATTTATGTTAGAGCAGCCGCTGTTGCTCTTTCAGTGTTGGAATTATTTTCTCTTCAGAGAAGTGCTCAGAAAGTGAAAACATTCTTCAGTTATTTCTGAATAGAAAACCAACCCTTGGTGTTTCTTTATTAATGAGAGAAACAATACACTATATAGCAGTATTATTATTATATTTTTATATAGCAGCAGCCGTATTACACAGCACTGTATAAAGATTGTGTAATCACTCACATCAGTCCCTGCCCCATTGGGGCTTAAAATCTAAATTTCCTACCACACAAACACAAATGGTAGGTAATACCCCCTTGTATGCACATGTATCAGTGACATCCCATAGTGATGTGCGAAGGAGCCACCTCTGTGTAGTGGCAGGACAAGAGTATTCTACCCGTTCTGTTACCCTGGCAAAAAAAACTTTCAGTCAGGAAGTCGTGGCACTTGTTTTGGAGGAAAACTTCTTTAAGGAAT
This sequence comes from Mixophyes fleayi, assembly GCF_038048845.1. Taxonomy (NCBI): domain Eukaryota; kingdom Metazoa; phylum Chordata; class Amphibia; order Anura; family Limnodynastidae; genus Mixophyes; species Mixophyes fleayi. The sequence goes on along the minus strand of NC_134407.1, from coordinate 203,708,589 downwards.
GATCCTCTTCCTAGACCTTGGGGTCAGAGAGCTTACATTCAAGGTACCGATCACAGTTCCTCTTTGAATGCAGCTGACATGAGAAGTTGGAGCTGGCTGTTAGTGCCAGTAAAAGTTTGAGGTGTGAGAGTGAGGGTTCCGGAACTCATGGTGAGAGGAATCGGAGACACTGTTGTGAGAGCTTAAGAGGTGCAGTCTGACTTGGCAGGAAGTCAAGTAAGTTGAGTGTGTTGAGATATCCAGTCTCACCTTGAGAGATATCCAGTAGTAAATGGACCCTGGGAGTGCAGTGACAAGAGAGAACGAGAGATGGAGCTGCAGTTCCAAACCGTGAAAGTGTCAACTCTGGGGATGTTATAACTCAAATGTGGTTAATGTAACCAAGAACTGCGCTGAAGAGTAAAGATGTAAGGACGGTGACCGTTGTTTCATTAGAGAGAGATGGTCTTGGGCCCTTCATTCGTTACCAAGAGATTCTAATAACATGTCCACATCTACACCTAGTATATATTTTATTATTGTTAAACCTGCATGAGCAGGGGCACCTGTTTGCATAAAATACTCACTGTAACCTGAAGTTATAAAGACTGAACTAGACTCTGGAGGCAAGTTCCAGAGAGGCTCAAGAGGTAGGTGCTCCATAATATGCTACTTCACCCCATAAGCAAACATGGCATACACTGAAGCCTGGTACTCCCTGCCTGGCACCACCTCTCCTTCTCCCATACCACTAGACCTGGTGGCCAGCAACGCGACAATGTGGGCATCCTTCTCTCCCCACACTGCACTTTCCAGGTTATTCTTCCTGAGCCCTCACTCGCCTTCTCCTCCTTTGAGATCCACTCAATGAGCTTCTTCCACCCTGTTTACCTTTGTATTACAGTATTTTACAGACCCCCCTTGCACCTGGCTCCCCTACTTCCTCTACACTGACCTTCCATCCCTCATCCGTGGTGATTATAACATCCCAATTGACAGTGCCTCCAAATTTCTCTCCCTTCAGTTCTCTGTCTCTTGCCATGGACCCCCTCTACCTCCCATTGGGGCAGCCTCTCCTTTCATCTTGTCTTTTCCCACCTCTGTGTTATCTCAGACTTTACCCACTCCCCCCTTCCCTCTCTCTGACCATCATCTCCTCTCCGTTAGCCTCTCCCTAATCCTGTCACCCCCCCCCCCCCACACACACACACACACACACACACACACACACACACACACACCCTTTCCCAAGGCTAATCTCACCAAGCGCAACCTTGACGCTGTTAACTCTGCTAATTTCTCCTCCTTCCTGGACTTTCTTTCCTCCCCGAACTCCACCATTTACTGCCCTGACAGGTTATCTCACCTCTATAACTGTACCTGTGCCATCCTGGCTGTCAGTCTTAACCTTGGACAGTCCATATCACAATACTGGAATTCCAATCTGACCCACTACCTTCAAAAATGCTCATGCACCTCTGAATGTCACTGGAGGAATTCACTATGTCATGCTGAATTCCCACTTCCAGTTCATTCTTTCCTCTTACAGTTCTGCCCTCTCTCTCCCCAAACAAACCTACGTCAAATCTCTCATTTCTCAGTCCTCCAACCCCTATTCAACTTCCTTCAGCTCCTCTAAACTCTCTACATTTCTTTATGATGGACTTGACACTGCTCCTGTAGGTAAAAAAAAAAAAATAAGTATTTGTTCTTAAATCCTTCCCTTAATTGGTGCTTTTCAATGACCTTTTCTTGAATTTGCTTTCAATGCTCTTTATTCTTGGTTTTCATATATACTCCGACAGGTGTCTTTATTTGGAATCAATCGAAACACTTTAATTGAACACAGGTGGACTTCAGTCAATTAATTATATGACCTTTGAATACAAATAATTGCTCCATTGTTTATTAAGATGTGATTTAGTTAAAGGTATACAAACTTAGATAATCAATTATTGGCTGTACTGTTATATTTGTATCATTTAGGGATGTGCTCCGGCCACTTTTCGCGTTTTGGGTTCTGATTACCTTCAGCTTTTGGGTTCTAATGAGTGTTGCCGAAATACCCCCTCAAGGTTTTGGGTTTTGGGTTCTGATTTTTTTTTAAAAAAAAAGCATAAAAACTGCTAAAATCCAAATTTTGTTTTTTTTTTTTCACTCCTACGCTATTATTAACCTCAATAACATTCATTTCCACTCATTTCCAGTCTATTCTGAACACCTCACACCTCACAATATTGTATTTAGGCCAAAAGGTTGCACCGAGGTAGCTGGATGACTAAGCTAAGCAACACAAGTGGGCGGCACAAACACGTGGCCCATCTAGGAGTGGCACTGCAATGGCAGACAGTGTCACTCACCGGACTGTGAGTGCTTCTTCCCGGACATTTAGGAACCGTGGCCGTCCTCCATCCTGAGGGACTGCGCATGCGCAGCCCTTTCTATACCTCCAGTGTATGTTCCTTTAACTTAATTGGCAGATCAGGCAACCTCCCTATATTAAGCACCTGTGGTCATCACCACATTGCCTGATCTTGGAGTCTCATTCCCCATGAGTCTCTGAAGGTGTTCCTGTATTCCTCGTGTATTCAGCGCTGCTGATTCCTGTGGTTTCCAAACCACTTCTACCTCTGTGGTTTCCAAACCACTTCTACTCCTGTGGTTCCCATACCACTTCTACCATCTACTGTATCATCGTGACTGTGAGCTGATTCCTATCCGCTGCCTCCGTGCACTACAGTCTTCTAAATCACTTCAACGCTATTATTATCATTGTGACTGTTTGCTGATTCCTATCCGCTGCCTCCGTGCACTACAGTCTTCTAATTCACTTCAACGCTATTATTATCATTGTGGCTGTTTGCTGATTCCTATCTGCTGCCTCCGTGCACTCCAGCCTTCACTTCACATCCACTCACCTGATCATCATCAAGTTCCTGAGCTGATTCCTATCCGCTGCTTCCGTGCACTACAGTCTCCAGCTTGCAACTCGCCTGTGTTCATCATTGTGACTGTTAGCTGATTCCTATCCGCTGCTTCCGTGCACTACAGTCTCCAGCTTGCAACTCGCCTGTGTTCATCATTGTGACTGTTAGCTGATTCCTATCCGCTACCCCTGTGCATTGCCGCCTCATCTCAGCTCTCCTGTGTTTCCAGTCTACTGCTCACGTTGCCATCCGCTACACTCCTGGATCTACAGCTCCTGGTCTACTCTGCCATCCCGTGTTCCATCACTGTGGGTCCTGTTGGTTGCCCCTGGTTACCTCCGTGGGCGCAGAGTCCTGCTGCTGCTGTCAGTGCTATCGTCCATCTTCTGCTGATCCGCTCTCCACGCCTTCCTGGGTTCCCTGCTGGTCTACCTACCTGTGCGCTGCACCTGCTAGACCACCGCTTCACCCATCCAGGGACTTTGCATCCTGCCGGCCTCCTGCCGTTCAGGTATCTCTGCACTTCTGTCTGACTGCCTTCTCCTGAACCACGGTATGCATACTTCCCATTGACTGTGCTGTGTATTGCATACCTTGCTGGACTGTGTTGGTTCTCCTCTGGAGTGTACTATCCGCTGAGTCTATTGCCATCATTGACTGTGTTATCTCATGCTGGATTACTTCAAGAGACTTTCTATATTGGCAGTGTTGTTCAGTCATTTATACATTTATATTGTGCATATTACTGTGGATCAAAGTCAAGGTGCCCGTGTATATATTGTGCATATTACTGTGGATCAAAGTCAAGGTGCCCGTGTATATATTGTGTTGCAGTCTCTCCCCGTGCACCTCCTCACATATATATTCAGTGGTACAACTTGCTAGTGGCAGACCACTGACCCCTGTTTCCAGTTTCTCCTGCTCCAGTATCCTCTCACATAGCAGTGGTACAACTTGCTAACGCAGACCACTGACTCCCCGGATACCTCCACTTGGATTCCATTCCTTCACTCAGACAGCGGTACAACTTGCTATCCGCAGACCGCTGACTCTCATCACCTCCTCGTTTCTGTTGGACATTCCTCCTCACTATAGCAGTGGTACAACTTGCTACCGCAGACCACTGACTACCTTCACGTGTCCTTTGTCCATACAGTTCCTCGTGTATTACTACCTCCATATTGCCAGTGCTGCTAGTCATAGACTTTCCTGAGCATCTCATCATCTGCTATTTCCTGTTCCGTGATCACCCTGCTACCAGAGTACCATATTACCACCTATACTGCTCTGGTAAGCCTATCACCTGGTGATCCCTGGGTAAAGACTCCTAGTGCCCGTGACAGTAAGATCAGGCCATGACAGACCCAGATACGGAACCTACCGCTAAAGAGATGCTGCAGCATCTGGTCAGCCGTGTGGAGCAACAGGATGCTTGCCAACAGCTGTTACTTCAATGTTACCAATCATTAACCTCCCAAGGAACATCTGGACAGACTGTTACAGCTAATATTGAAGCTCCTGTGCTTTCCTCCGTTTCCCCAGTGCCATCCCAGGTGTCTACAGCTCCTACGCTTCACCTGCCTACTCCGTCAAAATATGACGGGGACCCCAAAACTTGTAGAGGTTTCCTTAACCAATGTTCAGTCCATTTTGAACTCCAACCTCAAAATTTTTCTACCCATCGTTCCAGAGTGGCCTATCTTATCTCATTGTTTTCGGGTCAAGCCCTGGCTTGGGCCTCCCCCCTGTGGGAAAGAAACGATCCAATTCTACAAGATAGTGCCAAATTCATTTCCACGTTCCGAAGTGTGTTCGATGAACCAGGTCGTGTGACCTTCGCTGCTTCCAGCATTCTTCGTTTGCGACAAGGCTCCCATACTGTAGGACAGTATGTCATTCAATTTAGGATCTTAGCCTCTGAACTTCAGTGGAACACTGAAGCATTAGTTGCCGCCTTCTGGCAGGGGCTCTCCGATAAAATTAAAGATGCACTGACTACCCAAGAGCTTCCTTCGTCACTAGAAGATTTGATCTCTCTTTGCCATCGTGTAGATATGAGATTTCGTGAAAGAGAGTCTGAGAAAACAACAGCTGTCAAAGCATCTCTTCGTTTAAACCCTCAATTTCGTCCAGCTCCATCCTCTGTGATTCCCATGGAGATAGGACGTTCCAAATTATCTTCAGAGGAAAGGAAACGAAGAGTAAAGAATAGACTCTGTATCTATTGTGCTGATTCCACGCATATGCTCAGCTCTTGCCCTAAGAGATCGGGAAATGCCAGGCCCTAACTAGTTCTGGAGAGGTGAAGTTAGGGTCCCTGGAGTCCTCTCCATTGTCTATGAAATCTAAAGTCTGCGCTTTTGATGTTACGATTTCCTTTGCTACCAAATCCTTTGAGTCACAGGCATTGATTGATTCCGGAGCAGCAGGAAATTTCATTTCTAAATCACTAGTGAATCAATGGTCCCTACCAGTGATCACTTTAAAAACACCCATTACTGTGACGGCTATAGATGGATCACGCCTCATCAATGGTCTCATCACCCAGAGTACGTCTCCAGTAACCCTTCAGATTGGTGTACTACACCATGAAGAAATTTCGTTTTTAATTCTTCCAGTTACGACAAGTCCGATTGTCTTAGGCCTTCCATGGCTTCAGTGTCACTCTCCCCAGATTGACTGGCGCACCCCTCAAGTTACGTCTTGGGGGTCTGAATGTCACCATCGTTGTCTCTCTCAAGTTATTCCTCTTAAAGTACAGCGATCTTCCATCTCATCTTCCTCCCCGGGACTCCCTCCTCAGTATGCTTCATTTGCCGATGTGTTTGATAAAGCTCAGTCTGAACGTCTTCCTCCTCATCGTTCTTGGGATTGTCCGATCGACCTTCTACCTGGCAAGACTCCTCCCAGGGGTCGGGTCTATCCTCTCTCGTTACCTGAAACTCAAGCCACATCTGAGTACATACAGGAGAATCTCCAGCGTGGGTTCATTCGACCTTCCACCTCTCCCGCTGGAGCTGGGTTCTTCTTCGTCAAAAAGAAGGATGGATCATTACGCCCTTGTATAGATTTTCGTGGACTCAACGCCATTACTATCAAGAATCGGTATCCCATTCCGCTGATCACTGAGCTATTTGATCGCATCAAGGGAGCTCGGATATTTACTAAGTTGGATCTTCGTGGTGCCTACAATTTAATTAGAATCCGTTCCGGTGACGAATGGAAGACCGCGTTTAACACCAGAGATGGGCATTACGAATATTTAGTAATGCCCTTCGGGCTGTGTAATGCCCCCGCTGTTTTCCAGGGTTTCATCAATGAGATCTTTCGGGACTTATTATATGTATGTGTCGTTGTCTACCTAGACGACATATTGATCTTCTCACAGGACCTGCCTTCTCATCACCAACATGTGGCAGAGGTCCTCTCCAGACTACGGAAAAACTCGTTGTTCTGTAAATTGGAAAAATGTTCATTCGAGTTACCCCAGATTCCCTTCTTGGGGTATATAGTTTCCGGAGTTGGCCTGAAGATGGATCCAGACAAAGTAAATGCTGTACTACATTGGCCTCAGCCAACTACTCTTCGTGCCATCCAGCGTTTTTTAGGTTTTGCCAATTACTATAGACGCTTCATTCAAGACTTTTCATCCATTGCATCTCCCATTGTGGCCCTAACTCGGAAAGGGGCTAATACTAAGCAATGGTCATCTGAGGCTCTCCAAGCCTTTCAAATCCTCAAAGAGGCCTTCTCGTCTGCTCCCATTCTGCGACAGCCTGATGTGACACTCCCCTTCTTCCTAGAAGTAGATGCCTCTAATGTGGGCTTAGGAGCTATTCTCTCCCAACGCTCGGAGCAACAAAAATTACATCCTTGTGCCTTCTACTCTCGGGGTCTTCTGCCCGCAGAGAAAAATTATACTATCGGGGACAAGGAGTTGCTGGCCATCAAAGCTGCATTAGAGGAATGGAGATACTTGTTGGAAGGAGCTCGCCATCCGGTGACGATCTTCACGGATCATAAGAACTTGTCATATTTGCAATCTGCTCAATGCTTGAACCCTCGTCAAGCAAGATGGTCTCTTTTCTTTTCCCGCTTTGAATTAATTATAACCTTCAAACCAGCCGCTAAGAACAAGAAAGCTGACGCTCTATCTCGAGCTTTTGTGACGTCCTCTGATGTGGAAGAGGTTCCCAACCATGCTATTCTAGACCCCAAATGTATTTCTCTGGCTGCTTCATCCACCAAAATGCTACCATTTGGGAAGACCCTTGTGCCTCCTACTCTGAGGAGGAAAATCCTTTCGTGGTTCCATGCCTCTCGTTTTTCTGGACACGCCGGTGAACACAAGACCTTTGAGATTCTCTCTCGTAGTTACTGGTGGCCTTCAATGAGGAGAGACGTCAAAGAGTTTATTGCTTCCTGTGATTTATGTTCTCAGTTCAAATCCTCCCGCAGAACTCCAGCAGGGTTGCTGCGACCACTACCCATTCCGTCCAAGCCTTGGACCCATATTAGTATGGATTTCGTTACTGATTTGCCACCAAGTAAGAATCACAATACTATTTGGGTAGTGGTAGACAGATTTTCGAAGATGGCCCATTTCGTCCCTCTGTCCGGTTTACCTTCCTCGTCTACTCTGGCTGAACATTTCATTAAAGAAATCTTCCGCATCCATGGATGTCCGTCTGAGATTGTGTCGGATAGAGGAGTACAATTCGTTTCCAGATTCTGGCGGGCCCTTTGTAAAACCTTGGGCATACGATTAGCACTCTCATCGTCTTACCATCCGCAATCTAACGGACAAACGGAACGAGTCAATCAAGATCTTGAGACTTTTATTAGGATGTTCTCTTCAGCCAACCAAGACAACTGGGTAGAATTGCTCCCTTGGGCTGAATTCGCCCATAACAACATGTACCATGAGTCATCATCCAAAACTCCATTCTTTGTGGTCTACGGTCACCATCCGTCTTTTCCGGAATTTCCTGCCCTCCCGCCCACCCAAGTTCCTGCTGTGGAGACTGCTTGTCAAACCTTCAAAAATATCTGGTCTCAGGTCAAAACCTGTTTAAAGAAGACATCTAATAAATATAAGTCTTTCGCAGATAAGAAGAGGCGGGCTATTCCACCACTAAAAATTGGAGATCGTGTCTGGTTATCTACCAAAAATATTCGTTTGAAGGTTCCATCTATGAAATTCGCCCCTCGTTTTATTGGTCCATATAGGATCATTCAAATTATCAATCCAGTATGTGTTAAACTTCTTCTTCCTAAGAATCTTCGGATTTCCAATGCCTTCCATGTGTCCTTGCTCAAACCTCTCATCATCAACCGTTTCTCGACTCCTCCCTCAGCACCGCAGCCAGTTCAAGTTCATCAGGAGGAGGATTTCGAGATTACTGAGGTATTGGATGCAAAAATTTCGCGAGGAGTCCTCCGTTTCCTCGTTCATTGGAAGGGCTTTGGTCCTGAAGAGCGTTCATGGATCAAAGCTGAAGATCTTAATGCTCCTGCCCTTCTGAAGAAGTTTTATTCCAAAAATCCGGACAAGCCCGGTTCCAGGCGTTCTGTGCCCACCTTTAAAAGGGGGGGTACTGTCACTCACCGGACTGTGAGTGCTTCTTCCCGGACATTTAGGAACCGTGGCCGTCCTCCATCCTGAGGGACTGCGCATGCGCAGCCCTTTCTATACCTCCAGTGTATGTTCCTTTAACTTAATTGGCAGATCAGGCAACCTCCCTATATTAAGCACCTGTGGTCATCACCACATTGCCTGATCTTGGAGTCTCATTCCCCATGAGTCTCTGAAGGTGTTCCTGTATTCCTCGTGTATTCAGCGCTGCTGATTCCTGTGGTTTCCAAACCACTTCTACCTCTGTGGTTTCCAAACCACTTCTACTCCTGTGGTTCCCATACCACTTCTACCATCTACTGTATCATCGTGACTGTGAGCTGATTCCTATCCGCTGCCTCCGTGCACTACAGTCTTCTAAATCACTTCAACGCTATTATTATCATTGTGACTGTTTGCTGATTCCTATCCGCTGCCTCCGTGCACTACAGTCTTCTAATTCACTTCAACGCTATTATTATCATTGTGGCTGTTTGCTGATTCCTATCTGCTGCCTCCGTGCACTCCAGCCTTCACTTCACATCCACTCACCTGATCATCATCAAGTTCCTGAGCTGATTCCTATCCGCTGCTTCCGTGCACTACAGTCTCCAGCTTGCAACTCGCCTGTGTTCATCATTGTGACTGTTAGCTGATTCCTATCCGCTGCTTCCGTGCACTACAGTCTCCAGCTTGCAACTCGCCTGTGTTCATCATTGTGACTGTTAGCTGATTCCTATCCGCTACCCCTGTGCATTGCCGCCTCATCTCAGCTCTCCTGTGTTTCCAGTCTACTGCTCACGTTGCCATCCGCTACACTCCTGGATCTACAGCTCCTGGTCTACTCTGCCATCCCGTGTTCCATCACTGTGGGTCCTGTTGGTTGCCCCTGGTTACCTCCGTGGGCGCAGAGTCCTGCTGCTGCTGTCAGTGCTATCGTCCATCTTCTGCTGATCCGCTCTCCACGCCTTCCTGGGTTCCCTGCTGGTCTACCTACCTGTGCGCTGCACCTGCTAGACCACCGCTTCACCCATCCAGGGACTTTGCATCCTGCCGGCCTCCTGCCGTTCAGGTATCTCTGCACTTCTGTCTGACTGCCTTCTCCTGAACCACGGTATGCATACTTCCCATTGACTGTGCTGTGTATTGCATACCTTGCTGGACTGTGTTGGTTCTCCTCTGGAGTGTACTATCCGCTGAGTCTATTGCCATCATTGACTGTGTTATCTCATGCTGGATTACTTCAAGAGACTTTCTATATTGGCAGTGTTGTTCAGTCATTTATACATTTATATTGTGCATATTACTGTGGATCAAAGTCAAGGTGCCCGTGTATATATTGTGCATATTACTGTGGATCAAAGTCAAGGTGCCCGTGTATATATTGTGTTGCAGTCTCTCCCCGTGCACCTCCTCACATATATATTCAGTGGTACAACTTGCTAGTGGCAGACCACTGACCCCTGTTTCCAGTTTCTCCTGCTCCAGTATCCTCTCACATAGCAGTGGTACAACTTGCTAACGCAGACCACTGACTCCCCGGATACCTCCACTTGGATTCCATTCCTTCACTCAGACAGCGGTACAACTTGCTATCCGCAGACCGCTGACTCTCATCACCTCCTCGTTTCTGTTGGACATTCCTCCTCACTATAGCAGTGGTACAACTTGCTACCGCAGACCACTGACTACCTTCACGTGTCCTTTGTCCATACAGTTCCTCGTGTATTACTACCTCCATATTGCCAGTGCTGCTAGTCATAGACTTTCCTGAGCATCTCATCATCTGCTATTTCCTGTTCCGTGATCACCCTGCTACCAGAGTACCATATTACCACCTATACTGCTCTGGTAAGCCTATCACCTGGTGATCCCTGGGTAAAGACTCCTAGTGCCCGTGACAGACAGGATGGCAGTTTGAAAAACTAGGCCCCAAAGAGCACATAATGCCAAAAAAAGAGGTGCAAGATGGAATTGTCCTTGGGCCCTCCCACCCACCCTTATGTTGCGGAAAAAGGACATGCACACTTTAACAAACCAATCATTTCAGCGACAGGGCCTACCAAACTACTGTGGCTAAAATGATTGGTTTGTTTGGGCCCCCACACAAAAAAAGCAATTCATCTCTCCCTGTACAAAGTAAACTGGCTCTACTGAGGCAAGATGTCGTCCTCATCCTCATCCTCATCCTCTGATTCCTCGCCCCCTTCAGTGTGTACTTCCTCATCCTCACACATCCCGGGTATCGCCTGCCTAGTGAAGTGGAATCTAGACGGGATTTGGTACCGGGGACACAATACCTCCATCAACCGTCTAAATCCCACTCCACTGATGGCGGACACCGGACGCACGTCTAACACCAACATAGCTGTCAAGGCCGCAGTTAACCGCTTTGCCATAGGATGACTGCTGTCATACTTCGTCCTCATGGCAAACGACTGTTTTATGGTCAATTGCTTAGTGAAACACGACTTCCCCTCTGGGAAGATGACCGACTCCCATCAGCAACAGCAGCAACGGCAGTAGTAGGCGTAGCGCTGCAGGATCCTCCGGAAGAATCCCGGATTGAAGAGGACTTAGTCATGCCGGTGACATGGCCTGCAGGACTACCTCCGATCCGGATCGAGGAGGAAATTGACGAGGAGGGTGTTGCTGGTGTGGATACAACAGGACCAAGGGATTTAGGTGTCCCTGGACTGCTGACGGTCCTAGCCACAGTTCCTGAATAAACACAGAATTATGAAGGGTCTTCAGGTGACATATAAGGGACGACGTTGATGGCATTTCATCGTCTATGTCATGACTAGTGGCAGCAGCTTCAGCATTAGGAGGAAGTGGTTTTTGATCTTTCCCTACTTTATCCTCCAAATTTTTGTTCTCCATTATATGCAGCACAAGAGAGCGTACCCCTAAGCCACACACACTCGGCAAAGCCTTTAAAAATTATATGCGGCACAGGAGAGTACCACTGGACTGGAGTTATACGGCTGTACCACTGGACTTATACGGCAGGATCAGTGGACTTATACAGCAGTACCACTGGACTTATACGGCAGGATCAGTGGACTTATACAGCAGTACCACTGGACTTATACGGCAGTACCACTGGACTGGACTGGACTTAAGCAGTGGTGGGCACTGTTGGCATAATTATGTGAGAATACTTCTGTTATGAACGTGGTGAGCACTGTTGGTATAATTATGTGAGAATACTTCAGTTATGAACGTAGTGGGCACTGTTGGTATAATTATGTGAGAATACTTCTGTTATGATTGTGGTGGGCACTGTTGGTATAATTATGTGAGAATACTTCTGTTATGATTGTGGTGGGCACTGTTGGTATAATTATGTGAGAATACTTCTGTTATGATTGTGGTGGGCACTGTTGGTATAATTATGTGAGAATACTTCTGTTATGATTGTGGTGGGCACTGTTGGTATAATTATGTAAGAATACTTCTGTTTTGAACTTGGTGGGCACTGATGGTATAACCTATTTACGGGGTCATTGCTTCTGTGATCATGAGCGCCCACTGCTGATGTACAGGGTGGGTAGATTGCTACCTGTCTTGAGCCCAATTTTATACTGCTCTAAGAGACTGGTTATGCCTCTCTTATATTAAGTGTTACCATCGTAAAACAACTGACATCAAAGGGAGGTAGAAAAATAAAATCTCCAGGCGATAACTTTTTAAGACTAAGTATAGCCACAATTCCACATTAAAGCTGCAGAACATCTGGAGCTAATTATCTCACCCCTATCCCCAAAGCCCTGACGGCTGCTCCATACAGCCGTTTTTCTAATTCTGCATTGTGAAGCCCTGACCACAACCTTCCACAGAGCAAACAACGCTGCTAAAATTGCGCTTTCTCTACCCTTTTATCTCATTTCGATATCGCTCCACAAAATAAACTCTTGTTTTTGCACTGCTCTGCAAAAGTAGGCAATTACTATGTACTTTAAATGTAATGCCCTCACTCTGCTCAAATCTTCCCACCAGCCAGTAGAAAACGTAAGCTCCTCTGCTGCCGTCTTCTGGAGCAAAACCATGCACTTACCTCTGCAGCATGTGAACTGGGGGATTTAAACTAGAGATGCTCACTGATCCCTGTGAACTGGTTTTGGTTTTGGATCTGGATTAGCTTCGTGTTTTGGTTTTAGTTTTGGATTTTTTTAGAAATAATCCTAATATATGCTAAAATCACATAATTTTGCTTTTTTTTTTATTAACCTCAATAACACTAATTTCAAGTCATTTGCAGTCAATTTTGACCACCTCACAGATCACAATATTATTTTCATACACTTTCGGACAAATACTGCAGCGACCTGGCTGGATGGTAAGCGACAGAGCAATGACACAAACACACGGCAGTTCCTACCACATCTAGGACACATTGGCACACAGCAGTGGCAGAAAAGAAAAATGGGGGTCTGCCCTCCCTCCCACCCACCGTTATGTTGGATCTTAAAGAAATCTAAAAATTGCGAGATTCGAGATCAGACAACGTAACAATGACGTTTTGCCTTGTTTTCAAATCAGAAAAGACGCGACAATACCAAGCTGCTAAGTTGGGGTATGTTCGGTTCTCAGGGAACCGAGCCTGAGCATCTCTAATTTAAACAGAAGGGCAAGGCATCATAGCACCTCAGCAGTTTGCAGTTTAAGCTTTTTGCTTGTGACCCAGCCAGTTCACAGTCCTAAATATATAGGAGCGTCTTCAGATGTTTGTGTTGAGTTAGGAGGTAATATTTTACTTTTTAATGAAGCTACAGTGTACTGTCAGGTTATCACTGAATAATGTATTTTATCTTCGTGGTTCATATCTAAAAATGAAAAGTACTCTTCGAAAATTGCTACATTTGTATATGGGGTAAAAGAGTCTGGAATATAGCTAAAGTTAAAAACTCTGCTAGGTTATTTGGAGATTAAAAACAAAAAACATACAGGTATGTTGTGACACCACTTGTGGCCGTACAGAGCCAAACTTTTCTTCAAGTGCTTATATTAGAACTTACTAAACAGTTGTGATTTGTGGACTGTTTTATAGGTTGTTTTTTTTAAATATATTTAATATTGGCAGGTATATGTTTTTATGTGTTTGTTTTAATGGTCATTTGCGCCTGTGCAAATATAATGCGAATTTGAGCAACACGAGGGATTTTTAGCACATGAAAATGGTGGTGAATACAAAAAGGGCTTCATTTTTCATTGTCCTATGAGCTGGTGAAAATCAAGCCTTACCCTATACATTTAGTGACACATACATTAAGCTTTTCAGGCACACTTAATATAGGAACATACCTTTTTAGATGCATTTCAACCAATGTAATAAGAACATTCAAATGTATGATAGTGACACATACTATAAGGACAGTGCCCAGGTCTCCAAACAATCAGGGCTAATATTAACACATAAATGAAGATAAACAGAGCTGTATTTTAGAAGAGTAAAGTAGAGGTTGAACACAATGAAGGAGGTGTTTCTAAAGTTGTAGTAGGCTGGACTTTGCAATGTCAGTTTTCCCATGCAGGGGCAAACGCAAGATTTGTATTGGGGGGTTTCCATGCCACACCGCCAGTGGGTGTGGCCAACATGCTTCGGGCATGGCTATAATTTTAGACATTGCTTGGCTGCTCTCCAACTCTTCCTATCCCCATCATATACACGGGCAATGCTGCGTGCACTACTGTTAGGGGCACACAGATCTCCCTTTTCGAGCAGAGCCGTGTGAAGCGGGACATACCTCCCAACTGTCCCTACAGTCAGGACAAAGTCCTGACTGAGTGTGTCAGCACAGTTGACAGACTGTCCTGCTCTCTCCTACCTGTTCTTGCTGCTTTCAATACTTGTTGGGGAGAGATGGCTGTGAACAGTGCAGACAGAAACGATCTGCACACAAGCTGCAAAATGTTTGGTCCCAGGGCAGGGTCCAGCCACCTCAAGCATACAGTGCCCTAGGCTGAGAGGGAGGTTTCCAGGCACTAGGAACCCCCCTGCCCCCATGGTTTGCCTATGACATGGACCCCCAGACCCACAAAGTAGGTGTATTTATAGGAGTAGTTTAAAGGACCAGGAAGTCAACGTGCGCCTTACAATTTGCAAAACAGCCAAAAAGCATTATTTCTGCAAACAAAAAAAAATCAGTGTGGTCTTGTAATTCTGGTTGCTTGACCTATTTCCTGTGTATAGTGAAGATCCTGTAATAAGCGAAGATTTGTGAGAAGGAATTCTGTCTTAGCTAGGAATGTGTGTTGGCAAGGTAGAAGTCAGTCAAGAAGGTAAAGTGTGTTGATTGGTAGTGGTCTTATGTGCAGTGATATATATATAAGGGGCAGTGTAGGAGTGACCTTTGTCTGTAGTTAGCATCTCCCACATGTTTGGAATAATCTGGTGCAGGGTTAATTAGTGTCATGCAGAGTTTTATACGTCACAGCAAGGGGATACTGGAGAGTGTTGGAGGTGTGACTCGGTAACGGAGCCTAGTGGTATTGAAATAAAATACCCCTGAAGGGCATGGTCCAATGTGGAAGATGGTTATAAAATAGGCAATGTCCGAGGGGGTGATTGCATTGTTATGGTTGACCCTTTGAGCATAAAACTTGGGTGACTGGGGATCAGATTATGTTGGTGATATATTTTTAGCTCTCCGGGGCCTTCACGCACTTGGGGGAGGCAGTTAGCGAGATAATGGGTTATGCTGCTATCTTAAGTTATGACTTTTTCTCATATTTATGTCATTGATAAATGCTGTGCCCAATTTGCACCCACACAAGGGGGTAAATGTATGAATGTTTGCCTTTACAAGCCATCGCCCCTTTAAATTTTCACTGCAAAGTCGCCGGCGACTTGCAGAAAACGGACATTCATACATGTACCCCAAGGTGTCTGTTCTTGGTGAGTTTGCAGGTATGTCATTGGGTGAGTGGACATGAACGGAATTGAGGTTAAGGGGCATATTCAATTAGCTTTCTGGTTTGCGGTAACGCGCGTTACCGCGAATCCTGCGCAGTATTGGCATTAATACGGTACTGCATTAACGCGGATTTTCGTACGCAACCCTATGGGCTGCGAACGAAAATCCACGTTATTGCAGTACCGTGTATTGACTACTCGGCCCGTTCCGGCGCAATCCCGCGGACCGGAAAGCTAATTGAATATGCCCCTAAGAATGCATATTGGAAGCCTTTGCTTGAGATATGATAAAGATAGAGGGCCTAATAAGGAACGTAAGTCCATTTTCTTGCCCTATTTTCGCTCTGCGCATGTGCGAAACCGAGACCTGCGGGAAAAAAACCTTAATACATGTACGCACATAAATGATACTTCCAAATGCCGACGATTTGAAGGGTGGAAGGGGTGAGGAAAGGGAGGACTACAGTAAGCAATGTACAGTAAGGGCGTGCCAAGGAAGAGCACACGCACATGCCTGATTCAACATGTCTGATTCAAGCTCTGGGTATCTCTCAGGTACATGTGTTTATTAGCCGTATTGCTACAGGGCAGGTGTAAGATGACGGCAATGTATGCATGCCGCAACATATTTATACAGTACACATTGAAAGCATCCCAGTAAATATATTGATGATGTTAAAAAAAAAGAAAAAGGGGAGGTTCCCAATGTCCTTATCTTAATAATTATATTATTAACAGGTGACAATAATTGAATAGTTCTTTTTTTTTCTGTGCATTCTACTAGGACTTTATATAACACATATGTTGTGTACGTATCCTGCAGTGTGTTGTGTCTGTCTCAATACAAGTGCCGCATAAGCAGAGCGCACCTAGACCCGTATTCAACAAGAGACATTGTTCAAAGCTGCTTTAATTGAATACGGATGTGCGGTTGCCCAAATTACGTGCGTTCGTTTTGCGCTCCTTAATGAATCAGGTCCAGGATCACAAACTGCTTCTTTCTTGTGTATGTTCTACTCTAAGCTATCATTGAGCTCTTCCCATTCTCATCTGCTTCACTTTCTGTTTTGGAAATCTCAGCAACATACCTTGAAAAGAAGGAGGTAAAACGTTCTGAGCATCATATATAACCTGCTTAGTACTGCCTGAATTAAATATATAATTTCCTATGTGATTAAAAAACTAATATATGAAATTCGATTGTAAACAAATCAGAGTCAGTTTATTCTGTGAGTAAGTGCTACCCAAATACTGTATACAAAGACTTGGTTCTGTCTTCTCTAGAGCGCCCTGTATCACTGGTGACCCCTTCGCAGTCTGTAGAAGGGAAACACGTGCTTGTCAGCTGTACGCGCCATTTATTCTCGTCTTGTCCTTCACTATCTCTGTGTTTTGGCTTTCCCATAAAGCCTGTTTGCGCTCCCCTTCTGGGATTCTTGTCTTTTTTGGCTGAACCTGAAAGGGGGAAAATTTGCTTTTCGGATTTGATAACAAGGAATTGGCTTTGCTAGCAGCTGGGGAGACGTCAAATCACAAAGCGCTTTGTGCGTTATGTAAACTTCCAGTGTTTGTGTACGTTTATGAACAAAAGTGATTCATAAGAATTGTTATTTTTTTTATTTAAAAGCATAGGCCGAAAACCACACACACACACATTCCACACACCACAGATGCATACACACACACACACACAACATGCACACACTAAGGGGGAGATTCAATTGCCTGCAATGTGGTGTACGGACATCGCTAAGATGTCGGCTGCGCTCATTGCCAGCCATTATGGTCTGAATTTCCACTCATTTTTCTGCACACCTCTATGGGGGCGCGAGAAAAAAATTATCAGAGATTCCTATAAACATCTCCAACGCGAGGTGTCTCCGTGGACTTCCGGAGAGACACCTCTCGCCGAATTATATCTCCACCCCTTAAAATTTAGAATTTACAAAGATAATCAGGGTTTGAAACTACTCAATGAAAATGTTAGCCCATTATTTCAGGAATTTGAAGTAGTGACTAAAATGTGGACAATTGATTTAATAATCAATATTTGAGCATTTATAGGTATTTAGTCCCACTTTCAGGATTCTAAATATATGTTTTTTAAAAACATTTTTGCCCTTTTCTTACTCAACATGCTACCAAAATTCTTATCCATTCTCTCATCATCTCCCGTCTTGAATACTGCAACCTCCTGCAAATCTACCATAATAATAGCCTCCTTGCTGTGGTTGCCAGATCTTCAGGTCTCCTCACCTGTTAGGAAGTCTCCTCCGCAGGCTCCTGTGTATTGCTTCCACCTTGTTGCACTCTGGATTCAGTAATTACTCTGCAGATCTCCTCTGATCCTGCTCCAGGGCTTCCCGCTCATCAGAACCTCAGCGCTTCATCACCCTGCAGTCTATTGCTCTCCTATGTATATCTGTACCACCTCCGCAGTCAAGACATTGCCGCTATGCGTTGTGCATCTCCTCTGATCCTGTTCCAGGGCCATCCAGCTCATCGGGACCCCAAAGCATCAGTATCCTGCAGACTGTTGCTCTCTCCTACAATCCCGAACCTCCACTTACCTGTTGGACCCGCCTCCAGCACTCTGACATATCCTTACTGCAACCATTATCTCCTGATCCTCCGCCTAGTCTCGCTCATCGCCCCCTAGAGGACCACGACTTGTGGTTAGAGAGCCGCTAAGCCCATATTCCTTTGCGGAGATCCCTGGTGAAAACCTCTCTTTCCGTTAGACTCTGCACCTCTCTGGGGGCAGTATCCACCTGAGCAGACTTCAAAGCCCATCCTGACTCTGATATCGTGGTACTCTGTTTTTGGGCGACTGTCTCTTCTCTATGGCGGTGAATCTCTGCAGCAGCCCCGACAACGGAACCCAGAAGGAGACCAATTACAAGGTTAGTTCATATGGGTTTTGACCTGCCTATCCCACCTGCCCTGGGTCATCACCATCATTGTATTATGAAACTCCAATATAACATCTCATTACTTTACACATCCTGAAGGTCAAAGCTAGCCCGCAAGGCTAAACACCCACATTCGCAAAAGTGGAACCTTGGAACTCGTTTGACGGCTCTATTGGGGTTGCAGGAAGGATGGAAGATACTTTATCCACAAAGAAGATTGAAAACTCATTGCACCTTGCCTGGGAGGGAGCTGCATCGGGAAGCAGACATGCTGGTCTGCAAAACCTCTCCACCATGCTGAGAAGCTGAGCTGGTTTGTTTGCTGCCATAATCCGACTTGTGGGTGATTGTGGTATTCTTCAAGGGAGGGAAAGGGAAAATCAGCAGATAAAAAACATTTTTGCGTCAAAGGGTGCAGAACTAAGTCAAAGAAAAACAAAACAAAGCCACTGTCGCGTCATAACCTTTAAACTTCATTGTGCTCCGTTCCATGTCTTTCATTCTTTACGTTTAGTAGGTAGCAGGGAAAGCAACTTACACGGACCGTTAAAAATATTAGAACTTTATTATAGTTTTTCACGGCTTCACAAAATTGTGTGTGTTGAGTTTGTCTTGCTTATATACAATTAGTACATGTACGTTGTTTTCATCAAGGTCAAGATATGTAACAACAAGATCACATGTACAGAGAGCAGCTGATACTGAGGTGATTAGTCCAACTAAACGTTTTAATAAAGAGAGCTTGAAGGTTCTGAATAAATCTCCCAGAATTATATGCTGAAAAGTTGGCAAGCCTATGGGGCCCCTATGCTCATGGGGCCCCCGGGCAACTGCCCAGCGTGCCCATGCATTAGGACGACTCTGATACTGGCACTTGTAGTTCTTCTAGTGCCAGCATACCAGAGCAGTTTATGGCTGCTATGGCTTGCTAAGACCAGTAGTACCACACACACAAATGCTGATCACACTGGGCATATTTGTTGGGATGAACCCTAGTGCGTTCAGCATGGGGCTGTTTATATTTCTAGGGGACGGCCTGCATTGTTTTTGCAGTTTGGACTTCCGTAGGGAACTTAGCCCTGTGTGAACAGACGAGGGCTGTGTCACTTTACAATAGGGAACCCAACGATGGGCAATATCACGATGGGCCTGAACTCAAACTCAACTCAGATATTGCTTGCACATCAACCAGCTCACCGGAACTAAATTAAGATGAATTTTCAGACCTCATTACTCCTTCTGATAACACACGCATGCACATTGAACCTTTCTCCAACACGGTGGATCGCATAGAACCTTACTTTAAATCCTGTAACCAAGGAGTTATAAAATGTTTAAGTTACATGTGATCTAACAATATATCCACTGTGGACATGAAATTTACAATGCATCATTTTACGTATATATATTATAAATTAATTCAATTCATCATTTGCATTGTATAACTGTGTGTCAATGTCTCTCTCCTTCCCTCTCTCTTTATTTGTGTGTGTGTGTGTGTGTGTGTGTGTGTGTGTGTGTGTGTGTGTGTGTGTGTGTGTGTGTATATTGTGGCAAAGAGGGATATTTGCCACAGTTCCCCGATAAGGGAACAGGTAGGAACAGGTAGGTTAGTCTGCAGCAGCAGGCTGCAGACAGGGTTAAGTTTTCCCTAGGGTCCTCTCTTAGCACACACACACAGGTGTTCCACATGGGTGTGATTGGTTTGCTGTGATTTGTTGTAGTGCTTGGGGTGGAGGATAAAGACTCTGTCTGTATGTGTGGGTGGGACCACCGATGCCAGTAAGTGGCCGGCGAGCAGACAGGGAAGTGATGTCTAGCCAGATGTAGGTGGTGGGAATTCTTGTGTACTGTTACTTTATATGATTGCTGAACCAGCGTTGGAGTTGTTTCACCATCCTGACAACTGCCAATAAACAGTTAAATGGTTCAGCATTCCTGTGTCGGATTCCTGTGAATGCTGTACTCTCTCACAACATGTGTGTGTGTGTGTGTGTGTGTGTGTGTGTGTGTGTGTGTGTGTGTGTGTGTGTGTATATATTAGTGATACCAGACTTCCCCTTTAAATGACATCACGTATTACAAAATATTTCAATTCTGTATAGAAACATAAAAGCATTAGTACACATAAGTACAGAAGATGTCAAGACAGTGACACTCTATACATAGTACACACAGAACAAATATCCCAATCAATCAACTAATAAATGCACATATTGTGTGGGTATAATCGCCTGCAGCTACATCCAGCATCATAAGCCTATACTCCTCTGTTAATTGAATATTAGCCCTCTTGTCTAGTTATCTCTGTACTGCAACATGATGCACACGTATACCACACCCGGCCTAGCTGGGCCCTTCTACCTTATCTCCTGCTACAGCATAGTACAGTCTTTTCTCATACAATGCCCATCCTCACTAAGCACATCCACACACAGGATAACCCTGCAGCTTGGTAGGAGCACTGGGCCACCTGGTTAATGTCCAATTTGGTCACACATATAGGTACTGGAATAGCAATGGGAAGGGCGATTAACTCCTAGTGAAGGAACAGTTTTACACTAGGCAGAGAGACTTCTAAAATATTGTTCCAGTGGTTTTGCTGTCAATCTAACTCTGTGCCCCCTCTGCATCACCACACACTCTGTGGCCCCTGTGCATCACCACACACTCTGTGCTCCCTCTGCATCACCACACACTCTGTGCTCCCTCTGCATCACCACACACTCTGTGCTCCCTCTGCATCACCACACACTTTGTGCCCCCTCTGCAGCCTCCTTTCACACTCTAGCCCCCTCTGCAGCCTCATTTCACACTCTCGCCCCCTGTGCAGCCACCTTTCACACTTTGTAGGCCCCTCTGCAGCCTCCTCTCACACTCTGTAGCCCCCTCTGCAGCCTCATTTCACACTCTCGCCCCCTGTGCAGCCACCTTTCACACTCTGTAGCCCCCTCTGCAACCTCCTTTCACACACTGCAGCCCCCTCTGCATCGCAGGGAACAGGAAGAGGGAAAACAAACAAACAAAAAAAAACAACTTACCAATCCGGCGGCGCCCGGGACCCAGCATCCTCCTCTCTCCTGCCACTTGTCACTGAATGTCGAGCGTGATGGCGTCATGCCCGACATTCAGTGAGAAGCGAGGAGGAGGACGCTTGGTCCCGGGCGCCGCCGGATTGGTAAGTTGTTTCTGTCTCTCTACCTGGCCGCGGCACCCCTGGGAGCCGCGGCGCACACTTTGGGAACCGCTGATATAGTGTGATAATTGGGAACAAGACAAAGAGACAAAATTAGTACAGGTCACAAAACACAGCAAAAAATGTTACTTTGACCCTGCACGCCACAAAATTGATGGATTAAATGACAGCGAAACAGTTAGATCAACATGCTGTTACAGCAAAAATGGTATTAAGAAACATATGACCAGCACCAGATGATGAGAGTGACAAGTATGCAGGGTACCTTGAGAAGTCCTTGGGTGACTTCTATAATTCACTGCCAGGAAGGATGAGGCTCCCACATCGGGCCTCCAGATGAACTCAATATGGCTCTACCATACTCCAATGTTTCCTGTTCTGGAAAGTGGGAGACAAAACTTCACCAGCAGGATTATCCTCCACTTTATTACCACCACTTTCTTTATATTGACCTGTTCCGTTTTTCTCCTAAAATACTGCTCATTTAGCGTTATTTATGGCTTACATTAATTAAGGGATTAATTACTTAAGCACTGTACTTATTACATGGCCTACCCCCCAACTGTCCTGATTTAGGCGCGATAGTCCCAATTTAAGGGCTGCATATAAGACATCTGGATCGGGACAGCTTTCTCCCAAGGGTTAGATACTTTGGAGGTATTGTCTGTTCATTGTTGCTCTGCATGTCAGAGCAGTGGTGTACAGATACCTCCATCACTTGTGCTCATGGCATTGAATGGAGGGGAGAGGAGAAAAACGCGCTAGTACCACCCCCAGTTGTGATGTGGCCACACCCCCATTCTGATGGGTCACACCCTCTGTCCCGACTGAAGAAAAGGCTAGGCATAGGCAAACCGAGGGGGGGGGGGGGGGTTCCGACTGCCTGGAAACCCCCTCCAAGCCTGGGGCACTGTATAATTGAGGTGGCTGGACCCTGCCCCCGCTTCACACGACTCTGCTTGAAAAGGGAGAGCTGTGTGCACCTAACAGTAGTCCACGCAGCATTGCCCATGTATATTATGGGGATAGGAAGAGTTGGAGAGCAGCCAAGCACTGGCTAATATTATAGCCACGCCCCCATGCATGCTGGTCACGCCCACTGGCGGCGTGGTGTGGAAACTCCCCTCTACAAATCCTGCGTTTGCCCCTGCTAGGATAGGAACATTGGCAGCAGCGGGTTAACCCTTTCATTGTTACATGCTTTTCTTTCAACAGCGCTTATAAGTGCAATATTATACATGAAATAAAAGTTCCAGCAACACCATCTATGAGAAGTTATCTCTTCCAGCGCTCCCCACTCTGTCTTCAATCATTCCTCCAAGTGAGCGTGACAGTGATCACTGAGGATAATACCCCAACAGAGGAGCAGCTGCTTTAATTCATCCTGCCCAGCCGATACACCGGACTCGCTCCCATTTCCTGTCTGGGAATCGAACCCTCTGTATTACATGTGTCACTGTTGCTGCTTGAGCCTTGTTCTCCAAAGGGAAATTTTCTTACAGTGCTCCTGGAGGGCACAGAATGCCTCCCATTGTAGTATAGAGATAAACCCAATCCCCGAGGATCAGAACTGCTGTAAAACTCAGTACTTTGAAGGACTGCCATGGCTCCACTGCATCATTTCTTTAGAAAAAAGAGTTTAAATAAAAAGATTGATGATTAGTAAAAACACTGTGTTTCATTAAGCATTAGGTTATGTTCAGACTGACATTTTTTTTAGAACAATAGATTCTAAAAACGTAATAGATTATCTCCTCGCCCTGCATCTAAGAAGATGGATAATGGGGCAATCCTGTATCTTGTGTGTTCTAAAAAATAATCACATGTGCTTATCAGATGATTTTTGTTCAGATTACAATTGAATGGAGGGGTGTCAAAGCACTTCAGAAATGTTACCCCCCCAAAAAATCCATCTGGACGCACACTAAGGTTTTGTCCAGATAAGTGTTTTGCGGGAGTGTATTTAAAGCCAGACGTCTCTAATAGATTTCTATAACTCCGCTCACTTCACTATAATGAGATCCTTCCAGACAGATGGATGGAAAGTGAGGCTTGGCATTCTCTACTTTCCTGGGCGCTGCAATGTATAGGGCCTGACGGTGAGTGGGATGTATGTCCGTTTGCTGAGCGTTAAATCTGCAATTTGTACTGCGCATGACCACAAGTCGCACACTGTGCGCATGCAGATTTGCTTGCATCTGACATGACTTCTTGTGAGTGGAGAGGTGGGATGGGGAGGATAGAGCCGGTCTAACATAAGTACGGTAACGGTGTGTTAGCGCAACTGCGGCTGAGGCAGACCAGCGCAGCGATGAATATACGCCTGCCAGGAGCCGTATCTGTTGCGGGTTCCTGCAAATGCACGGCACTAGCTAGCTGCTTCTTATTGGCCGATTGTGGATTGAAGCTGATAGGTGCTTTCTTCATTAATTGTGCATATATTATATGATTTCATGAGCAAATTTTAGCAAGATTTGTTTTTCATGCCTATATGAGAAGGAGAGCTATACTTGTTGTATTTGAGAGATGTGCGTTTTTTTTATTCCAACCTAATAGCGAATAAACAAGTGTTTAAAAATGTTAGTGTATGTGAAGTATGCCCAATGAACAGCTGGTGCAAACGCCATTGGTGCAGAGCTGTACGCATCTGGTAAATTCGCCCAACTTTGCATATTCACTCAATTGCGAGTTTTTTGGTGAGCGCGTTTTGTATGTTTTTTACACAAATACATTCAAAGTCCACATCAGCCCCGTAGAGGTTTTCAAAAAGAAAAATGCACCCGTCTAGGCATAGTCTAAGGACAACAACAAAAAATGTATTTTCAGTATCACCATGTTATATTGTATTATGGCTGGGAGGTTAAGTGACATATAACTTATAAGTTATAGCCCAATCAGCTAGGTACGCCTCTGGGGTCACAACCCCTAGCTGCCCTGCACTCTCCTCCCCTTGAAACAACATTCATTGCCGTGCACGCGACACCTGTGCACCGCTGAGGAGCTGCAGAGGATAAGATATACCACCCAAATTTCCCACCTGTGGGACTAATCTGACCCTATCAGGATGGCGGGACTGTCTCGCCTAAATCTGGACCGTTGGGAGGTATTCAGTCTGTCCGTCCCTTTGCACCTGCTCAGAAGATCAGAGTGTGGGCCTCAGGATAGGATGGACATGTATCGCTCCCACTCCCAAATTTTCCCATGTCTGTAAGTATCACCTACCCAGGGGAGAGTTGGCTAATTTTAGCAAAGGGGGACTAAAATACTCTACTCAGCAGCCTATTAGGAACATTTTAAAGGAAAACAAATTGTAGGGAGCCAGCCCAAGGTAGCCCACTAAAGGACTGGCCCGCCAGCCCATGCACCCACCCAAACATTTAATAACTGTTCAATATCTCTTTTCAGGTTAGTATCGTATACACCTTCCATTGTCTACACACATATGACTGCCAACGCTACATTCTATCAAAGCAGTAACATGATATAAGCCCTGTACACTGACACAAATTGTATATGCAATAAACCAGCAAACTTGTACATGACGTGGAGTCTAACCAGCGTCACACATAACTGGCACAGTATGTACTTACTCCACTGGCTGACGGTTAATACACAATTTAATCTTTCCTGTGCATTCAGCCACCACACCCAACCTAAGTTCTCCTACTTTATCTGTCTGACACAGCGTGCTGCAATTTAACCCTGCAAGTCGTAATGAGGGCTTTTTAACTAATTTAAAAATAATTCCTGGAGCCTGAAACAAATATTGAGGTAGAAACACATCCTATCATTGATTTTCAGTTAAAGGGAACCATACCTCTTTATCCCAGATATAAGATGATATACAATATAATATAGTATATGTATTAGTGTGTTTATAGGGGAGCACTGATAAACCACAATGCAGTTTGACAAACTGTTTGCAATAAAACTTTTCATTTAATTTCATACTTATTTTACAACAAATTATGTAGAAAATTGTTTTTACAATAAAATGTATATAGTTTATAATAACACGTTAGTCTTAAAGTAACAGGCATATATAAAAAAAACATGAAGGTACTTAGATATTAAAATAAAGTGAATTAATTATTTATACTGTAGAAACAAATTAATAGATTTGGAAGCAGTAAAGATATCAACAATTTTACCAATAATGTTTTTTGCTGCTTTCACCAATTGTGTCCGTATTAGGGAAATTTGCGAAATCAGCACAAGATTCTGTTATATCTTCTGCTTTAACTAAGCTAATTTCTGTTCTGTTCCGCATCTTGACGCGGAACGCTATTCATTTCACTGAAACCTATTTCTGGGTAAGCATTGCTCGTTGGGGTAGACATAACTATCTTGCTGAGTTTGGAGTTTGGAGTTTGATTAGCAGAGTTTTCTCAAATTCCTGGACATTTTGCATAAACAAAGTCACCCATCCTTGATCCTGGATATGAGGATCAATTCCTGTACTCTAGAGGTTATTCCTGTACGTTTCGCAACACATATATAAGGGGCATATTCAATTGTTGGCAATACATGTAAAAGTAACGCGACGTGTGCACCGTCATTACGGTAATAGTGCGTGTAAATACAGTTATTACCGTACCTTTAAGGCTGGATTTCAGCTCGCAGCTCAGGGAGCTGCGAGCTGAAATCCAGCTTACAATTACCGTAATAAAAGGTAATATATTTAACACCGCGGGAAACGGCAACAATTGAATATGCCCCTAATAATAGCTATCACTAATTTCCAAGGACAGTCCCTCTAGATTGTAAGCTCTTCCGAGCAAGGCAACCTCTACTTTGTATCTCATGCCTGCACCTACGCAGTCACCCTTGTATGTCCTTGTTCTCCTTCTATGTATGATACGTTGTACCCACTGTCCGCCGTTGCAGGGTTTTGAGGCGTCTTATAAATAAATGACATTGACAGTCCCAGGCTTTAGTCCCTGGAAAATTCTCTATCCTTTCAACACGGACCATCTTCACAATAAAATTCAAGTATATTCTAAATTACATTGATACATTGAGAAATCATGACATGACAGGGGATTATAGTGCTCCAAATTCCACTGAGGCAGTATTGTGCGTGACATGCTTAAATGCAGCAAATTGTAACTAGACATTATTTTAAAATGTTGGTAAGTGTGCCCTTAAGGAATAGTAGACCTGCTAGAGTAGTGGAGCTTACAATAATAGTCTCCTTCTCCCAATATTCCCCTTATCGCAGTAGTCCCCTTACCGCAATAGTCCCCTTATCGCAATAGTCCCCTTATCGCAGTAGTCCCCTTCCCCCAATATTCCCCTTACCGCAATATTTCCCTTATCGCAGTAGTCCCCTTACCGCAATAGTCCCCTTATCGCAATAGACCTCTTACCGCAATAGTCCCTATACCGCAAAAGTCCATTTACCTCAATAGTCCGCCTTACCTTAATAGTCCCCTTACTGCAATAGTCCCCCTATCACAATAGACCTCTTACCGCAATAGTCCCCATACCACAAGAGTCCGTTTACCTCAATAGTCCGTCTTACCGTAATAGTCCCCTTTGCACCTTTAAAGCTGCATTCCCACGTGTGGTGAAAATAATCACGCTACACACTGCACCCCCTACAGAGCTTCTTATTGGTCCTCTCCCTCACATTCATGTCAGCGGCAATTTTAAAATGTCAAATGACAATTAATCCCAAGACTATCCGGCAGTGCACAGTTGTTAAACCTGTTGCATGTTAAATGTTATAAGAAAAAATAAAATTTCTGCTGTCCAGAATTAAGGCTAATGACGCCAAATATTTTAAACAAGCTTAGCAAGTAGTATAAAATATATTAGTTAAATATAGGCCACCCCAGTGCATATCTGCATATAAAATTAATAAATGAGGGGAGAAGACAATTGGAGGCAACAAGTACTGAACGGCCACCGGCATGCCCGACACAAGGAATATGAAACATCATTTCGTTTTAACCAAAAGGCTCAAACCTGAAACATGACAATATTATATGTTATTGCATACAAAATGTATTTGCTATATTTCATATTATTCTGCAGTGGGCCCAGATTGCTATATGAATCCATGGGCCCCTCCTAGGATGATACAACGCTGGGCATCATAGATTTTTTTGCTCTGCTTTGTGACTTCTTCGTCATCAATGTTCTTTTTAAAAAGGAGTGCATGCCTCCAGCAGATATATGGCAATCTCAAGACGAAATAAGCCACTCTTTGACCTGCTCACGTCCCCTAATCCAGGCCAAGATCAATACAAGCCATGCCCATCCGTCAGCCCTTCCCCCGCTTCTTTGTCCGGACACGCCTCGCCTGAAATACTCTGTGCTGCTGAGACCATTCTGATGACCTGATTGCCTAATGCTTGTTCTACCCCTGCCTGCTTCAATTACATGGGATGGACACAACCTCCGTGATTTGAAACAATGGTTTGGACTAGTTGTCTCAGTAAGTTATTGTGACAAAAGCAGAGGCTGTTTCAGCAATGGTGGTAACACGGGCAGAATATTGCAGCAGATATAGGTAGTTTTGGCAATGGGCATCATTTGGCAATTTCTGGTAGTCGGTTTGATCAATTAAACATGATGAGGTCTGTGCATATGGTAATTCTTCACTAAAATGTCCCTTTAAGCATTAAAACTTTTTTTCAAAAGATTATTTTACTCAGGAAGCTTTAGGGTTAATAAAAAAAAAACTGCCTGTGACATGAGAATTGAGGGTTTTTTGAGAGAAGGAGACTTTCAGTTTCACATCTGGCTGCTCCGTCAAGCTGTCAGTAATGGCATCTGCTGATCTGCAGGACGAACTGAACTGCTCCATCTGTCTGAGCATTTACACAGATCCTGTAACACTGAGATGTGGACACAACTTCTGCCGGGTCTGTATAGATCGTGCGTTGGATACGCAGGATGGATCTGGAGTTTACACCTGTCCTGACTGCAGAGAAATGTTTCAGAAGCGTCCTTTACTGTACAGATCTATAGCCCTGCGGAACATAGCAGAACATTTCCATTCCACTCAGCCAGAGCGGACGGAGACGGTAATCTTTTGTACACACTGCGCTCAATCTTCTGTACCTGCTATTAAATCCTGTCTGCTGTGTAAAGTTTCCTTATGCCATAAACACCTGAGAATACACAGCAAGTCAGCAGGACATGTCCTAGTTGACCTCACCACTTCCCCAGAGAACAGAAAATGTTCCATCCACAAGAAGAGTCTGGAGTATTACTGCACTGAGGACAAAACTTGCATCTGTGTTGCCTGCACCCTGGCCAAAGAACACAAGGGACACCATGTGGAGCCACTAGATGGAGCCTCTGAGAAGAAGAAGGAGAACCTGAGAAATTTTCTGAAGAAATTGACCTCAAAGAGGCAGGAGACTGAGAAAAGTGTCAAAAGTCTGAAGGAACAGAGAACAGAAATACACAATAAAGCAGCTGGTGTAACAGGGAGAGTCACTGCCCTGTTTAGTGACATAAGGAGAAAGCTGGAAAAACTAGAGAAGACCATTCTAACTGAGATCTCAAGTTGGGAAAAAGAGGTTTCACTCTCCGTATCCAATGTAATCCACCAACTGGAAATGAAGAAGGATGGATTGTATAGTAAAATACTTTACATGGAAGAGCTTTGTAACATGACTGATCCAGTAACTCTCTTACAAGAACAGGAATCAAGCCGAGATGACTTTTGTGATACTGAGGATGGAGATAATGAGAGACATGAAAAACAGGTCCATGCTGTAGGTGATCTGGATGAAGGTCTTATCTCAGAGACATTACATACAGGTTTATCTGAAATAATAAAAGGTGTAAAGAGAGGGATCCATGTGCAGGAGCCGACAAACATATTACTGGACATAAACACTGCTGGTAATTATATACATATATCAGTTGACTTGAAAACTGCCACACAGTTACAAATAAACCAGAATCGCTCAAACATTCTACAGAGGTTTCAGTGCAATCAGGTTTTAAGCACCAAGAGTTTTGCTTCAGGACAACATTACTGGGAAGTAGAGACCAGTAAATCAGGGAACTTGAGAGTAGGGATGTGCTATCCCAGTATAGACAGGAGAGGATATCAGTCGTGGATTGGGGATAATAAGAAGTCCTGGTGTTTGCGTAGATGGTATTATAGTAATAGTAGTCAGTATTCAGTGATGTATGACAGTAAAGTCATCCAGCTGCCTCACAAGTTTTCTTGCCATAAACTTAGAATATATCTGGATTATGAGGCCGGGCAACTGTCCTTTTATGAACTAGGTGAACCAATTAGACACTTATACACCTTCACTGCCACCTTCACTGAGCCTCTTCATGCTGCACTCTGTATATGGAAAGATGGATTTATAAAGATAACCGGCTAAGAATCAGCAGCTATCAGAAATTATAAGTATGTTATAAATCTGCTCAGAGAATAGTAACCTCACATATATGTGATTCTGATTGGTTAATTATTCAGCCAATAGGATTGAGCAGCAGATGGAGCCAGAGATGAGACCCTCCTATTTTGCCTCCTGATTATCCTCCTGATATTGTATAACAAACGTGTGTGGCCTAGTTTTCAATTATAAGTATTTTATGTGAGATTTTTTCATATGTTTTAACTGCTGTGATCAGATGTAATAACACTGTCAGCCAGTGTATGACATATTTAGCAAGTCCTAAAGTTAAATTTATCAAGTTGAGGGTTTGAAAAAGTGGAGATGTTGTCTATCATCATCATTTATTCGTATAGCGCCAGCAGATTCTGTAGCGCTTTACAATTGAGAACAAACAGTAATAAAACAATACTGGGTAATACATACAGACAGAGAGATAAGAGAACCCTGCTCGCAAGCTTACAATCTATGGGACAATGGTTTGATAAACAAGGGTAAGTGCTACATCATATTGAATATTTGTCCAGCTGGAATGCAAAGTTTGCAAAGTATATAAAATTAAAGTGGAACGAAGACATAAAAATCAAACTGACGCATATTAATAACTATTTATTGAAGTCACTTACCAGCCTCCAATTGTTATTACCTTGTAACAATTTTCTATGTTTAGTTTTGGTCGCTTTCTTAAAATTAATTCACAATTAGTTTCAGATCCATCTCACACTCACCTTTACTGACAAGCGTGCAGCTTCAAAAGCTCACACTATTCTTTTTGGCTTGCCCAGAGCACACAGCTAAGTGAGCCGTGTGCAAGCTCTGTCCTACAGCACCACAACATCTTAATTATACACACAGTCTGTGTTGTTTCAGCTACAAAATAGACAAAACATAGAACAATAATCATTTTGTGCACAATTCAATGTGATTGTGTGCTTGCATCAATTTGAGATTTGCTATTGATGACTATGGAGAATGTAATCTTTTTTTCAGTAATATGTATGTTTCTACCACAATGTGAAGTGTGTCTTTGCTTTTAATACTTTTAATTCATACTAAGCATCTGGTCTGACTCTGTATTACTGAATCTGATTAATCAAACACCGAGATGAATGTAAACCTACATGTTCCAGCCTGTGACTGTATGACTATAAGTGTGTATGTAGCTAAGATCTCACCTTGGTCTCTAGCACTGGGCCTCCACCGAATTTTACTTGTGGTCCTCGGAGCAGAAGTATAGTCAGATTCCTAATAGGGATCGACTCAGGATTCCCCTCCCTGACTTGTGGACAGCAGTTACTTAGTAAATGAGACATACACCTGATTTGGGGGAAAAACACCTGGCACATTTATTAGCGCACAACAAGAAAGGATAATACCAGTCAGAGGGCGGCTGGCAAAATTTAGCCCAGGGGGCGAGACTCAGCTCAGCAGCCAATTTGGAACATTTTAAAGGGGAACAAATGCAAGTAGCGAGAGACAGTCCAAGGTAGCCCATTATGGGATTCCCCCTCCCCCCCCCCCACCTAGTCGGTCCCTAATGCCAGTGGGCATTATGAAAATATTATGGATAGGGATAAATGTCGCTGGCCACCATATTGAATCAGGAAAAGAACAAGTAGCTTGAACCCAGAGTATAAGTGCAATAACATCCCATAACACAATATAATAACAATGATATTAATGTAGTAGTATTCCAATGGTAATGGGGTCACAGTACCACCAGCATTTCATTCAATATTAAATATTTTTTAATATGTATTTATTATACTTTTATTTAAGGGAAATGTCCAGTTGTGGCATAAAGTGTGTGTGATGTTCCAGGTTGGAGGAGCAGGAGAGAGAGCGGAACAAGAGAGAGAGAGGTTACCATGTAAGGGAAGAGTTGAGCGTTTGGAGTGGAGAGCTGAGATAGATGCGATGTTCCTGAGTACTATCACTATATAGAGATGCAGCGTTATATGTGCTATGTCAAAGAAGAGTCAAATGCTGAGAATGTGGGATGCTAGAAGAGACTGTAAATATCTATTCTATGGGAGCTGAGAGCTTGGATGCACAGTAATGTGAAGAATGAGACGGAGTATGGAGAATATGAACTTACCAATGTATACGGGATCTCCCAGGATAAAGGCATAGGGACATAAGTACTGAAAGTGGGGAAATTAGAAGCAATAATGCATAATAACTTATTCCCAAAGAAGATTAACTGTCGCCCTTTATTTCCATCAGTAGGACTGTGTACCAACTAGAAGCAGATTAAGTGACCCTAGGCAAGGCAGACTTGCTCCGCATCACCATCTGTGCTCAAATGCCTTTCCCATGGTAGTACAGTCAAAATATAGTATACGCTCTTGTGTCACTACAAGTGTCAGCATGCAATGACTGCCCATCACTGTGCATGCATGCTGGTGCTTATAGAACTACAAGCGCCACCATGCACATGGGTGGGGGGGCATACTTGCACTTGTAGTGCCACAAGAGTGCACTATAGATGCTGTTTCCATAATAAATTAAATAAAAAGTACTGTCCCCTTCATATAAATAATAAATTAATAGTGCCCACTTTATTCTAAAAATGAATGGAATAAGGGGCAGCTTCCTTGGTATAATATCATTACAACAATTTTATTAAAATGAGTATAAAAATATTACACACGTCCCAGAAATCAAATGTATGCAGACACGTATCAGCTGAGGGCTGTACAGTCCACGCAGATTGTGTTTTATCCCCACCAAGCATGTTCACAGCATACAAATGATTTCATTAAAACTTGTTGTGAGCCAAACCCTCAACGCGTTTCGCCAGAGACTTCGTCAGAAGGGGTGGCTACATGCTCAAAATGAAAGTTCTAATATGGCCAGATTAATTAGTATAGCAGGTGCCTATGGCCAATCACCCCCCAATAAAAAATAAAACAGTTATTATATTGAAAACATAGTAAAATAAAACATAAAAAATAAAAATAAAATGCCCACTTTATATTAAAAATATCATTGTTTACCCTTAGAATACATAATTATACCCCCCCTAAATAATTATGTCCTCCTTATAATAAATAAATAATTGTGTCCCTTACGTAAACTTAAATGATTGATATATTCAAAATAAAAATTATATTATTTTTGCCTCCAAAAATTTTAATCCAGTGTTTTGCCCTAATAACTACTTATCTAAAACCTTTTTTACTTGGTCTGCCTCTTTGCTTTGTTCCTAACAAAATGCAGAAGTTAAAACATTCATTTCCTTGTTTAAAAAAAAAAAAGAATGTTCCGACTTTGTACAGCACCGTGCTTTGAAGTTTTCCACATAGTACAAACATATCTATTCATCACACATAACAGCGACTTTTAAAACAATGTGTCACATTTTTATTATTATTTGGTCTATGAAGACACTGCTATGTAGAAGTCTTAGGGGGGTATATTTACTAAACTGCCGGTTTGAAAAAGTGGAGATGTTGCCAATAGCAACCAATCAGATTCTAGTTATCATTTATTTAGTACATTCTATAAAATGACAGCTATGATTGGTTGCTATAGGCAACATCTCCACGTTTTCGAACCCGCAGTTTAGTAAATATACCCCTAAGGCTGCATTGGTCAGCAGGTATGGAGATAAGATACTGCACATTCTCTTGGCAAATGATTTGTGCTGTTATGGTTTATTAAATATTTACAGGAAAGTAAAGTGTAAGTCCTAAGGCTAAGTAAAGTATTTTAACTGTAAATGGTTGAATTTGTTTTTTTGAACACCACAAAAATACAAAACACCAAAGCAAAAATTAGACACACCCTATATTTAAAGGCACATAAACTTTATTGAAGACATAACTACTATGTTTAGCCTAAAACAACATAATGAAATTGTCATTGATTTTAGCAGAGGAACAAAAGATCTGTATGTAAACCCGGCTTGTTCCAGTAAATGTTCATTCTCTATTACAACACACAACATAAAACGATGATCTAAGGTTAATATCATATATTGTAATTATAACATATGGGTCATATTCATACACATACTTGTCAACAAGTGAATCAAAGAACGCCATGTATAAGACTGTGACGGCAGACCTTGAAGCACTACAGATACCATCATGTCATGTTCCCGATTTGATTAAATAGCACTTTTTTTGAATTTGAATTAACCCTATTTAATTATTATGAACCTGTAAAGCCCTGAAAGAATAGATGGTGAGAATTGCACAAACATACATAAAAGAGGTATTTTCTAGTATAGTAGTTCTATTCTAAAACAAAATATGGACATTTCCAATAAGAAATGTTTCAAACTTGGGACCGACTCTGAAAATTATGGACAGTTAGCAACTTACCTATAGGAATCTGCTAGTGAGCTTGTTATAACCAATCAAAATTTTTCTACATAAACTGTCACTAATCACTAGGCAGATTCAGTCAGAATTCCTAGCTTTTAATTGTCACCCAGCTGTCACACCATACACATAATGCAGCATGAAGGGGCTCGGTGAAGGTGGCAGCGTAGGTGTGTAAGTGTCTGATTGGGTCACACAGCTCATAAAATGACAGCTGCCCGGCTTCATAATCCAGATATATCCTGAATCTATTACAGGAGAACCTTACAGATAACATGGATTCTTTACCGTCATGTATCATTGAATATTTACTGTAACCCCCACACAAACACCAGGACTTATTATTATTTCCAATGTATGACTGGCGCCCTCTCCTGTCTATACTAGGGTAGGACATCCCTACCATCCAGGCCCCTGAATCACAGGTCTCCACTTCCCAGTAATGTTGCCCTGAAGTAAAATAAGTGCTACTTAAAACTTGAGGGCAATCCCGAAATCTCTCTGGCGTTTCTGGGCGGTGATCATATATTACTACCCATGACGCAGTTTTCAAGTTATGGGATACATCTATATCATGAGCTGCCGTTTTAAAATCAAGTAGTATGTCTAAATATCGCTGATTAGATTTTAGTTTAATCGGTAATTCTTCAAATTCATCATCTATTTCTGACTGTGATACACCCTTCACATCATCTGAAAATCCATCTATGTCTTTATCATCTGAATTTATTTTTGCTGAAATGCCAAAACTGTCCTGAAAATTGATCCCTCTCTTTAAACCTATGTGCAATCTATTTGGGATGAGACCCTCATCCAGATCACTTACATCATGGACCTGTTTATCATGTCTCTCTCTGTCCTCATTATCTCCATCCTTAGTATCACACAAGTCACCTTTGTATGCTTCCTGTAAGACAGTCACTGGATCAGACACGTTACAAAGCTCCTCAATGTGACGCATCTTCATGGACAGCTCGTCCTTCTTTATTTCCAGCTCCTGGATCAGATCAGAGACTGTGAATGAAGCCTCCTGTTCCTGCCAGGAGATCTCACTCAGGACTCTCTTCTCTAGGTCTTCCATCTGTCTACTGATGTCACTAAACATGGCAGTGACTCTTTCTGTTAAACCAATGGCTTTTTCTTGTACTTCTTGTCTGTGCTCCTGTAGACTCAGGACTCTTTTCTCAATCTCCTCTCTTTTCAAGATCAGTTTCTCCAGAATATTTCCTAGTTTTTCCTTCTTGATCCGAGAGGCTTCATCCAGTATCTCCACCTGGGGACCCTGAGATTCTCCATCCAGCTTGCAGGACACACAGATACAGGCAGCATCCTGCAGACAGTAATACTCCAGGATCTTCTTGTGAATGGAGGTTTTTCTGCCCCCCATGGCAGTAGTGGGATCAGATATGACATTTTCTGCTGACTTGCTGTGTACTCTCAGGTGATCAGAACATGGTGAAGCTTCACACATCAGACAGGACTTAACAGCAGGTGCAGGAGAGTGAATACAGTACGTACAGAAGATCCCAGTCTCCTCCTGCTCTGGCTGAGTAGACAGGAAATGCTCTGCTACGTTACACAGAGTTATGTTCCTCTGCAGTGAAGGACGGTCCTCAATCTCTGCTCTGCATTCAGGACAGGTGTAAACTCCAGATCCATTCTGTGCATCTAGCAATCTTCCAACGCAGACCCGGCAGAAGTTGTGTCCACATCTCGGTGTTACCGGATCTGTGTAAATGCTCAGACACAGGGAGAAAATAAGCTTATCTTTCAGATCTGCAGACGCCATTATAGAAATCAGGAACTAGAAGTGAAAGTGGAAGTTTGCAGGGGAGAGCTGACAAACTTTACCTCAGGGGGGCGAGACTTAGATCAGCAGTCGATTTGAAACATTTTAGAGGAAAATAAATGCATGTGGCCCAGAGACCCAGACTATGGTAGCACACTATAGTACCGGCTCGGGGGGCATATTCCCCCCTGCCCCCCAGCCCAGCCTGCTCCTGGAAGTTTCTTTAATTATTGTACTGTTAATGTGTGCTTTAGAGCAGTGTTCTTAAACCTGGTCCTCAGGATCCCTAACAGTGCATGTTTTCTATATCTCCTTGCTTTAGCACAGGTGTAGTCATTACTGACTGACACATTGTAACAGATCCACAGGTGGTATAATTATTTCCCTTGTCACCTGAAAAACCTGCACTGTTAGGGGAAACACTGCCTTAGACTGCCTGCTCTGTGTGGATACCATGGTATTTATCAGTGGCAATACAACAAGAAATGGGAATGTTACAAAAACAATTGCAAACCAATCAGCTTTGTTTCTAAAATCCAGACATGTAGGAGACGTCATGATCACGTTTAATTCTTGTGTGATCATCAAAGATAGGTACGTACTGAGTACTAACGCTCTATAATCTCTACTACACCTCTTTCTTGCTCTGGCAGTTTTCAGCATCTCCTATTACTATAAAATGACAATATCTTCCATTCACTCTTACCAAGTAGCATACCAAATCCCACCGGAGAAGAATTTCTAACTGGATTACAAGAAGGAAAAAAGTAGGAGGATTTTGTTACATATTATAGTGGTTTTCTGAGTGTTTTCTTTTAATCACGCTTCATTTGAAATATGCGTGATTTGTATTTATTTATTTTTTTTATAAGGGGAAAGGGTCTTAGGTTCCCCTGTCCATTATAATGGAACTATATCAACTACCTGTGACCCAGCATGCATAGGCAGCCATTGACTGGAAGGGTATGCTGATTGTTATGTTGGTTAAGTTGTTATCAATAGATATTGTCCGCTGCGATCAATGTGGTTCCAACGCACAAAAGAGATTTAATGGCAATATGTAACATATAATAATTAAATAAAATAAAGTACAGCCGACACATACGCAGCGCACTGGCAGGGCTGCCAAGAGGAATTCAGGGCCCCAGTACAAAACTTCATGGCCCCCAACCCTCCCCCCCCCCCCTATAGCTGAGCATGGCAAAAAAAAAAGGGCTGCCGCTGCATGGCGGTGCAAAAGTTATAGTGGGTGTATTCATACAGTTGGGGGGGTGGCTATGCATCATTAGGGCGTGGTCAGCAGGTGAAAAGCGCTAGACCACACTCCTACAGAAAAAAACTTCAATTGCTGTGTACAGCATTTCCACAAGGGTGCAGTGAACAGCTCGCCGGAGCGTGACATATGTCCCAGTACTCCTGACTTTCAGGACATCTAGCACCATAGTGTAGTATATAAAGAATGCAGTGTGTACATAAAGAGTTCACAGTCTTGGCCTGCCCCTTACATTGGGCAGAACACTCACCAAAATTTGGGATTGTCCCACTAGAATCACAACATTTCACAGACTCCTGCTCTCTCCTACTTGTTCTTGTCACTTTCACCACCTGTGGCTGCTGCTTTCTTTAGTTGCGGCTTGTCTGGATTCTGGATCCTGGAATGTTTGGAGCCCTATTTGGAAAAAAAAATGGGTACATTTAGAAAATTCCAACCAGCCCCAGCGTTAAATCAATAGCACCCACGAGTAATAATTAGGCCTTCCTCCAGCCCCATTAAACTAATAGTATTCCCATTTAATAAATAAACCTATTTCCCTCCCTCCAAACAGCCCCAGCAATAAATTAATAGTATTTACATTTCAGAAATATACCTATTTCCTGCAACAATCACTGCTATTAAATATTTCATAGTCACATTTAATATAGAGACCTGGGCCGTCACATACACACACACACATTACCACAGCACAAATCCCCTGTGCCACACGCACATTACCACAAGCCCCCTGTGCCATCACACACACACATTACCACAAGCCCCCTGTGCCATCACATACACATTACTGTGCCCCTTCATCACCACCACGCTGTGCCCCCTTATGGTCACACTGCACCCTTCATGCTGCTTTTTCCCCCCTTCACCTGCCCCCCTCCTCTCCTTCATAACTGTACCATGCTGCTCCCCCCTTTCCTTCATCACTGTGCCTTTCTCTCTCTCCCCCCTCTCCTTCATCACTGTGCCTTTCTCTGCCCCACCAAACAGTTTAGGTATCAAAAAGAAAAAGGCCGGCAGTGAGGGACCCAGGTAATTAGTACCCACCCTTCCCCCGTCTCGGTTGTCCTGCGCACTGGATCCAGCATACAGTCATTCACTCCTGAAGCCTGTGGTCAAAGTAGACTGTATGATGGTCTCAGTGCCTGGTTTATATACAGTTTGTGGTACATAAAAAACAGTAGTGATGTCATTGCGATTTTCCATTGTTTCAGGATTTAGGACAGTCCAGTATAATGCAGGTCATAGGTCGGTTCAAACAATGCCCTCCAAGGGTGGGGGACAACTCTCCAACAGCTGCCTACGTGTCTTCCCGCCAGAAAACTGGTTCAAACTAGACTATTAGCATTACAAACACAGTATCATTTTGAGCATTAATCCTATATCATCCATAACTAGCATACGTAAGGTGCTATCATTTAGCCGATCGTACTGGATGTCTGATGGTAAAAAGTGGATTAGTATGACACCAAAAATGATAGGTTTCCTATATCCTGAACCTAAGATATCAATAAAGTGGTTTTAACATTATTATATTAAACTATTAAACCTATTATATTTACATTTAAAGACAATGTGCTGGAACTTTATTAAGGTGAACTATTTACAAATGTATGTGCGAGTGTAAATGTATTTAGAAGTGTTCGCAAGTTTTGCATAATACACCCCTTCCACGCCGTACCGTGCTATTCGCATATTGTCACGTAACGTCAGTTAAATCGATGTTCATTAATTTGAAACGACTTCATCCAATTATCTAGACTTTCACATGGCACTTGTGGTTCATGGCCTTCCAGTTAATTACTGCCTAGGCAAAAATAGCTGGGACTGCTGTATGCTGGTAGCTCAAGCTACTGCGTTACCTTGATGGAATCAGACCCCGCGTGACTTTACTCATTTCATGGAAGTTCAGGGATAGACCTGCCTCAGGTAGTGACGACAATAGGCTAATGCTCAACCCGGCCTAGTGTGCTTCACTCTCTTTTTCTTTTCTTTTCCTTTAGACATAGTTTTCATTATGTGCTTTGCGTACAAGAACGCTTAATGTAGTATAGTGTTACATGTAAAAGGCTTATGATACAAAGTGGTTAGTAAGCTCTCTTCTTGTGCATCGAAAAATGGTATAATGTTTCTGTCCAATTCCACAGCGTATGTGAAGTCACTGAAATTTAGACGGAATGTTTACAAACATTATTATTATTAAAGGAGAACCCAAACTTCACGGAATTCTATTGTCCATGCACATTCATTTGTTTTAGTTCTCCTTAGGAACGACAACCTGTGCTGTGTCTGCAATTGTATCCAATAAACAGGCCAGAGAGATCTGTACCTAACTCCTTGGTTTGTAGAGTGCTTCATTAGCATTACTTCACGCAATGTTATTTCAACTTAATTATAAGTTTGATGATTGTGTGTCTCCATTTAATGTCATATTTAACCTAGGGAAGACTACCCATTATCTGATAATACCAAACAGGATAACTCAATGATGCTGAGGCACAAACTGCAAAGACTATTTCATAAGTCCTCCATGTTACAAAACTGGTTGTGAAAATCTTTCTACCTGCCTATCGCTCGTATTAGTGCTTACGCTTCTATTGCACCTTAATAGACAATTTATTCTTTAATATCTAACCCTTTCATTTTATCTATCATTTCCAATATTGTCATTATTATTTCATCACATTCATATTTTATATCACTATTATGTTTTATATTTACATACTTCTAATACATAGTGACACTTTTTTATACTATATAGCAGTCAATTAACCTACCAGTTTGTTTTTGAAGTGTCTTATAGCTATATTTTATATGTGCCTTATATCTATATTTTATTGCTATTGAAAGTAAGGGCTGTATTTAGAACAATAGTGTAATCTGTAACATATCTAAGAATACTAAATCTAAGTGCTGGTCATCCTTCTTAATGCATTGAGAGCGCAGAGCACCCACTTCTGACATAATCCCACACTAGCCTGTCTGCTAAAACTGTGCTAGACAACCCTTCACTCCGATCTTTTATGGAACTATGAATCCCAGCATTCCCTGCTTGTAGGTCAACAACAGCTGATCATCTCAGCTTGCCTTCCTCTGACACCAATATATTGCACCCACCTGTGCCGTCTACAAAGTCAAACAGCAGCCGTCCTGTGACATGTCGGGACGTCAGATCAAATCCTGACTAAGGATAACTGGCCATCCCCCCTCTTTCCCTCACACGTACCTTGTTCCACCCATGCTGTTGTTGGAGATGCAGACTCTTCTGTCTTCTTCTCTTGCAGCTCTGCACACATGGGACGACCAGGGCCGGATTAAGACA
This sequence comes from Mixophyes fleayi, assembly GCF_038048845.1. NCBI lineage: Eukaryota > Metazoa > Chordata > Amphibia > Anura > Limnodynastidae > Mixophyes > Mixophyes fleayi. Next base: position 203,667,955 of record NC_134407.1, on the reverse strand, counting down.
CTGTAGGCCCCTGGGCTAGGGGTACTGTGAGGCCCCCATTTTTCAAGCGACTTATGCCTAATCCGATATTATTGGGGGCTCCCTAGTAATATCGGATTGGGCATAAGTAGTTTGAGCTGTGTTCCTTTTAATATACTAAATCAGTATTCTCAAAATGCACACTTTGCAAGCCAGCCCCCAAACCCCGCCCTGCAAATATCTCCCCCAAAAGCACAATATGCGTGCCAGCCAGCCCCTCCCCCTTGTAATTCTCTGCACCAAAAATACAATGTACAGTATGAGCCAGCCAGCCCCCCCTTGTAATTCTCTGCACCAAAAATACAATAAGAAAATGGTAGTGGGAAGGGCCGCACTTCCTTATATGTGAGGATGCAGCCACAAAATAGAACCCGTGGTATACGGAGGGAAATCCCCACCCTCCTAAATAAAGATGGGTAACAAGATGAGGTTCAGGGCGCAAAAGTATGTGCCTAAAGCTGGATATACTGAATAAGCAAAGAAATGTCCAAATGTAAAAAGGGCAAACTTTCGGTAGTATCGTGCATTGAACAGCTACTTACTTTTCATTTTATGGGTTTTGGCCCCAACTCATTTGTGTTTGGACTCTTTTTTTTGTTTTTCATTTTTTCTTTTCCATTTTTTTTTTTAATCTATTTTATATCATTTTTTCATAGACTGTTTAGTCGTTTTTCATACCCCTGATCAGTTTGCCCTTTTTACATTTAGACATTTCTTTGCTTATTCAGTATACTGTTTACTGTATTGCCCAGTGCAATTATCTCATACCGTGCTCTGCATTGTGCACATTTTATTGTTTATATGTCTTTGTTCTGGCCAGAACATGTTTATTTGCATTTATGTACACATATTAGAATAAATTCCAGCTTTAGGCACATACTTTTGAGCCCTGTACCTCATCTTGTTACCCAAAAATACAATTTACAGTTGTCTGAGCCAGCCAGCCCCCAAGAGCGAGCTTACCTCGGTCTTCAATGCTGGTCTTCTCTTCTGTCAGCTCACACCCTGTCCCTGCTGCCTGTAGTGTCCGTTCCGTGGCGTGCACTTATCTCCTTCCTGAGGAGATCTCGTGAGAGTGATCTCACTCTCACGAGATCTCCTTAGTAAGGAGATAGGTGCACGCCGCGGACGGACCATTGCCTGCAGCCTGTCAATGGAGGTGAGTGACGTGACGTCACCATCATTCAGGACTCGGAGTCGCCGACCGCGGTACAGTAGCGCGGCCGGCGGCTCGCTACAGCTCAACATAAAAAAAAATACTTTCAAGAAAGGGCCCCACGGATGCCCGAGGCCCCTGGGCTGTAGCCCAGTTAGACCTCGGGTTAATCCGGCCCTGGGGACGACACGCCTGTCATGTGGTGCGAGTCACATGTGACGTGTCAGTGACAGGGATAGGAGCAGGCAGCCACACATAGGGGGGTATTCAATTGTCAGCGAGTTTTGGTTTTTTTTGACCGCGTTAAGTCATTTTAATGCTGTTTTTTATCATTTTCGAGCGGGTTAACATTACCCGCAATTCAATTCCGTTTTTAACGCTACGTTTTATTTTCATGAAACTGTCCTCTCGCGCTCCAGTAGAAGGTCTATTGAAAGTATAGGGTGTGCGAGAGGCAGCCGCGTTAAAAGCTATTCAATTGTTTTTTAACGCAGGGGGTAAAACAAGCAAATATGCTGTTTTATCTCGCACTTTCTTGGGGTGTGTTAAAAATAAAAAACCTCTAAAAAATTTTAAATCATGTAATAATGTGGAAAAAAAGTTAAACTTATGTTTATCACTAATGCCTAACTTGTGTAAATTAATTTTCTTGTGAAACAATACTGAAATAAAATAAACATAAAAAAATCAAAAAATAAAATGACTAATTATTATATTTATGTATGTTTTTGGTACAAATATGAATGTAGTAATGTGTTTTGACATGGTATAGATGATTGTATGGTAAAAAAATAGTTCAATTAAAAAATATGCTAAAAAAAGTATTGTAATGTAGATATTATCAATGTGTAATGCAATCTAATGTATGGAAATGTTTACAAATCCTTTTTTTTTGTGTTATACATGACCGCGTTAAAACTCCCCTTCACTCCCCTAAAATCTCGCCAACACAATTTTTAACGCGCAGAGGCAGCGTTCCCTCTTTTCCAATTGAATTGCACGAGTTTTCCCGCTGCGCTAACTCAAAACGGGTGCTATTGCCGGCAAAAACCAGCGGGAGATTTTTATTTTTTTTTACGCGGCAGGGGAAAAAAAAAAAACTCGCTAACAATTGAATACCCCCCATAGAGGGAGGAATGGATCATATATGATCCACGGCCACACAAAGTAAGGTGGCTGGTCCTGGAGTAAGGGCCAGCCACCAGGAACATTACAGTGCCCCGTTGGCACCCCTTGATAAGGTACTACAGGAGTACCTGGTCCCAGGTGCCCCCTGAGAGAGGGTGGGCCAGGGCACTAGTAATTACTACCACCATTGCAGATTGCACAGTGATAACTGGTCCGCTTTCACCTCTGGGCCCTCTTGCTGTACACTCTGCAATGGCCGTAGTTCCATCATTGCTGACACATATTTGAAACCCCTTCTGTAAACCATTGCTAACACGATACGGTATACAAGGTGATGGCACTTTGCTTTTGAATACAGTGAAAATCCAGTAAAAAAATCTCAGTGGTTGCCATGCTACACTAAAAAATAGAGTTTACTTCCTGTTTAACTTCTCTGGTTGAATTGTAAGAAGTGGAAACATAAAAACCCCTGAAAATTATGATGCACAGTGCACAAAAGCCTTGGATTTTCCTCCCTGAGCCTGGATGGTCCCACCCAGAAGGATGAACACTCCGCGCTCTCAGCAGAATCTTCTGCAGACTAGAAGTGCGCACAGAGCCGAAAAAATGTAAGTGTCCATCATCCTAATAAATTACAGCCAACTCTTTTATTAATTGAAACATTTCTGTTTTTCTCCCAAAATATATCTCAGCCTTATTTATTCAACTGAGTCACTCATGAGATTGAGGAGATTTCAGGACTATTTTTATCATATATGACACTTTAGTGTGCTTGAAGCTTTCGTTTACATTGGGCAAAGTCCATCTAGGCCAGTGGCTCCCAAACTTTTTCAGTTCGCGGCACCCTTAGAGTGTCCATAATTTTTTCAAGGCACCCCTCCAAAATAATTACCGAGCAGTCCCCTTTTATAAGTGGTTGGGTCAAAATAACGTAATAAGTATTTAGGTCAGGACAGAAATATTTAGTAAGTTGTTTGCAAAAATAATACACATAAATCCCAGGGAAAAGAATATTTTTATACATTTTTTTCAATTATATTTCTGTCAAAGAATAATTTACAGCTAATACTAAGAGGAATAAGGTCAAACAAAATAAAACAAGAACATGTACAAAAATCATCACACTCTGCGCCCTCCTTCATCCACACACGCTGTGCCCTCCTTCATCCACACACGCTGCGCCCTCCTTCATCCACACACGCTGCGCCCTCCTTCAGCCTCACACTCAGCGCCCTCCTTCATCCACACACGATGCGCCCTCCTTCATCCACACACGCTGCGCCCTCCTTCATCCACACACGCTGCGCCCTCCTTCATCCACACACGCTGCGCCCTCCTTCATCCACACACGCTGCGCCCTCCTTCATTCTTTTGCCCTCCATTGTTGTTTCCTATCACCATTTCCCTTCTGTTTCTGTACCTAACATACTTGGCCTTTCTTCTACTTGTTCTGTCTTCTCAACAATCGGGCAGTGTCTGGGACCCAGCATTCTCCTCTCTCCTGCCGCTGCTCACTGAATATGTCGGACGTGATAAGCGAGGAGGATGCTGGGTCCCGGGGGCTGCCAGCTAATGTTTTTTTACTTCCCCTGGCCACAGCAGTTCAGTGACAGCACAGCGGCACCCCTGGCGCACACTTTGGGAACTGCTGGTCTAGACATTCAACTGGAAGGCATAAAATGAGTGGAAATGACTGTGTGCCCCCTCCACGCGGCAATGAACACTCCTAAATTGTGCCCACACCACCTCTTAATTTAAATAACTTCTAAATGAATTCTAAGTTTTGCACTGATTGACAAAACAAGGCGTCCCAATGCGATTACTGTGAACACTCTTACTCAGGGGAGAGCAGGCAAATTTTAGCTATGGGGGGCAAGAATAGACTCAGTAGCCTATTTTAATGGAAAAAAAATGCAGGCGGCCCAGTGACCCAGCCCAAGGTAGTCCACTATGGGAGTGGCCCAGCCCAGCCTGCCACTGCTCTTACTCCACCTAACTTCTCCCAACAGTCCGTTGCAAATTCTGCTCCTCCAATAACCCCCTTCTCCACAAATCCGTGCACTTTGGTGGAAATCTAAGTGAACTTACACAAATCGAGGCACAATGCACTATGAAAAGAAGATTATGTGATTTGTAAAGGAGACACAATGTGGCTGAATCACAGAGTAGATCACAGAATAGGAATAAGAGCCTGGAAAAATAATGTATTACTGTTCATATGCAGAGCCATACTTCCCTCTGCCTCAGCAGCAATCATCAGCGAGCACTAGCCTGCCTAACAGGTATATATGCATTCCTGCAAGTGTGTGTACAGTCTAGTGTATGTGCCAGAATGCCGCACGTCTGCATAGGCGCATATGTGTGCACCAACTTTCACCCAACATATGCTCTGCAAACTGGCGGACTTTCCACTCTCCATCGGCACCAATGTCTTTTAATTTTCTCCAACATTCTCATATGTACCTGCTCTTAACTTTAACGAATTGTGCTGCCATCCTTGCCATTGCTATTTCTAACAATACTGTCATTGTTTTGTAAACGTTTCAAAGTTTGTGATTCTCCAAAGGGCCAGTTAATCTTTTTGACAGTGTTGGTTTTAGGCACAGGGCAGAAATTGGAGATATATCTTATAGATGGAGATATATCATATATTACTATCCCATATAGGTCATATTATTACACATACATCGAATTTCAAACCGCAAAAAAAAGAGATACATAAAAAAGGCACAAACATTCCTTCGTCGACTTTTGAATACAAATAGTCTACATAGTATCAGCTATGTATATGCCACAAAACACTAAAGAATTATTATACTTTTGTAACTTTATTTGTTCAATTCTTTTTTATAACTACTATTTTATTTAACTGGTAAAGCATAGACATGATCATAGATATAAAATGCCTATGTTAGAGCTTGCAAACACTCTAAAACAAGTGACACTGTGCAAGACATTCCGGTGACAGTCTCTCCTGTCATCCGGGGGTGGGAGGGGCGGGGCGTATTCTAATGAGTATAGAGATCTCTATGAACTCACTTTTTATGCAGCATTTGGGGGTCCAGAAGGACTGTCATTCCCTAAGTGTGGCGCAAGTGGTAATATTCATTCTACAACAATGCACTGAAAGGTTTAACAAAAATGAATATTTGAAAAATGTATACCAGCAACTAAAATTTATTTTGGGGGGTTCATCCATACTAGACTCCCGAATTCCGGGTAGGTCTCCCGGACTCCCGGGGGGCGCAGGCAATTCTCCCGCATGTGTTTCAATGGTTTGATTCAAGGCCACCGACATGCCGTGATTCGCTGCGCTAAACCCCCTTCCGTCCCCTCCCACTTTACCCCATTCCCTCTGGTATCTCGGAGGGTAAAACTACAAAGTTGGTAAATATGGGTGTATCTCAGCTTGCAAAATGGCTTGTGTATACAATCATAAGCAGCAAATTATAAAGGAGTTTAAATTGACTTCTAGGTGGTTATACTGCAGCTTCTACTAAGGAGACATGCACTTATACTCTCCATAGAAGAGACTCAGCTGAGGTGTAAGAATTGGATTTCATGCATTCCACAAGTACCTGCCGCATATACTTGTAGAGCCTTAGCAGGGGTCTAATGTTATACCCCAATACATGAATTCTTTTTCTCATAGGAGTTCTTGAAAAATAGTCCATGTATTAATATTTGAAAGCTGTGATTCTCGCCCAGGCCTTATGTAATCTAAAACCAGCATGAAGGGGCTCAGTGAAGGTGGCGGTGAAGGTGTGTAAGTGTCTGACTGGGTCACACAGCTCATAAAAGGACAGCTGCCCGGCCTCATAATCCAGATATATTCTAAGTCTTGGACATGTCTTATGAGATAACATTATTTCTATATTGTCATGTAAAACGGAATACATATTATTATACAATCGCAAACACCAGGACTTATTATTATCCCCGATATACGACTGATCTCCTTTCTTTTCCATACTGGGATAACACATCCCTACCCTCCAGGTCCACGAATCACTGGTTTCCACTTCCCAGTAACATCTCCCTGAGGATAGACCTCTGGTGGTCACAACCTGTGGATACTGAAATCTTTCTGGTGTTTCTGGACGATTCGGGTTTATTTTAGACCAGGATGCAGTTTTCAAGTCATCCGATATATGTATATTATTAGAAGCTGTGTTTACATCCAGTAATAGGTCTATAGGTTCCTGCACATAGATCCCTCCCTTTACACCCATCATTGTCTTGGATAATGTATTACCAGCTGTGTTTGCATCCAGTAATATGTCTGCAGCAGCCTGTGTATAGACCCCTGTGTATAGATCTGTTAGGATACCAGATAAACCTGTATACACTTTCTCAAAGATCAGACCCTCTTCCAGATCCCCGCCGTCATGGACCTTTTTATCATCTTTCTCTCGGTTCTCTTTATCATAAAAGTCATCTCTATCCGATTCCTGTTCCTGTAAGACAGTCACTGGATCAGACACGTTACACAGCTCCTCAATGTGTCGCATCTTCCCGGACAGCTCGTCCTTCTTTATTTCCAGCTGCTGGATCAGATCAGAGACTGAGCGTGATGCCTTCTCTTCCTGCCTGGAGACGTCACTCAGAGTGTTCTTTTCTAGGTCTTCTAACTGTCTCCTGATGTTTCTAAACAGGGCAGTGATGCTCTCTGCTATACCAGCTGCTTTTTCTTGCACTTCTCTCCTGTACTCCTGCAGACTCTGGACTTCTTTCTCAGCCTCCTCCTTTTTTGAGGTCAGTTTCTTCAAAACATTTCTCAGTTTGTCCTTTTTCTTCTCAGAGGCCTCATCCAGGGACTGGACCTGGTGCCCACTATGTTCAGCAGACAGGCACCTCGCACAGAAACAGACAGAATCCACATAGCAGTAATAGTTCAAGAACTTCTGGTGAGCGGAGCAGGCTCTGTTCCCCAGGGAAGTATTGGGTAAAACTAAAGTATGTTCCACTGTCTTGTTATGTTTCATTAAGTGGTTACCACACATGGAGGTCTCACATTGTAGACATGTTTTAACAGCAGGTACAGAAGAATCGCAGTAAGTACAGAAGATCCCAGTCTGCTCCTGCTCTGGCTGAGTAATCCGATAACGCTCGGCTATATTACACAGAGTCGTGTTCTTCCTCAATGCAGGACGATCTTTGAACTGTTCTCTGCAGTCGGGACAGATATAAAGTCTAGAGCTCTCCTGTGCATCCAGCACACTATCAATGCAGTCCTGACAGAAGTTGTGTCCGCATGTCAGTGTCACAGGATCTGTGTAAATGCTCAGACAGATGGAGCAGGTCAGCTCCTCTCTCAGATCAGCAGACGCCATTACTGACAGCAGCAGGAAATAAACGAGTGTGATCTAGACTCCTACTTCCTGTTAACTCTATCAGCTCATTTAGTGGCTACAATACCAATGAGAATAGATGCAGAAAACTTTATGGACAGTTTTGGCCCCATCAAATTTTACTTAAACGTTCCAAAAGGTTGTCTTTTATATGTATATTATAATTACATGTATATTATAATGAAAAAAAATAAATATATATATATATATATATATATATATATATATATATATATATATATATATATATATATATATATATATATATATATATTTTATTTTTCAATCATACCTACCAACATTTTAATGACTCCCTCCAGGGAGGACGGGGGGTTATGGGTGGAAGGGGCTTGATGAATAGCGGAATTTTTGGCCCTGTGACGAAATGCCGCATACGCATCATTTTACAGGGGAATAGTGTCATTGCAGCTCTAAGGCCAACCCGGAATTCAGGAGTTTCCTGGATATTCCGGGAGAGTTAGCAAGATATATATTTGCTATTTATTGAAAGGATTTAGACATTACAAGAAATTTGCAATTCCACCATCAACTATTAAATCTATTACCAATTATTAAACCATAGATGATGTAAACAGTTTTTTGTAATCCCTACGTTATTTTAGTGCCAGCTAAAAGGCAATATTGTATTGAAAATGTCCTTTTCATATATAGGAAGAGCAGAAACAACATGAGGAGACGAGGGCAGAACATAGACAAGCAGAGGAAGGGGGAGGGGTGTCACTGTATAAGGAGCAGGATTGGGGTAAATCATTATTCCACAGCACCCACTAATGCAGAAGTGCTCAAACTCCGTCCTCAAGAGCTACCAACAGTTCATGTTTTCAGGATTTCTCTAATCATGCACATAGGTGTTAATCTATTTTTCTGGGTCAGTAATTATCGCACCTGTTATTAGACAGAAATCCTGAAAACATGACCTGTTGGTAGTCCGTGAGGAGTGGGTTTGAGCACCTCTACTAAAGAAAACTTGATTTGTCTCCTCTTCTAAAACACTAAGGGGTATATTTACTAAACTGAGGGTTTGAAAAAGTGGGGATGTTGCCTATAGCAACCAATCAGATTCTAGCTGTCAATTATTTAGTACCTTCTACAAAATGACAGCTAGAATCTGATTGGTTGCTATAGGCAACATCCCCACTTTTTAAAACCCGCAGCTTAGTAAATCTAGCCCCAAGAGTCAAAAAATATCTATAGTTACCGCAAAGAGCCGACTTTACCTTTTATACGTGTGCATATACATATACACAGCATAAACACATACATACATACTGCACAGACATACATTGAAAATATAACAATATACAATAACTTGCCAAGCGTAAAAGAAAATATCTAGCATTGCCAAAACGTTTAGAGTAATCATAAAATCAGCACATATATGACCAACATGCCCATCAGACCTTTTACTCGCACATCAGCCTCACCACATCATCAAACCTCTCCACATGCCATCAAGCCTAGCCACATTCCCCATATATGCCATCATACCTCCACACACACCCCGTACATGCCATCAGACCTCCTTAAATGCTCCTTACATACCATCAGACCTCCCCACGTGCCAAGCAGCCTCAACTCATACAACCAGAACTCACCACATTCCTCATACATGCCATCAGACCTATCTACATGGCCCTTACATACCCACCAGCCTTCCCACATGCCACCAGATCTCACCACGAGTTCCTTAATGCCATCAGATTTCCACACATGCCTCTTATAGAGCCATCAGCCTCACCACATTCCCCATAAATGCCAATATGCTTCCCTACATGCCACGAGATCTACCCACAATCTTCATACATGCCGTCAGACTTCCACACATACCCCATACATGCCAATCAAACCTCCGCATGTTCCAACAGATATCCACAAATGCACTCAGATTTCCTTACATGCCCCTTACTTACCTGTCACATAGATGCTGGATCCCGCGCATAAGGAGGGAGAGCAGACTACACACTCTCCTCTTCCTTCCCCGATTGGATTGCTGTAGTAATGTGACCTCCCCGCGTTATGTAGAGGAGGTCACATGACTTGGCTGCTCTCAGACAGCCGAGCTGCCGGAAATTCACTTATCTGTGGCTGTCGATACCCGGAGAGCAGCACCAGCCAGAAGCCTCAATTCCAGGTTTAAAGAGCCTCATTCGGCTCGAGAGCCACAGGTTGGCCACCCCTGGACTAGAGTCTGCTGTGCTTAATTTGTTTTTTTTCCCATTTAACGTAATAAGAAATGTCCACTTTTTAAATGCATACAATCCAATTGATAACATGATTTACAAACATTCCTCTACCGCACTAAAGCTGGGTACACACCTATGTAATCTTACTTCAGATGCAAGTTCTGTAACAAAATCACCAACACTTGAAAGTCCCGATGAGCATGGGGATTCATGCATCTACACCTACACCATTTACCTTCAGATCTGTGATCCTCATCTCTTATAACCGTCTGCTGAAAAGATCCTGACTCTGTACACCCTATAGAGATCTAACTACACTGCTGGTCGTGAATGCGTACACACTTCCGCGTTTGCCCAACCTTGTTCCATTGTTGGTCGTGATTTTTATAAAGTTGAGAAAACTAAAATCAACAGATGCATAGTCTTACAATATCTGTACAAACGGTCGTGAATCGTGTAATCTGCACGATTATTGCATTGGTGTGTACCCAGCTTAAGGGTCAACCTTACAAAAGGCAGCAACATTGTTGCAACAAGGTAAAAACTAACATTAGTTGGGACATGCCAAGTTCTATTATTGTTAGAGCTGGGACTAATATGTTTTCAAACCGAAATGATACATGTCAGCGGAAAATTGATAGCTCACAAGTAGTCCAGGAAAATAAAATACAGATTTTCTCTATTTTATTTCAAGTTCTGCCTTCATTCACTCCCCAGACTGCAGCCTGAGGTGAGGTGCACAGCTCGCTTTAAGGCATATAGAGACTGAATAAATGAACAAACGCTGACAAGTCTGTTTTTACAATCTCTTATCGCTACCCTTCTCTGTATTGTAGAGGATCAAGTAAAGGATCGCATTGTGAGTACCCCACGAAGCTCTCTGTGCTACATACATTACTTAACTTGTCACACAGAGCAGGGTAGGACCAATGAGTTGCAATTTGAGCAAGAAAAATGCACATGATGAATGTGCCAATAAAGTTGTTTTTGTTACAAGTTTTAACCCTATTATATACTGCAACTACAATTACGTTACACAAATCCAGTAATTCAGAAAAGAGGCTTCTTGTTCATTTAGAACAATTCCTGGATTGCCAGCTGTGCAGTTGGAAACTGGAGCATAAAAGCTATTTTTGTCAACCAATTGTCTACATGACTGTGTATAAAAACAATTGTCCTCAATACAGATTATAATATCTAAACAAAGCACATCACATTACTACTCTGTGTCTTTACCCAGCTTACATCACGACACGGTCCGTACGGATACAATCATATAATTGGATAGTCTCCCGAGATCACAAAACTCGTCTCCTGAAATACTCTATAGTGCTGTGAGCATACGGATGAACCGATTGGCTGCAAGAGAAAAACTGTAGCCAGCCCTGAAAGAACAGATTAAGAAAAAAAAACCTCAAAACTTGCTTAAACCTAGGTCAACCAAACCTTAATAAATGACTGAACGAACGCTAGACGTCAAGAGATTGAATTGAAGGTATTTCCGTTAAATGGTAATATTTTAACATATTTTGGAGAGAGGTCCTATTCCAAATGGAAAAATAATCTAAACCCGTTAAGCTCCTGAAGAGATTTGGTGATAGCGTTGGAAGTGTAAGGTACTTGTGCTATCTTGATCAAGGAGCATTCTAATTCAGATAATAATCTGTAATTTCTCGTAAAAATTACAATAATAGGTAAAAAATAGCTTGCTTCATTACTTATGTTAATGAATTTGGCATACTATACTGTGATAAAACACATTTAGTCCTTGTGCATTTCCTATACAATTTAATATACATTAGTAACTGTTCTCAGGCTGTATGGGCAATTTCTCATATTCTCTCAATTATTGGTGCCAGTCCACTTATATTTAAAGTTAAGGCTCCACGTGAAAATAAAATGTTACATATAATCATTTATTTTTCATTCCATTTCTAATAAATTATATTATAGGCTAGACTATTTGATGTTCATCATTAGAATATATTGTTTCATTAATGCTAGGGTTAATTAAATCAGATTAGCTTACTACATGAAATTTATATTATTTACTTGTTCACTATTGTTCAATTTCAAATACATCAGTTTTGGCAGATTAAAAAGGGTTATTTACATGCGACTATCGAGATGTAGTTCTGGTAGATGATTTGGTGAGGGATATTTGCACATTTGGTAAATACTTTTTTGGCAGAACACAATCCAGTTGGTAATTAGAGATGCTCATTGGAACAGAGAAGGAAAATATATCTCACCAACTTCAAACATATTACCAAACTGTGAACAATCCTCTACCACACATTGGCATCTCCAGATATATTGTGGGCAATAATCGATTTCACACATCTTCGTGCATGAGTGGACGGGTACAGAGTTGGAAGCACTGGTGGTTTGTGGTACAGCTGGCAATGCTTTCCAATTGCAAGTGCTTCTCGGGAGGTGGGGTGGGGGGCATGATAGGTGTAGCGACTTTCTTACAACCTGACCATTGCTAGACCCTACACAGCCAGAAATAGCATTAAGCTGGCATGAGCACATGTGTATGTACAAGTGTCTGCCTAGTGCCAGAACATGAGATATTTCATATTGTTTTTACATTTGCTTCACAAATGAGTCTAAGCTATTGTTCTGCCAACTGTTTCAGCCTAAGGAGAAAGTGAATGCATCCATGAGATTACGGATTCCTGGTGTGTGTACAATCCCCCTGTTGTCATAAATTCATCCCAAATATATTCAGTTCTGATACCCTCCTGAAACTTTTAACTATAAATTTATTAGTAGCTTGCTTATAAATTATTATATTTTTTTTAGTTTAAAAAGATGGTGTCTATGTCACTGCATAGTACAGCCCACTTCCACAACAAACTTTACATCTATATCACAATGTCTCATCACACGTTAGATTCCTTTCTGTTTAGACAATGTCCCATCCCTAGCCGCTCTGATGTGTAAATTCTTATATTGGATGTAAACCTCAAGTAATGACATTTCTTCCTATAGATTTCTCATAGTTAAAAAATATATCGACACCTATTCAAAATAATTAGCCATCATAAAAATTTTTTTAGAACTAAAGAAATAGATAGGTTACAAGAACCTTATCATCTATTACACCTGGTCTAGAATGTATACATTTTTTCCCCCAAAACTTTTGAAAACCACCACAGTATCTTACAAATGCCTTAAGCTGTGTATACACTACAGAAAATAACTGCACATGCGATTTCTGTACCCGTTTTACCAATGACTGAAAGTCCCGATGAGCATGTAGAGTTATGTGTACACACCTATATGATTTACCTTCAAATCTGTGCTCATCTCGCATAACTATCTGCTAAAAAGATTGTGACTCTGTACGCACTTTACAGATATCTGCCAACGCTACTGTTCGTGAGTGCGTACACACTTCCACATTTGCCCGACATCGTTCATCGTGATTTTTAGGAAGTTGATAAAACCAAAATCAACAGATGTGATGTGCTTTGGTACGATACAACATGATGGTGGGAACGTACACAATAAAGCAATATCTGACCAAACGCTCATTGATCGTGTGATCTGCACGATAATTACATAGATGTGTACCCTGCTTTACTTAGGTTTTAACACGTGACTTATAGAACACTGGACATTCACAGAATCTGACTGTCAAGACAGCTACGTATATTTTTGAAAAAAAAAAAAATGAGCAAGACAGAAAATGAATCTACTGTAAAGATGTTTGGAGACATCCCATCTAACAGAAACCCTCTCCCACTCAATTTGTCCTGTGTAGTCAACCGCAGTAATATATAAAAGCTTCAATATCAAAGGCGAGCATAGCCCTTCAAACTTTCTGTGAGATCACTGTTCGTGGGATCAAGCCATCAATAAATTACAAAGCTTTAGGATTCAGTGCACCGTTCACCTCTCCTTCCTCCCCGAAACAGCTTTTTTTTTTTAACATGTCAGCTTTCAGTAGATTAATTGCACAGCCAGGTAGATCTTTCCAGTACCATATGCCAAGCATAAATATATATTATTTCATATACACTATTTTTCTGAATAATACACAGGCTCTGATATGAACGAATGTCTAGAGTTTGCTGAAGACCGTGCCACATTAATGCAAAGGAAGGAATGAGCATTGCAACAAAAAGTTATACTCCATCTCTTAATATTTAATGTTAGATTTCTTCAATGCAACATAATTTGTTTTGTGTTTTTTTGTGGTTTTTGGTAGAGATATTTACTATATTTATGATTCTTTAAAATAGAAAATAAAAATAACAAAAAAGGGAAAAAAAATAAAAATTCAACCGACACTCTCAACAACATAAAATAACTATAGCAGAAAATGATTTCAAATTCATTAACTCCATTCTCTGCCAGAGGGGCCACAAAAACAAAAATTTTAAAAATTAAAATAAAAATAAAAAAATAGTGTCCAGAACCGTCACAGGACCGCCTGGCGGAGAATCGGTTAACCTATTGCACTTTGTGAAGAAAAATTTTTTTTGTTTTTTTTATTTAAAAATAATAAAAAATATATATATATTTATATAATTCATATTCTTTGCCTTGCCCCGCCTCTGGGAGAGCAGCGGGAAAATGGTTGCACGGTGACGCCAGATCTCGACCCCTCTCCTCCTTGCTACAAGGCCGAACCTCCAGGCTGACCTTTTCAGCGGTCTAGTTTTAGTTTGTTTTTTCGGTGGGCAGATGGAAGAGGTTGCAGCGCAGGTAAGTTTTCCAGTCTCACCGAGATCCATTGAGCGGGTCAGAGCTGAAACAAGTCGCCCTTCTATCCACCAGACGAGGGCCGTGTGACCAGCAGTTTAAAGGGATGCGTTTTACATGTGACTTTTAGCATACAGACACAATGGAAAGATAGGAAACAAACATGGATCTTATTGCACGTGGCGCTGGCGCGATAGAGGAAAAGGTCACGACTGGTCGCGTGATGGGCATTTCTCTAGGTCTTGTTTAGCTTCCAGCCCTTTCTTTTTTTTTTATATATATTTTTTTTTTTATGTGGTTTTGCTAGAGTTTTGGATGGCAGCAGGGTCAATCGACATACATCGGGGAGCTGGGGGTGGCTGGCATTTGATCCAGGATTCGGATGACATATGTAGCAACGTCCACAGGTCGCTCTTCGTACATCATGATGAAAGAATGTTTCTGTGTGGACAGAACAGAGTATTTACACATCATAGGAATTATAAACAAAAAAAACACTATTAGCGAGAGTCATGTGACATGGGAGAGATGGGGGATCTGAAGTGTGCTACACGTTTAACGGAACACTACATGAACAGGAGTGTATACTGCCGTCATAGGTCGGCAGTAATTCAACCCAATTTATAGCACTTGGAAAAAATATTAGAAAAGCAGGAACAAATCATCAGCATTAAGCTGTACAGTTGACGGTAGGTATTCTGGTTCTAACTATTATGAAAAGCAAAATACGAAGTGTTTCTTTCTTTTCCCTGCCGTTTCCACTGCTTCATCAAGGCGGAAGCTTACGCGAGCACGGGAAGTAGCGGCTGAAGAGAGGAAAGCGAACTCGCAGCGCTTCCTGTGCGCTGGACGGTAAAGTTTGGCGACCAGCTTTCACTTGGTAATTTTTTTTTTAACATAGGGAACCCCACCCAAAACTTTCCGGTTTAAAAAAGGTACAACTTCAGGGTCAGCCATCTCTTCATACTAACCAGAAGCTCTCTGTACTTTGGCCTCTTAGACTCGTCCTTTGTAAGGCTGCAAAAAAAAAATAAAAAAGGAAAAATGTGTGTTGTATAAATAAGAGAAGTCTTGTAACAATAATAAAACACTTGTTTTTTTCTAATAAAACAAAAACAAATCTCTTATCAACTAGAACACTACAAAAATATAAAAAATTAGCCCTATTACACCATCTGTAAACAGCCAACGACAAATCAAGATGGCAGTAAGTGGAATTCGCCAACAGGTGGCAGCAGCACAACTTTCATGAGTTTTATATTTCCCTTAAAATAAAACATAGGCGGTAGAACAATTATTGCCCAGTAGGTGGCAGTGAAAACACATAATATGTAACAATTTTGCTTAGATCCATTAATTAAGGTTGGTTAGGATTAGTTTCCCCAGGAAACTTTCACACACTGATGTTAAAATTAATGAAGTTATAAATAAAATAATGCACAATCTGGGAATATAAAATACCCCCCCCCCCCCCAAAAATGTTATTGCAACAAATATCAGAGGAAGATGGCATGAAAGTTAAATGGTTAGTATCATCATCATCATCATTTATTTATACAGCGCCACTGATTCCGCAGTGCTGTACAGAGAACGCATTCACATAAGTCCCTGCCCCATTGGAGCTTACAGTCTAAATTCCCTAACATAGACACACACTCACAGACAGACATTAGTATTAGTATTTACAGAATCCACATAGGATACTGATGGACGCTCCATATGATAGTGTTGTTACCCGATGCGCTGCAAACGGGACCGCTGTATAAAGACACACCCCTTGCATTTAGTAACGATTCTTGGTAGGGTTGTAAAATACCACTTCTTACATTACTCTAAAGTGGATGGCCACCCTTCATGCGGCAGGAAAGAAGACCAGCCATTTCATTTGTGTAAATCACTAACAGACCAGTCAATCAGTAGGAGTCCTACCATAAGAGAAAGGGCGCCCCCCAGTGGTGTGATAAAATGACTCCATAATGAATTTCAGTAACAATGCGTTGGATTGATTGGTACGTCAAACCACATATAAAGATCAGCCGCCCGGACTGCCTGCGAAGGTTTTTCGATTTCAGCTTGTTGCCTCTCTAACAAATACGGCGACTCATTTGCTCACGAGAATGCTCTATGAGCGCCGCCTATGTTTACAAAAAAAAATAGCAAGCGGACAAGCGATTCTAATGTACTCGCATAAGTGTACGTATTAGCCCGCACGCTTTACAGATGCTGTTTCCTGCGGCATTATGAGCGATATATAGCCGAATTTACGTGTTGAATTTCATGCACTTACCACAGGTTAACAAAGTTGATGAAGCTGGGGGAAAACTCGCGCTCGTCAGAGTTGCTCAGCTGTGGCGGGTCTCCCTTCACTACTTGCGTCAGCTGGTCAAACACACTGTTCCACTTGGGGTACGGGAACCTCCCCGTGGCCAGCTCATACTGCCAGAGAGAAGAAAGCGGCTGAACAACATGCAGCTTACATGAGATAATAGCTAGGTTGTGCGGAGACGACAACACCAGGGGTCACTGCCGACCGTTCTCTTGTAAATCACTGAACATGTTTTGAAGCTGTTCAAAAGGAAATCTATATCGAAACGTTCAAACAATTAAATTAAATTTCTCACCAATGTAATTCCCAGACTCCACACATCTGAACGCACGTCATAGCCTTGTCTAGAAGCACTGGGGTCTATCCTTTCCGGCTGGAGGGAGGAAAAAAAACACAAAACAAAAAGAAGTTACTAACAGAAGTGAACAGCAGACTTATTAAAAGAAAACAGGTTGTTGTACAGCAGAAAGCACCAAATGGCTCACAGATAGATCGCTATATATGGATAAATCAGAACCACGTGGAACAAGCAGGGGTGTGGCGATAACGAGCGGAGTGCTGCCGGAGCCACAGGATGTGTGTGACATCACTGGAGGACTGGTATGACATCACTAGAGGACTGGCATGACATCACTGGAGGACTGGCATGACATCACTGGAGGACTGGCATGACATCACTGGAGGACTGGCATGACATCACTGGAGGACTGGCATGACATCCCTAGAGGACTGGCATGACATCCCTAGAGGACTGGCATGACATCCCTAGAGGACTGGCATGACATCCCTAGAGGACTGGCATGACATCCCTAGAGGACTGGCATGACATCCCTAGAGGACTGGCATGACATCCCTGGAGGACTGGCATGACATCACTGGAGGACTGGCATGACATCACTGGAGGACTGGCATGACATCACTGGAGGACTGGCATGACATCACTGGAGGACTGGCATGACATCACTGGAGGACTGGCATGACATTACTAGAGGACTGGCATGACATCACTGGAGGACAGGCATGACATCACTGGAGGACTGGCATGACATTACTAGAGGACTGGCATGACATCACTGGAGGACAGGCATGACATCACTGTAGGACAGGCATGACATTACTAGAGGACAGGCATGACATCACTGGAGGACAGGCATGACATCACTGGAGGACAGGCATGACATCACTGGAGGACAGGCATGACATCACTGGAGGACAGGCATGACATCACTGGAGGACAGGCATGACATCACTGGAGGACAGGCATGACATTACTAGAGGACTGGCATGACATTACTAGAGGACTGGCATGACATTACTAGAGGACTGGCATGACATTACTAGAGGACTGGCATGACATCACTGTAGGACTGGCATGACATCACTAGAGGACAGGTATGACATCCCTGGAGGACAGGCATGACATCACTGGAGGACTGGCATGACATCACTGGAGGACTGGCATGACATCACTAGAGGACTGGCATGACATCACTGGAGGACTGGCATGACATCACTGGAGGACTGGCATGACATCACTGGAGGACTGGCATGACATCACTGGAGGACTGGCATGACATCACTGGAGCCATTGCTCAACCCAGAAAGGGACAAAATATGACCGACCATAAGAAAGCAGGTGGCAGACACAGTAAACCCCTACCCTCACCCCACCAGATTACTCATAGCAATTAAATGGTATCCCCCTACCCCCCCAAAAAAAGAAAGAAATAGAAGGTAGATCATGATAAGTTCTCTAAGAATAGCAGAATAGACAGACATGGAACCATCATACAGAGATGAGATTCCTTCCCTCAGACAAACGGAGTCATTGTGTAGTGATGACATCAGCCGGAGAAATAGGCTGGGTCTCATTTTTTACCAAGTACAGCTTGGCCAGAGCCCAGCATGGAGCCAAAGGATCCCTCCCTCATTTCACTCCATACAGACTGGAGAGAGGAAGGGACACACTACAAGTATGTGTGACATGACTGCTGTGCTATGCAGCGTGGGCTCCACAACCCAACCACAAACTGGGTCACAGTGAAGTTACTTAATAACCGCAGCACAAAACACCTGCCGAGTATGGAGGTCCTTGTGATATGGGAGGATGAATGGGGGTAATTAGAGGAGTACACAGATTAGGGGTAATCTGAGATATGGTAAGTGTGGTGAACTTAGGTCATTGAGTTTGTACGGTATGGTTGTGTATGAGACGCTATGTCAGTTATGGTAACGGTGTATAGATTGGGAGCAAGCAGAGCAGCGGTGCATGGGGTTAATATGTTTGGGCATGTAAATTAATTGGGGCAATACGTTTGGGTGTTAAAGAAATCATAAATGAATGGAGTAATTAGTTTTGACTTTATGGTACGTGACTATGGATGATTATTGCAACAGATGACTAGTTCGTTTCAGTATTTAACAGGCTGGATGTTAAAAGGTAAGTGTGCAAAAATGTAAGTGTTGTTGCACGAGATAATTAAATAGTTTGGGTGTAGGGTAAGTGCATATAGACAGGGGTAAGTAATTTGGGTGTGGGATAAGAAAGTATAGACAGGGGTAAGTAGTTGGGGTGTACAGTAAGTGCGTATAGATGGGGGTAAGTAGTGTAGGTATATGATATGTGTGTATAGATGGGGTAAGTAGTATAGGTATATGATATGTGTGTATAGATGGGGTAAGTAGTGTAGGTATATGATATGTGTGTATAGATGGGGGTAAGTAGTATAGGTATATGATATGTGTGTATAGATGGGGGTAAGTAGTATAGGTATATGATATGTGTGTATAGATGGGGGTAATTAGTATAGGTATATGATGTGTGTGTATAGATGGGGGTAAGTAGTGTAGGTATATGATGTGTGTGTATAGATGGGGGTAAGTAGTATAGGTATATGATGTGTGTGTATAGATGGGGGTAAGTAGTATAGGTATATGATATGTGTGTATAGATGGGGGTAAGTAGTATAGGTATATGATATGTGTGTATAGATGGGGGTAAGTAGTATAGGTATATGATGTGTGTGTATAGATGGGGGTAAGTAGTGTAGGTATATGATATGTGTGTATAGATGGGGTAAGTAGTGTAGGTATATGATATGTGTGTATAGATGGGGGTAAGTAGTATAGGTATATGATGTGTGTGTATAGATGGGGTAAGTAGTGTAGGTATATGATATGTGTGTATAGATGGGGGTAAGTAGTATAGGTATATGATATGTGTGTATAGATGGGGGTAAGTAGTATAGGTATATGATATGTGTGTATAGATGGGGGTAAGTAGTATAGGTATATGATATGTGTGTATAGATGGGGGTAAGTAGTGTAGGTATATGATATGTGTGTATAGATGGGGTAAGTAGTATAGGTATATGATATGTGTGTATAGATGGGGTAAGTAGTGTAGGTATATGATGTGTGTATAGATGGGGTAAGTAGTGTAGGTATATGATATGTGTGTATAGATGGGGTAAGTAGTGTAGGTATATGATATGTGTGTATAGATGGGGTAAGTAGTGTAGGTATATGATATGTGTGTATAGCTGGGGGTAAGTAGTGTAGGTATATGATATGTGTGTATAGATGGGGTAAGTAGTGTAGGTATATGATATGTGTGTATAGATGGGGTAAGTAGTGTAGGTATATGATATGTGTGTATAGATGGGGGTAAGTAGTGTAGGTATATGATATGTGTGTATAGATGGGGGTAAGTAGTGTAGGTATATGATATGTGTGTATAGATGGGGGTAAGTAGTGTAGGTATATGATATGTGTGTATAGATGGGGGTAAGTAGTGTAGGTATATGATATGTGTGTATAGATGGGGTAAGTAGTGTAGGTATATGATATGTGTGTATAGATGGGGTAAGTAGTGTAGGTATATGATATGTGTGTAAAGATGGGGGTAAGTAGTATAGGTATATGATGTGTGTGTATAGATGGGGTAAGTAGTGTAGGTATATGATGTGTGTGTATAGATGGGGTAAGTAGTATAGGTATATGATGTGTGTGTATAGATGGGGTAAGTAGTGTAGGTATATGATATGTGTGTATAGATGGGGGTAAGTAGTGTAGGTATATGATATGTGTGTATAGATGGGGGTAAGTAGTATAGGTATATGATATGTGTGTATAGATGGGGGTAAGTAGTGTAGGTATATGATATGTGTGTATAGATGGGGTAAGTAGTGTAGGTATATGATGTGTGTGTATAGATGGGGGTAAGTAGTATAGGTATATGATATGTGTGTATAGATGGGGGTAAGTAGTGTAGGTATATATGTGTGTATAGATGGGGTAAGTAGTATAGGTATATGATATGTGTGTATAGATGGGGGTAAGTAGTGTAGGTATATGATATGTGTGTATAGATGGGGGTAAGTAGTGTAGGTATATGATATGTGTGTATAGATGGGGGTAAGTAGTGTAGGTATATGATATGTGTGTATAGATGGGGGTAAGTAGTGTAGGTATATGATATGTGTGTATAGATGGGGGTAAGTAGTATAGGTATATGATGTGTGTGTATAGATGGGGGTAAGTAGTGTAGGTATATGATATGTGTGTATAGATGGGGGTAAGTAGTATAGGTATATGATATGTGTGTATAGATGGGGGTAAGTAGTATAGGTATATGATATGTGTGTATAGATGGGGGTAAGTAGTATAGGTATATGATATGTGTGTATAGATGGGGGTAAGTAGTATAGGTATATGATATGTGTGTATAGATGGGGTAAGTAGTATAGGTGTACGATATGTGTTTATAGATGGGGGTAAGTAGTATAGGTATATGATGTGTGTGTATAGATGGGGGTAAGTAGTATAGGTGTACGATATGTGTTTATAGATGGGGGTAAGTAGTATAGGTATATGATATGTGTTTATAGATGGGGGTAAGTAGTATAGGTATATGATATGTGTGTATAGATGGGGGTAAGTAGTATAGGTATATGATATGTGTGTATAGATGGGGGTAAGTAGTATAGGTATATGATATGTGTGTATAGATGGGGTAAGTAGTATAGGTGTACGATATGTGTTTATAGATGGGGGTAAGTAGTATAGGTATATGATGTGTGTGTATAGATGGGGGTAAGTAGTATAGGTGTACGATATGTGTTTATAGATGGGGGTAAGTAGTATAGGTATATGATATGTGTTTATAGATGGGGGTAAGTAGTATAGGTATATGATATGTGTGTGCATAGATAGGGTAAGTAGTGTAGGTATATGATGTGTGTGTATAGATGGGGGTAAGTAGTGTAGGTATATGATATGTGTGTATAGATGGGGGTAAGTAGTATAGGTATATGATATGTGTGTATAGATGGGGTAAGTAGTGTAGGTATATGATATGTGTGTATAGATGGGGTAAGTAGTATAGGTATATGATATGTGTGTATAGATGGGGGTAAGTAGTGTAGGTATATATGTGTGTATAGATGGGGTAAGTAGTGTAGGTATATGATATGTGTGTATAGATGGGGTAAGTAGTGTAGGTATATGATATGTGTGTATAGATGGGGTAAGTAGTGTAGGTATATGATATGTGTGTATAGATGGGGGTAAGTAGTATAGGTATATGATATGTGTGTATAGATGGGGGTAAGTAGTATAGGTATATGATATGTGTGTATAGATGGGGGTAAGTAGTATAGGTATATGATATGTGTGTATAGATGGGGGTAAGTAGTGTAGGTATATGATATGTGTGTATAGATGGGGGTAAGTAGTGTAGGTATATGATATGTGTGTATAGATGGGGTAAGTAGTGTAGGTATATGATATGTGTGTATAGATGGGGTAAGTAGTATAGGTATATGATATGTGTGTATAGATGGGGGTAAGTAGTGTAGGTATATGATATGTGTGTATAGATGGGGGTAAGTAGTATAGGTATATGATATGTGTGTATAGATGGGGGTAAGTAGTATAGGTATATGATGTGTGTGTATAGATGGGGATAAGTAGTATAGGTATATGATATGTGTGTATAGATGGGGGTAAGTAGTGTAGGTATATGATATGTGTGTATAGATGGGGGTAAGTAGTGTAGGTATATGATATGTGTGTATAGATGGGGGTAAGTAGTGTAGGTATATGATAGGTGTGTATAGATGGGGGTAAGTAGTGTAGGTATATGATATGTGTGTATAGATGGGGGTAAGTAGTGTAGGTATATGATAGGTGTGTATAGATGGGGTAAGTAGTATAGGTATATGATATGTGTGTATAGATGGGGGTAAGTAGTGTAGGTGTACGATACGTGCGTATCTCCCACTCACTCACACTGACCTGCAGATGAAGGACTACGAACAGTTCCTACAACCTCCCATACTTCATTTAGTTTTGCGGCTCCTACTCTCTGGAACTCGCTGCTTCCTACACTAGAATTCTTTAAAATCAGACTATAGACAGATTCTCTGATTACGCAATCATTTCATAACTGCCCCTTCATTTTCTAAACCACCCAATGCTTAGCTTCCTTCTATACTCAGTTAACCCTATATATGTTTACATTTGCAGATTAAAAAACCTAACACAAAGTGCTGCGGGTCCTATTGGGAGAAAAGCGCTATATAAAAGTGAATTATTACTATTAGTCTGTGAGCTGCTGACTTCATTCATACAGACTTTCTTTAACGTCCAGCGTCTCTTCCTTCCGTACCCACAATGTGAAATAAATCTATACCAATGTCTATAGTAAATATATATATTAATAAATATTCTATAAAAATTGAATTGTCCTGCTCACAAAACCCGACTGATCTCTTCATCTTGCACTAACCAATCACACAGACGTATATTGTTTATCATTCAATAGATGGGACGGACACTTAAACTAGAGCACTGCGCTATTTTCTTCTCCCAGTGACATAATCCGGGCGAGGGGTCAACCTGCTGGCGTCTGCGACTTACCATCGGCTTATATGGCTGCTGTGCACGCTTAGCTGGAGAAAGCTGCAAAGGCCATCAGGCAGCCTGGCTGCCCTGGATCAATACTTGTAAGGATGTAGTGATGTGTAGGGATAGCAGAGCCCTGGAACGTGTCTGCGTTCCATGTCTGTGACATCAGCCCCTTGCAGATTAACGCCAGAAACGCTGAGGCTCTGACTAAGCGTCCTACATCAAGAGGGGATGCCGATGTCATCACCCAAATTCTTCAGCGGTTTCGGCTGAGAAAATACCTCAGCTTACTCATTCGGAAGCAGTAAGAGAGAGGAAGGGGGGGGGGGGGGTCTGGAAAACTCAATCGTGTTATAATACTGTGGAGAGTCTAAAAATAGGACATTACATCACTTGGTTCTCTGCCCATGCTAAACAGCTTTCATTACCGAGCTTAGCTCATGTCTACACTTAAGTAACCCCATGAGTGTCTACGAGCCCTGGTAAACACACAGCGCTCACCATAACCATGCTGGTTGCAGCTCAAAAATATATAACTACAACCTGCATAAACATATTCCTGTATACCTTAGTATAATCCTTTCAACCCAAGGCTTTTCTGAAGCCAAAATGCTACAAAACACTCAAAAGCAACACAATCAAATCAACAAATACATAAAATTCTGCCAGATTTAGGTATAACACAGGGTTTCGAGGATTGTGACCAAAACCCCGACCTCTCACCCACAGGTCACTTATTCTACCTATCTGGTGTTAATGTCACCAATCTCCTCATGGTTTAATTAGAAGGATTACACAGCTCTGCATCACCTATCAGTATAATAAACCATAGAAAAATAAATCATAGACAGAAACAGAACAAGGAAATATGAGGTTGGCTGAGATGGTGCAGACATGAGAAAGAGGGTAGAGAGCTTACAATGTAGAGGGTAATTTCCCCACCCGCCCCAAGTTTCCACGGTGTTACAATTATTGTCGCCCACCTAGTTCCCTGTGTGTGCGTCACATTCATTGGCATATCAGCCCAGAGTTCTCTGCATGTCACAATCTTTGGTGCCCCCACCCATTCCCAGAGTGTACCAAACATTCGAGGGATTACGAATAATGGACTTTTAGCTAAATAACCCAGTTTTTTCCCCACAGACTTTGTACAGTCAGTTGGTGCAATGGATTCTATGTCGGCAGACCCTCCATGTTGTTAGCTTTCTTGTGAGCGGTCCGTGCTGGGACGCGCTGCGGTAACATTTGAACAATTTTAATGAATTCATGCTCGTCATAAATTCTGATTTAGGGGGGCAAAAAGTATAAGAACATAATATGCTCTTTCGCTATCGGAGGCTGCCCTTATAAAAGGAATATGTTAGATCAGTACACAGAGTTAGCATTGCCGATTGTGTGGAATTTGTACGCTACCCTCGTGTTCGTGTATAGTAGGGGGGGTATAGTTTTCTCCTGGAACTTAAAAGGGTCAGTAAACAAGTTGCCTTCTATAAAAACACAACTAGTAACATATACACACACATATGGAAACAGTCTCACACATTGACAACACCCATTTACATTTGCTATGAGTGAAAGCTATTGTTCTCTGATATCTGACATTTTCTGACAGAAAATCCGCTGTGCTTTGGAAAACTGGTAAATGTAATTTAGCATATTTTGGGCACAGCAAACCACCCCACCCCCCCCACCACAAAAAAAAGTCCAAAGCATCCTGGGTAACAGATCCCTTACCATTATAACAGAGACATGTTAATGCATTAAACGGGAAACATACACAGAACAAATACTTGTAAGTTGCCATGATGACATTCATTTTGAGGCACACATTTGCAAGTCTTTAGACCTCAAAAAGATTCAGGTATAAAAGGTGCGTTGGGGCAGCCATTTTGGCTCGGGTCTCTAAAATTGATGGGCTGAACACAGATTCCCTGTCACCACTTTGCGCCATTGACAGGGAATTACTTATTTAATCCGAGAGAGCGCAAAACTTCAAGCAGGCAAAGAAAAAGCGATTAGAACCAATTTCCACCACAGAAACCTGGACAATCCTCCAGTCAGGCAAAAATTGTCCAGTCGTTTAATGCTTTTGCTAATAAATAGCTGACGGACAAGGCTATCGTTTAACAAATAAAAAAATATCAATCATACTTCATGACAAATTAAAATGCAATGTGTTCCCCTTAAATCATTTCTGCTTGCAATACAGTTACGTAATGCAAAAACAATACAAAGAATGTCTCTATCACGTCGGCTAAGGGTTAACATCTCCAAGATGAACTCGAGCTGCGAAGTGCCAGACGTCAGCTCCTATTTTTACTTGGATAGGAAGCCCTGGCTTTCGCAGCCTCTACATTCCACCAGACTGAGCTCACTCTGGGAATGACCCAACAAGTTCTGAGTGACGTGGATACGTGCCGGGCCCCCGACGCCTGTACTTAACTGCCAAACTTGGCTCGGAAACTGAGAGATCCCAGATGCTCGTGCACGCGGGGGGGGTTGGGATAAGAGGCAGCATGACCTCACATGGAACGCAAAAATAAATATCTTGCACCAGTTCTAAAAGGGTCATTAAGGTTCTATTTTTTCATTTCACTATTACGTTTGTCTTCAGACAAGGCAACACTTCTAGTAATGATCATTTTGCATCAGTCTTGGCTCAGTTTTTCTTTTAAATGTACCCTGTTTATTGTGATAGGTCTCCCATCTTGCGGGCCTGGCGGCTGCGCAAGATCCTTGCGGAGAGATGGCGGAATTGTGCACAGATAAGTTAATAAAAAAAGAGAAAAACATTAGAGGCTACAGCCGCTTCTCAAACCCAATCCCACACCTCCTTATATGAATTGTGTGCATCCACTGTGATGCTGAGGTCCCCAACACCCACAGAACAATTTATGGGTATCACGTCAGCGGCTAAAGTAGCATGATAATGCAACGAGAGAGGGTGCCGTCCCAGCAGCCTCTGGGGTCTACTGTAGAAATGGCTCACTTTTGTGTAGGCCCAATTCCATCAGGGATCCTAACAGTGTGGATGATGGGATAATACGGTAGGGACCCCAACATTTAAAGGTCCAAGATCAGTGGGTAGTACTAAAAATAAACTATACTAAAAGGGGGTTAAAAAAAAAAAATAAAAAAAAAAAAATAGCTTTTAACCTGGTGTTTTAATTTTAGAAAATTAGACAAAAAAAAAATATTTTAAAACTATCCGATATCCTTTAAAGGAAAAAAACATACAAATGCAACAAGTTATACTTTGGAACTCTCTTCTACATTCAGAAATACAACGGTGCACACAGCTCATTCCGATTGGCTACGTCTGGCATAAGGTTTTAAAAGGGACTCTGACACTATTTTTTTTACTTCTCTTTTAACCCTATTTATTTAAATGAATGTAAAAAGAAAATATTCTTGTTATGGAGCTTTAGCTGGTTTCTATGCTGTACTAGCAACTCCAATCAGTAGAGATGACGTTGGTTTATATTTCTGCAGAATAGCTCCCAGGTCTCTGCTGGCAAATCTTATTGTGGTGTTATAATGCTCTTCTACTGCCCTAGCGGTAAGGCATAAGTGCGTAGTCGCTGGAGGCCAGGCGGGACATCATTGGGTCAAGGCTAGGTGCGGAAAGCACTCACAATATGACAGACACAATCATTACATGGGGGATAAAAAAAGATCACAGTCCCTTTAACAGTCCACAGTTAGCCAGAAGCGTAATCATAACCACAGAAAAAACGGTACATATGTCTGGACTTACCGCCATGTACGGCCGGCAACCCGCGTCTCTGGTCTTGGCGATGGAATCCACGAGCTGTCCGCTGATACCAAAGTCGCACAGTTTAATATTTCCGTTTCTGTCCAGAAGGATATTTGAAGGTTTGATGTCTGTAATGCAGCGAGAAAGATATGAGAATTACTGAGGCCATTGATCTGTGTAGAGGCAAATGTCATCTTCTCTCCGTTGTGACATTGTGTCGTATTTTACCCTCTGCACACGGCTTTGTGTCTCTAGACAGCTTCTTTTGCAGAGTGAAAAAGGTCTGCGTTGGATGGCACAAGGTGCTCGGAATACATCTCTCAACTGTGCACCATGATCGTTAAGCAAAGCGCAGTGCCCGATTAAGGGTTCAGGCCCCCTTCCCAGGCTAATACGCTCATATCGTCCCCTCACCTTCAATGTCAGGCTAATACGCGGTAATTAAAAACTCCCTAACCCCCCTATCATCAAGATTAAAATCTTCCTACATTTTTCTTTCAAGTTTTATTTTCTACTTTTGAGAACAACTATA
The DNA here is from genome assembly GCF_038048845.1 of Mixophyes fleayi. Lineage (NCBI taxonomy): Eukaryota > Metazoa > Chordata > Amphibia > Anura > Limnodynastidae > Mixophyes > Mixophyes fleayi. Next base: position 203,639,858 of record NC_134407.1, on the reverse strand, counting down.
TTATATTTTAAAATACATTTCTGTTGATACCTTCTACTGTCACAATTTTGCACCCCAAAAAATTAAGCACCCCCCCCTCAAAGCCATGGACTCTAGGCTGAAACCTAGTCAGCCTATTGGGTAATCAGGCCCTGGCATAGTGCAAAAATACAAATGTATTTGCAAACTATTTAAAGGTCACAGCAAGCAAGATAGAGAACTCCTTCAGTTTACCCTAATCCCCATGGCCCATCGGAAAGGCCATTAACACATCTATGTACGTGATAAACATAGAAACAGTCCAAGATGCAGCCGTCCTATTAAACCAGCTTCACCTATATGATGAATGGTGCATGCTTAGTGCAGAACCCTCTTTACTTGCAGCTATATGAATGTAATTTACCTTCTACAATGTCAGTGTGAGTATAGGAACTACGTATGACACTTAGACGCTACTGTGAGAGACATATACAATATAATCTATTTAACAGCATGGGGAAAGTCAAACAAGGTCATTGTTTTCCACCATGTGATTTGCGATATACGATAGCGTGATATAAATTTGCTTCTTCAAGTCCCTCTTCTGGTCGGTTATGTGACGTTTGTTAATAAGGGAGTTTATGACCTAAACATTTTGGTATCGTTGATCACCTTGTTGTCACTCTTGGGAGTGATCATAAATGACTGACGTTTATGACCTGAACATCTCAGTATAGTTGATTACCTTGCTTTCAATTTTAAGTGTTTATGACTGAAAGAAGAATCCACTAGATGAGACATATTCATTATAATTTATTTGACACCATAAAAGACACTAGTTGTTGTATACCCATTTTCCATGTACCTTTAGAAAATGGTGAAATCTTTATGCATATGGATCCCCGGTACAATATTAGGATAGTTAAACAGAATTAAAATATGTGATAGGCTCTAGTTCCATATATGAGTTTATTCTGTAATAACTTGTGTGATATATTAAATTGTATTTTAATATGTGTCTTAAACATATGTATAAAGATTATAACAGCTTATTGATTGATCAAATGTCTACAAGTTCAGCGTCCACTATTTAAAGACCGCACTTGTAAATCTCACTGAGGAAGACCCTCTCAAAATATTGTATACTTTGGTTATTATGGAATAAAAAGTACTCCTATGGAAGAGCCTGGCTGAGTTGCTGGGTTATTTTTATATACAACATAAACTTGGCACACAATATGCAAATGCCAGATTAATTAAGGAACGTAAATGCTGATACGTGCTATATTTTGCGTTAAATTGCTCTGCGCATAGCTAGAAACGGATTATATGCCAGTGTGCGCAATTCATCTTCAAACATAAAGGACACTTCCGACAGCCTAAGATTTCAGGGGCGGAACAGGGAGGGGAAAGGGCGTGTGCACTTAATGTACACCAAGGACAAGCCAAGGTCAAGAGCACGCAGCAACAACGGAGTCCAAGTTTGGACATCTGTCAGGTACGCGATTTTCAGTCGCTTGAACCAGCTACAGGTCAGGTGTACGTGCCGAGTGATAGTGATGATTGATGTACCTAGACCCGTATTCAACAAGAGGCTTCTTCAGATCCACCTGTAGTTGAATTCCGTGCGTTTTTAAATATAAAAACAACGCACGGTGCGTACACTTTGCGTGCCTTAATGAATTATCCCCTTAATGTTCAAACTTATGTGTTTAACTTTGAAAGCAGATAGTACCTCTATCCGACTTATACCTTTAAACCCAAGACACTGACCCTAAAGGAGACCATGAACTGAAAACATATCAAGGCAATGCAAGTTGTCCGGGCACGAAAACACAAAACAAAAAAAAAAAAAAAAAAGATAAATTAAAACGGCAGAGAAGACAATCAAGTTACAGTACACTGCTTGAACGTAACCGACCACCCTATCTAAACACAGAACATAAGAAAATCCCTTTAGACTGAAAGGCATTATGAAAGGATCCTCACCTCTGTGAATTATTTTCAAGTTTTCTTTTAAGTGGTTCAATGCTTTCACAGTCTGGCGGAGAAAGAGAAAAGTTACGAAAGGAGCAACCACCGAAGGCCAATTCAACACAAAACATTAAAAACATAAAATGCAAAAATATTACTTTACTGCGGATCCATGGGATCTGGTGGTGCCCCCATGTCTGCCGTGATCAGGGAAAGTGTCCCAGCTCCTATGCCTGTAGGGTACAATCCTGCCTTATATACCCAGACAGCGGCAGACATCGGGAACCCGCCTGACTCGTGGCAAAGCAGAATTTTTTCTTTTTTATAATAAAAGGTAGCGTTCATTGAGTACAGCTGTGATAAAGTAGGCAGCCAATTTATATCTCTTATATAGCATCTCCACACACCAACCAATCAGCCACAAATATGTAAGTAAGTAGGTGTAGTAAGGATACAAGACAAAAGTTCACTCACAGCTAAAGTTATTTTGCCTAAAATCTCCTCTGGAATAACATCGTCTAATGAACTATATACATATTTGTAAAATTTGTCAAACGAGGTAGCCATGAGCTCCATGCAGATCCAGCAGTCACCCTGGAATAGAGAAAGAGGACAATGGAATTCAGCCACCTTGTAACAGTCAATGGATGATATAAGACACATACTAGTAAAATAAAATAGGCTGATGAAAAATTGAAACCTCATCCCATAGAACTAACAGAACAGTACTCCAGAAGAAAGATGGTAGAACGGCCGATTTAGTTTACCCATAGATCATTTTTGCACTAAAACAACTCTCACAAGCTGGATCACCCAGAAAGGTTAAAGCAAGGATTGTTTTATATATAAATGGCCCCAGCTTTAAATGACAGAGGGATCTGCTTAACTTTATTAATCCATACCACTGCCAGCAGCGTTTTGAGCAATGGCCTGTACTTTGTGATGGGGAAATCTTGTCCACCCTACATTTCCAACATTCTGGTCTCTGGCAGGACATGATTCCAAAACTCACCTCTCGGAATAGTGCCCCATAAAACTGAACAATATACGGGCAGTCGCTGCTCCGCATCACGACGTCAAGATCCATTAGGAGCTGTTTCTGTTCCTTCTCGTCCACAGTGGATCGAATCCTCTGAAAAGAGAGACAGAGGAACAAGAATTAAGAGAATTTTAAAGGAACACCACCCAAAAACTACATTTACTTTCAAACAGTTCATTATGCCAAATTTAAAAAAAAAAAAAAAAAAAAAAGTATTACATAGTGAGAAAGTAATATTCTTCTGATCTGGTGGGGTCCAGCAATGTCTCCAACAGTTCGTCCCATGCTGCTAAGTGACGCTTATTTCAGATGCGGTGGTATTGTCTATACCTCTGCCCTGTGAGTTGCTCATTCACATAAATGACAAGTTCATAGAGGAGGGGCACCGACAACACCGCTGCATGTCTGACCTGCGAGGAGAGGAGGGGCACCGACAACAACGCTGCATGTCTGACCCACGAGGAGAGGGGGGCGCCGACAACACCGCTGCATGCCTGACCCGCAAAGAGAGGGGGGCGCCTACAATGCTGCTGCATGTCTGACCCGCGAGGAGCCGGGGGCGCCGACAACGCCACTGCATGTCTGACCTGCGAGGAGATGGGGGCACCGACAACACCGCTGCATGTCTGACCCGCGAGGAGATGGGGGCGCCGACAACACCGCTGCATGCCTGACCCGCAAGGAGAGGGGGGCGCCTACAACGCTGCTGCATGCCTGACCCGCGAGGAGAGGGGGGCGCCTACAACACCGCTTGATGTCTGACCCGTGACCCAAATGTAAATTTTAAGTTTTGGGTGTATCCTGTTTTTTAAGCATTAAATTGAACCTTACAGAGAAAGCACACAAAGCACAAGGAGAATAAACGAACTCCCACAGTTTGGATCCTGGTCGGAATTGAACCCACGGTCCCCGTACTATGAGGCCAATGTGTCACCATTTTGCATGGGTTATATCAGTACTTGTTATATTGGGTTATATTAGTTAAAGTCACACTGTGCAGGAAGATTGTGATGCCAAATTGCACCTGTATCCGAAATGAAGTTCCTATAATCCAACTTGATATTACAACTGTGTCTCCATATCAACTGCCCCGACATGCCAGAATATCAAGAATTAATGGAATTCTCTGCTACGTTCCTCTATTTTAAAGAATCCCTCCCAAAGGATGGCACCCACCTTGACAGCCATGATTTGCCCACTCGGATTGTGCATCATTTTGTTAACAGAGCCGTACGCGCCTCTCCCAATCTCGCCAAGATCCTTCAGGTCCTCGGCCGTGAAGTCCCAGTGCTGTTCCGGGGAAAGCTTTAATTTTCCTGAAGATTCAATGCTGTGTGTTCGTAATCGCTCTCTGTCCAGATGTAAAATAAAACATGATAAGTTACTGTCAGTTCACTCTTTTTCTCTGTTTATTTAAACATATGCAGGTAACCCGTTACACACATTAACAGACTTATCTAAACCGTCACGCTCACCCACCCCTCCTCCACCCTGGCCCCTCCTATCTTCAACTTCTCCCCCTAAACCAACACTCAAATTTTCTTGACAGCATACTGGACAGAATTAGCCAAGTGTACTGTAAATATTTTAGTTATTTCAGATACCATATAACTGGTTAGTCATACACAGGCTTTAATATATGGTTATACGGAAGGTAGTTAACGTGTTCTTTGACAATAATGCAGTTTTCACACATCTGACTGTGAGCAGAGCACCATTTTGCTTTAATTCTTCATCTCCTGATTATTTTTGTGTCCACAGTTTTGGAGAGAATTTCTAGAGAGCAACATAGCCAAATAGATCTGGGGCAGCATGGTGGCTCAGTGGTTAGCACTTCTGTCTCACAGGACTGGAATCATTAATTAGATTCCAGACCATGGCCTGATCTGTGTGGAGTTTAAATAAAATAGTGTGTGTGTGTGTGTGTGTGTGTGTGTGTGTGTGTGTGTGTGTGTGTGTGTGTGTGTGTGTGTGTGTGTGTGTGTGTGTGTGTGAGATACATAAAATAAAAATGCAAGTTTAGCAGTCGATGAGCTAACTTTGCTGTAACACTTCTTCCTACAGAGAACAATTTTCTTACAACTGTATGGATGCTAAAACAGTTAAATTGTTAATTGGGTAATGTCCTTTAACCAATCCGCAGTCATTAGTGTGTCTAATATTCCCCGGAGTGTCTTTGCTGTGAGCGATAAAACATCTAAAAGGCAATGAATAATATTCCTTTAATGCAATTCTGGGACTCTGCGCGTTTCACGTTCCAAATCTCAGCTGATCAAATCTATTGCTGGTTTCAAGTTAAACAAAGGCCGTTATGACACCGCGCAAAACTAGTTAATAACAGATAGGCGGAACCATGACAGGACATCCCACATAGGGTGTTCTTTAATTCTTCATGCATATACTAAAATAATCCATGACTGCACTTATCACTTACACACAGAGGAGGCAGCCATTTTATGACCGGAGTTATTACCGCTTTGGAACTCCGTGAGGTCACTGGGTCATGAAAATGGTCTCCTTCACAAAATGGCTGCCACCAGTGTGGGGAGGTAACGGGGTGGGGGCCCCCTTTAGTAAGAAACTTACAGTCTGTTTTTTGTAGCCTGCTCATTGGAACTGTACGTCTTTGCACAAGGCAACCGCACTTCCTGTTTTTGGTACGATGTCTCCAGGTTCCTGATGGCGTCCGGTTTCTGCATCCTTGGCAGGTGAAAGGAGACACAAAGAAAGGGGTTACCCAGGGGTTTTCTGGGTAATGACAGGGTATAAATATTCATAGTCAAGTTTTACACTCTTTAACACAACACTACCCAGAATCCTAGATAACGGGAGGGACTTTTAAAGACGATCAAGCAGTTTCAGGCCCCCCCACAAATTCCCCCTTTCTACACAGGACGATAGATTTAATTTTCCACTCATGGAGAGAGGGAGGAAAGAAATTAATTATTAAAATGGGCCACTAATCACAAACATAAAAATATGGAAACATTTACTAACATTTAAAAATATATACATAAGTTCTACTGTATGAAGGGTATGATTTCTTGCACTGTCATTTAATATAGCTATTAATTCCTACACAAAGAAAATTATGATGGCTTTTTTTTCTACCAAATCTAGCAAATAGTTGGCATGCAAGATTTAAAAATACATTTTTTAACAGTTCAGGAGTTATTTTTCTCGTCAAAATCACACAGAAACATTCGGCAAAATATCAGAGTTAATTAGAAATACAACAAAACAAACGATATATATTGCTGTACACGATGACCACAGACAATGTTTGCCAGAGAGCACACACCAACATGGCAACAGCTACCGTCATATAGCAGAAAAAAGCGCCTAGTTTCTGTCTAGGAACAATTTAATCCGAAGACATTACATGGAGACGATGTATAACATCTTTTTATCTCCTTCGGCAAAAGACAGTTTTTTGTTTTTTTTTGTTTGTTTTTTTAATTAAAACACTTAATAGTATAGAGGGTATTTGTTTGTGTATTATAAAGTCAGGGTCCTTTGCTAAAAATTTCAGACAGAACTACTTACAGGTGCGCAGGTTGAACAGTGGGATTCAGTGTGAATTTTGCTGTGGATTTGAAAGCCGGGTTGGCAAAATTCAACTTCAGTGCTTTGCGTTTACCTGAGGAGACATATAAAGGAACATTAGCTACAAACCAACACTATCTACCATAATCACTAAAAAAATATAAAAAAAATAAATAAATTAAAAAAAAATTAAATAAAAATCAGTATACAGGATTTTGTTATCTTTGCTATTAAATCACTGAATTATAAATGCATTCCAATACAGAACTTTAAAAAAAAAAAAAATTAAAAAACATGGGTGATAAAAAGGAGATACGTCTATAAAGCGAGCATATAAGGACAGACAAGTTCCTGCCTATACATTAACTTTGCTGAAAAGTTTTGGGGTTTTTTACGCTGCCTGAAACTTGTGTTAAATGTTTGACCCAAAACTGTATTTAATATTATTTAATCTTTAGTTATAGATTTTGAAATAAACATCATCCATAAAAAAACAAAAAAAAAACAAAATTGAAAACAAAAAAAAAAAAAGAAAAAAAAACAAAAACACTGCACACACATCAAACAATGTACATGCAGGAGGGGGGGGGGGTACATAAAATATATAGACTCCTCCTGTTTACACTTAAACACCAGAGTAATTGCCAACACACATAACTCACAAAAAAAAAATTATCAAAAAAAAATAAACAAAAACACCCCAATGGCAGAAACCGCACATTTAGAACATTAAACAAATCTGAAGATACCAAGGTTTTATTGCAGAAGAGACTAGAATCACTATTTAATTTTCCATTAAAGGAATGATCAAAAGTACCTTTATTCGCCAAATAATATAGCAAATAATAATAATAATAATAAAAAAAGGGTTATTAACATTAAAACATAACAGAAGGCCGCAATATCGTGCTGGGTGTCACCTGATGAAGCAGTGACATTATGACTCAATATCAAACAGATTTAAAGCCAGGAATCAGCTAATGGTTTGTCCGGTTCTCAGAAGTGACACAGCTTAGCGACCAGATGTTACACAGGCAGCCTAATAGCGCAGGTCTTAATTAAGCATAGAAGCCCCTTTACGGTCAGACGGGCAGCTTAACACAGCTCCGATAATCAGCTTCCTGGAAACGAGGGCAGGCTGCGGCCTGCTTCTCAGCTCTGATAGACGCAGGGGAAGTGGAACGGTTTCGGAAATTTAGTAAGCGTCACCTCGGGAGCACAGCTGATGAATATTCAATGATATTCCCATAAAGGACAATGCCGTCACATGCCATATATATTATTGATCGGCCGCAGGCTCTCTGTGTACGCAGCTGGTGCATTTAAAGATGTACAGCCTCAGTGGGGTGATGGGGCAATGCACACAAATAGCCAGAGATGGCGGCTTTGTGTGGATTAAACGGATAAATAAAAAATAGATGGCGTGCTATCCTTATGTAGAGTTAACTAGGTGATGGCAAGAACATGCCTCTTATGTATTTATATTTAGGTAATGCTGCCGAGAATGATATAAAAAGGGACCCTAAATTGTATGCGAAGAAAAGAATAAAGTACAAAAAAAAAAACTAAAAAACAAAAAACACACACAGTCTATCGTTTTAAAATCATCAACACTTGTGTGTTTGGCCTGCATCTGACAATTCAGTCGGATTTATAAAACAAACATAAACAAAATAAAAAACAAACAAAACAAAAAACAGTAAAACCAACAAGCGAAAAATTAAAAACAAAAAACAAACACACGTTTTTTCTTCTTCTTACCACTAAGGTTTGTTTCAATGCAGTTTTTTTGTATATTTCTTGTCTTTTTTTCTTGTTCATTAACTTCTAGAAAACAATTAAATGTGAAAAATTAAGAAAAACTTTAATATATTTATAATAATTAGCTCATGTAAGGTGATCTTCGTTTGGTTTTGCCTTCAAACTGGCGTGATGTACGAAAAATAGAGAAGGTCTCTATTCTATAAGGGCTGCTCATTGAATACAAAAAAAAACAAAAAAAAAAACACGCAAATCAGAGGGGGGACGGGACAAAAAGGGTTCTCTTCTCTCCGGTAAAGTTCACATTAAATGATTTACTCTTCTACCCCATCACCTCAGTTTAAAAAAATAAAAATAATAATAATAATAAAAATAATAATAAATAATAATAATAAAATAATAACTCCATAGAAATTGAAAAATACTTTATAGGTCCATTTTGCAGGTGTAACAAAGCATGACCACATCGGACAACCTTAATTCACTACAATCCATACTGTGATAATATCCTGTTTACTGAACCCAGATGTCAGGTCATTATTTTGCATTCCAAATAATTGTCTGTAATATTGCAACATGTAGGGTCAGGATAATTCTGCAGACGTTATCTCTGGATCCAACCCGTCCTGCCCAACAATCATCTGTTCAAAATAAGATTATTGGGCATGTTAGTAGATACACTCTGAAGATAAACCCCATTGATCTGCTGGTCTATATCTGTGGCCATATTAGACAGTGACCCTGTCACTGGGCTATAGGATGGCAGCATGAGAGGAGCACCCAGTATGTAGACTCTCTAGGGCCCACTGCATAGACGACACACCGGACCGTGGCCCATCCATCCTGTAGGTCTGCATTCATAGTGCTCACCTCACAGAGACTGCCAGACACAAGCTGTGGCTCCAAATCCACCCTCTGCCCCCACTACCTTGGATGGGTTTCTCCTACTATACATCCCACCTCCTCGACCTCCATCCAATGTTCTTCCCATCCAGCACATTAGACTCTTTCAGACTGTTATTTGCATCTGTGCCTACATACATGGTGTCAAGGTGTAGTCATGTAATCAATAGCATCGTCTCATCTATAGTGTTGTCTAAATAGAATCAGATATCTTTACATGTACATATATTTTATTTTCTGTTTAATTGTGTTTGCAAAAGGGCCGACGAGTCCCTACAGAGCGCCAAGTTGTGGGTTCTATAATCGGCCTCCAATTTTGGGGTGACGAAAAGCAGATCCACAGCATAAGGCTGACTCTATCCACCCCACCAGAGGCATTATAACAGGTGGCTAGGCTCTGTTGTATCTACATTCTAGCTCCTCCCTCCCCCAAACCGCATTCACAGCCACATTGGAGCCTGCTGACCCTTACAACCTCCGATTGATCATGTCCTTACGGATAGTGCCTCAGTGCTTCACTGCTACGGCTTTCCACATCTCTCCACATGCTCCATACCCCAAACTAAACTGTCCCACACGATTCTACATCTCTTCACCCCATCCTTTAGAATGTAAGCTCTTATGGGCAGGCTCCTCTCTACCTTATGTCCTCAGTCTGTTCTCTGCCTACCTCATATGTCCCTAATTATATCTGATGCACATTTCTTTTTCTCTCTCTACGCAATGCCTTTTTTCTATTAATTGCATCCATAAATTTACTATTCTGCTTAAACTGTACCCATGTACCTGTTATTAGGTTTACTGTTCTCATGCATGTCACACAGGTAAATAAACAAACAATGATGATGTAGAATAAGAGGAAATATTCTGTGCCGTTGGTTACTGAAAGCCAGAAATTAGGTACAGTTGTTCAGTGGTTATTTCTGCCATGGGGGTACTGCTTGTTATTCAGGCAGGAATGGTTTAGAGACAGGTACTGGTATTTAGGTTTTGGAAGATAATATTGTGTGTGTGCAAGCTTACACTGGTTCATGTAGCTAAGGCACCATATCAGTGAAAAGCCACACAGAGGTGTAATCTCCACATATGCCCATTGTATCAGTTATCCAGTGCCCAATCTCAGCAGCCATATCAATCCCACCCCATTGTGGTCTATGCCCTGACTGATATGGATAATCAATTATACAAATAGAAGTTGAATTAAAGCCAGTTATAAGATAGTAGTAGGATGCCTAAGAGTTAACAAAGCTACAGTGCATATATGTATTGACAAATTAAGTTGTTTTTCTGCTCCTTGGACAGTATTGCTTAAGGTATATGAGGAAACCTGTCTAAAAGAATGTTATATAGCGTAACTTATCTAAACTGAAATGTGCCCTCCACTGTTCATGATGGGACACGGGGAAGTTGTGGGTACTGCTAGTCTACACCAGATAAGATGTGGCAGGGTCTTCTTGGATTTATGCCTGTATCTGGGTGATGTGGGGTGATGTTGTGATATTATTGGTTAAAGTCTTATATAATGCTTTATCTGCGTATTAGTTTGTGGTTTTAGGGCATAAAATGCTTGAAAAGTTATTATTCTGACTGAATTGAATGGTATGTATTGCGCATACAAGAATAAACTGAACATATACTGAAGAGACTTCATTTTGGAATTATTCCTGAAAACTCCCATAACACTGATAAACAGCATGGTCATGTATATTCTGAGCAATGTTCTGTCACAAAATGGCTGCCTCCGCTCTGTGTGACAGGAGCTCCTCAGTGTGACATGGCAGCAAAGTGCCCTTTGTAAAAGAGTGAAGCAATATCAATGTTTTTTTTTTTTTTTTCTTTCCCTGCATTATATAACCTCATATCTTGCAGACGTGTTGTGTGTGGGAGGCTGGCTGTCCGCATAGCTCTTATGCTCAAAGTGTGTGACATCCTAAGACACAATATTTTCAAACCCACTCACTGCTGCAGTGTATGTGTAAAAAAAAAAAAAAAATTTGATTATATATATATATATATATATATATATATATATATATATATATATATATATATATATATATATAAAAATTTTATACATATGTAAGGTATCTGGACGAGCCCCCATTTGGTTGAGGCAACATATCCTACAATGGAACAGTGACAGTGGTGAAGTTATTGTTACTAGTCTTTGGAACGTGTGCATGGTTTAATCATACCACCTCTGGGTTCCATAAGAGTTCTACAAGATCTTGGTGCCGCTCCGTACCGCCACCTCCTCCTGCTGCTTAGAAAGTAGTTTCCCACTGGCAGCCATGCAGACACCTGCTCGACCGAAGCACAGCCAAAGGTGGGCTAATACTTACAATGTACAATACAGAACCAAACGGCATTTTTTGAGAGAATAAGCATGATTATTATTATTTTTTTTCCAATGTCGTGGAGACTAAGGTTTTCTTTTTTTTTTTTTCGGAAAACGCCACTCCTTTCACCCATGATATTACTGTGCAGCATTGGTTGGCTGAGCAGGCTCAAACTCACATTAAAGGTTATTTACTAAGCATGCCCATAGGTCCAAATCTGCACTAAAATCGTATCAATTAATCAGAAATTTGCTTTCATTGTCTAACCTACACTGGGCAGATGAAAGCCAATTGTTGATTGAATGCTATTGGTGTGACTAAATACCTTGAGTTTTAGTACTGCATACCATGGGTGATGGACATGCTTTAAGTGTATTTTAGTAATGCATATTAACACTGTTTACATGCGCTTCGGACAGGTTTTCAATTTACCAATACAATGTATTGTACGGATAGCGCTTGGTAATGCATTATCGACAAATTGTCTCACGTTTAAACACTAAGGGGTATATTTACTAAACTGCGGGTTTGCAAAAGTGGAGATGTTGCCTATAGCAACCAATCAGATTCTAGCTGTCATTTACTTAGTACATTCTACAAAATGACTGCTAGAATCTGATTGGTTGCTATAGGCAACATCTCCACTTTTTCAAACCCGCAGCTTAGTAAATCTAGCCCTAAGTCTGGCATTCAAATTTTAGGCCCCAATGGTGGGAATGGGGATTAAAACCTTTTTTCACATTTAATTCTAACCCTCCAAACGCTAAAGAGAGGATTGGCAAATCTTGTATTCATTTCCCGTTTCCCTTAGGGCTCACACATGCGGGTGTTGAAAAAGAGCACGAGTTAAAGTATAGACAACACCATGTACTTCAACAAAGCGTTAGAAGCAGGTTCATTATTGTATCTCAAAGCTTCCCGGCAGCATTGAGTATTGTGGATTTAATAGGTGTTCCATTGATCTCCGTTGTATTTTACGGAGCGACAACCCATCTGAACGCTGCAGGCGAAAGATCCAAATAGACACGAACGAAACGCTTGTCAGAAAGTGTGTGTACACATGTCCATGCGTTTACATTATCCATGTACTATGAGTGTCTAATGGGCCGTCAGAATTGAATTAAATGCTTAAAATTAACACTTGTGTCTGTACACAAGGTCATATGGTTAAACACATTTAAACTTATCAGAACAGTGCTGTAATATTTGTGCAATAAAGATTTTTTTTTAGAATATAGATATAGAGGTAGTGGGCACATTTATTTTTTACTAGAAATCGCAGGAGAGAGTCCGCAGAAGGCACACAATGCGTTCAGCTATATATATTATACCGTGTTAGTACGCATATACTCGACCATACAAAAGGTTCTCATCCACCTCAACACACATTGATTATATCTTTATGAAATATACACAGTTGGCTAGAATATACACATATTTATATATACATTTAACAGGTTCCTGTGTCTTTAGTTATACCTTCCTTGTATCCTGCATTTAGTACAGCTCTAAACACATGGGGAAAAAAAGCAATTGATGATCATAATGATAATGTGATAAATAAAACTTTAAAATAAAAGCAGCAATCCATATAACTGTATACATATTTTAGGCTCTTTCTGCATTAAAATCAGTCACAGTTTCTATATTTCTGCATCAATGATAGACTATGGAGAGGCAAGAAGTGGTCAATGCAAAGTGAGATTCCATATAGATTACTAAGGGAAAGTGGCCAGGCCGCCGTCCTGGATAGTTTACACCAGGCCTGTCCAACCTACGGCCCTCCAGGTGTTGTGAAACTACAAGCCCCAGCATGCTTTGCCAGTAGACAACCAGTTGATAGCTGGAAGGGCATGCTGGGACTTGTAGTTCACAAACATCTGGAGGGCCGCAGGTTGGACAGGCCTGGTTTACACCAACAAGGATTGCTGCTTTAATGCAAATTAAGGGTCACTCCTCATTAAACAAAAAAAATAAAAATGAATAAACAAAAATCATAAATATGTAAATTCAGTCCCATTAACCAGCAAGCCATTGTGGTTTTAGCAAATTGTAGGAGAGCCGGACAACTGGAGCCTGTTTCAAGACTTTTCCACAAGCTTCAGAAACTACATAGTTCATTCATATACTCATTAGTAGGCCCAACACTCTCCAGCTGTTGAATAAGTGCATGCTGGGAATTGTAGTTCAACAGCTGAAGGTCTTTGGCATAGCTCTCTGTGCTAAATAATATAAAACTAATATTATTTCTTCCCTTTTTTTATTAGGACCCAAGAGAAAATACACCGATCAGCATCAACAATAAAACCACTTATATAATATTGTGGTTTCCCTCGTACCGCCAAAACAGTTCTGAAGCGTTGAGGCATGAACTCCACAAGACCTCTGAAGGTGTTCTGTGGTATCTGGCACCAAGATGTTAGCAGCAGCTCCTTTAAGTCCTGTAAGTTGTGAGGTGGGGCCTCCATGGCTCTGACTTTTTCCAGCACATCCCACAGATGCTCGATCGGGCTGAGATCTGGGGAACTTGGAGGCCAAGTCAATACCTTGAACTCTGTGTCATGTTCCTCAAACCATTCCTGAACAGTTCTTTCAGTGTGGCAGGGCGCATTATCCCGCAGAAAGAGGCCACTGCTATCAGGGAATACTGTTGTTGTGAAGGGATGTACTTGGTCTGTAACAATGATTAGGTTGGTGGTACATGTCAAAGTAACATCCACATGAATGCCAGGACCCAAGGTTTCCCAACAAAACATTGCCCAGAGCAGTACACTGTCTCTGCCGTCTTGCCTTCTTCCCATAGTGCATCCCGGTGCCTTCTCTCTCCCAGGTAAACAATGCAAATGCACCCGACCGTGCGCATGAAGTAAAAGAAAATGTCATCAGACCAGGCCACCTTCTTCCTTTGCTCCATGGTCCAGTTCTGGTGCTCTCGTGCCCATTGTAGGCACTTTCGGTAGAGGACAGGGGTCAGCATTGGAACTCTGACCGGCCCGCGCCTACTCACTGTGTGTTCTGACACCTTTTTATCATACCCAATATTAATTTTTTCAGCAATTTGTGTGGCATTGGAGCACATGGGCTAGCCTTCACTCCCCACGCCCATCAATGAGCCTTGGGCACCCATGACCCCGTCACCGGTTCACCAATTGTCATCCCATGGACCACTTTTGGCAAATGCTAACCACTGCATACTGGGAACACCCCACCCGTTTTGGAGATTCTCTGAACCAGTCATCTAACCATCACAATTTGGTCCTTGCCCATGTTTTCCTGCTTCTAATACATCAACTTCAACTGACTATTCACTTGCTGCTTATTATATCCCACCCCTCGAGAGGTGCCATTGTAACAAGATAATCGGTGTTATTCACTTCACTTGTTGGTGGTTTTAAAGTTGTGGCTGATCGGTGTATGTGACATATATACGTCGCCAACTCTAGGCAAACCCGGGATGTGTATTAATTAATCCCTGGTTGCGAGACGGTTGGGGTCATCACAAGAAACTTCAGCTGGATGTGTTTAGCCAGTTGACCAGTCCTGTATAAATATAAAACCATACACGACTCCATAACGTGTGCAGAATATCAGCTTGCTAGTTAGAAGGGACAAGTTTAACATATATATTTTTATGGTAAGTCTCTTTAAAATGAACCTGTCACCAAAATTTTCTGATTCAAGTGTACCAGAAAAAAAAACCTACCTTTATTCCATGCTAATTACTTTTCAAGAAATGCTGGATATATGGCTTTGGAACTTGCTTCTCCCCAATGTCAGCAGCAATATGCAGAGGGAGGAGAAAGATTCAGAAGCCAACCAAGCAGCTTGAAAAGAAAGATGGCCACTATAGATCAGGCTGGCCAACCTGTCGCTCTGCAGGTGTTGTGATACTACAAATCCCAGCATGCTTTGCCAGTAGATAGCCAGCCGATTGCTGACAGGGCATGCTGGGACTTGTAGTTTCACAACACCTAGAGAGCCACAGGTATAGATCATTCATTGCACAGCTAAAGCATTTTCACAATTGGAGGAACAAAAAAAAAAAAAAAAAAATCTATATTTTTTTTTTTGTTTTAAATAGTCCTAAACATCACTGTATAACTACTGCTCTGTCTTGTTATCACAAGGGCTTGTTTGCAAACACTGCACTTCGCTACAAAACCTGTCAAACCACATCAACCAATTGCACACTCTCTTTCATTGTCTACTCTGTACTAGACTAATAAAAGCTTACTGCCGATTGGTTGCGGTGGCCCAGTGTACGTTTTGAACCCAAACACAATGTTGTGATGCTATGGTGTGTTCCGGAGCGTAGAATTTAAGTGAGCTGATTGCAGAATCTCAAGCTCACGTCATTTTACAGCTCCCCGCACACAGTAAGTAGTCCTTTGCACCAGTACTCTAGAGGGCAGATTCAATTTAGTGTGAGGCGCCACCGAAAACCGCTTCGACGTTCAGCTGCACATATTGCCCCCTATTACGATAAGAAATATCCGCTCATTTTTCTACGCACGTCTATGTTACGCGAGGGGGAAATGGGCAGAGATTTCAGTCAGAACATCGAGGCGATGTGTCTTCGCAGAGTGTTCCGGAGAGATATAGCGGCACTTTGCTCCAAATTATGGGGCATATTTAATAAAACACGATAGTGCTTTTAACGGGTCATTAAGGTCCCACAGTGTCCTCCGCAAATTTATTAAGGGGGCATCGCAGCAGATATCATGGATATCTGCTGCTTTGCATTCCTCTTCGTTTTTGGGAGCAGTCACCATTCAACAGAATGGTGACTGCTCCTGGCCGCAATCTAACAAGTCCCGAAAAAACATTTTTTTCGGGAACTTGTCATGTTAATGTACGCCATCTGAATTGAGGAAATCTAATGCTGCCAGCTCTGCTCCGGAGAGCAGAGCTGGACAGCGCATGTGTGGAGGGATCACATGATCCCTCCCTGTCACTCAGCGCTCTCTCTCTGCAACTATCGTTGCAGAGACAGAGAGGGGATCTGTGTGCGCATGTCCAGTTCTTGGAACTGGACATGCGCAATTGAAGAGAAGACCCAAAGACAGCGCTTCCTAAGAGGGGTATAAGTATGATTTTTTTTATCACTGAAACAGCAGTTTTTCGGAACTGCTGTTTCTGTGCACGGCTGTACATAAATGTGAGAAGTAGTTCAATCCTTATCATTGCGATAAGGATTGAAAACTACTTTTCACTTTATGTGAATATTGATAAATGTGCCCCTATATCTGCCCAGTGAGACAGGACAGTGGAAAATCAGCTGCAGAACAACTTAGAAGTTGCAGTTTTATCATGCTAGCACGGTGCAACAATATTTCAGGATATTAACCCCTTTATCGAGCAAAACTTTGACTTAGAAAGCGGCTAATACCACAACATTGTGCTGTCTGACCTATGCTCATAGTAAAAATCTGAAACTAGCAACTTCTGAAGGTACAGTGCTTCTAATTAATGCAAAATAAAATACTTTTTTAATTTCAACTGAACAGACCACCCCCCCAGCCAGTGTCCAGTAAGGCAATACTGTGCATTTATATGTTTTGTTGAATTCTCAGATTTAGGTGGATTCCTTGTTTAAATGATTCCAACTATGAACATGCATTAATCTGTGCAATAGATTATGTATTTATTTTGCAATCATTTCATGACCATCGTGTCGTTATAACAACAAGCTCTGTCTTTAGGACAATTTACTAGACAAAAATGTTTATAAGGGGCTGACAGGTTCACTTTAAACAGCAGTTAGTTGGAGCGACAGTTGATACATTCCCAATACCAAGATGGAGGTGACAGGCACCACAATGCTGAAAGAAAACCAGATCTTACTTTGTGCACTTTCACAGAAGTTTATCTGAAGTCCTAAAGTGGAAAACACAAATTCTAGTTCATTCACAGCATTAGCTAAACAAAACAGAATATCAGCAGGGGGGATACACAAGAGATCACATTTACAATGCACAAATTACGTTTTATCACCCACAAGATCTTTAATTTCACACAAAAATAATATATATTTTTTTTATTAAAAACTTGACATCTAAATTAATAAAATTAACAATTTAATGGAAAACAAATTCCAACATTTTTATGTTCCCCCCAAACATAGGGAATCGTAGCAATTTGGTGGGGTCCTTCTCCTTGGGCACTCACCAGTAACTAGGAATCAACTCTGGATTGTATCATTTGAGAAGAGGCTACCACACTTGGAGGACCAAGGACAGGTGTAGGGGAAGCAGCAGTCACCCAATCAGAACACTTGTTTACAGGAATCTAAATCTCATACCACAGAGAAATCTCTTGCGCTAAAGTTTCTCTCCTCTTATGCCACGAAAATGGCACAGTCCAGTTTATCAGGTAACGGTGGAGGGCCCATGGGAGGGACGCTGAATTTACCAATACATGGTATGGGGGACAAAACTATATTAAAGGACCACCCAGTGGCATAAATGCCGCTAACGTTAATTAAGCTGCAGCCTTGTCTTTAAGGAAGTAACTTAGTCGCCGTCTAAAAACCTCTGTTACAAATAAAAAGCGGTCGCTGTGTGTGTACAAAAAAAGGTACCAAAGTCAAATAAAATTATTTTGCATTTATATATTAAGTAATTAGTGGCATCACTGGTTCGTGGCGTTTGTGCCAGAGATGCCCCTAGTTCCAGGTAAATGGACACACTGCATAGTCAGAAATGTTGGTTCTGCCCAGAAAATGGCGGCTTAAAGTCTGTATAGGCAACAATTCCACTGTAATCAAACCAAGCAGTGACCTCTGAACACACAATCTACTAGATACAGGGAAACCATTATCTTGGTTTAGATACCACCGGACATATAATAAATAAGCAATGTTTCATTTAAATAAATGGTCAAGTAAAAGGGACATTATACCTATATTTGTAATTATCAGGTGTTTAGTTCTACATTGAAAGAATAGAATGAATGAATAAATGAATGAATGAATGAATGAATGAAAGAAAAAGCACTGAGCCAATGACATAGAGCCTCCCACAATCCTCGGTGAAACTGGGAGGACGAAATGTAGAAGTGAGGAAGCCAAAATATAAATTGTTAGCCCTAGTCTGAAAGATACGTGCTATAACTAAAGTCTATATGTAGGCCTTCTCAGTTGCCATCAGTGTATAATACAGCCTTGGGCAGTCTGTGGCTATACATATGTTGTAGAACTACAAGTTCCATCATTCTCTGCCAGCCAACAGCTGGGACTTGGAAAGATACAGGTTGCTGACCTCTGGTTTAATAGGACAGATTGCCTTTAAATGACCTTGAAGACCTGTCAGCCTATAACAGCTGCTGAATAAGGCTCACAGGTGTCCTAGGGCAAAATAGAATAGATTATTATAATGCATTACCTCCTTTGGGACCTATAACCAAGTACGGGGTGGATTTTAAAGCCTCTGCAAACAGATGACATGGGTGTCCTGATTTTTAATGCAAATAAAAGGAGGAGCGCCTTAATATTAGTCAGCTACAAGTCACAGCCTAGAAAAGCAGGATAGTTTCTCAACACCTGACAGTCGGCCTAGTTCACAACACAACTATTTGTGCAGCCAGTGTAAAACAGAATGAAATGTCATTTAATAGGATGATCCCAATGTTCTAGACCAGACCAGGCCTGTTCTAAAACAACCAATCAGGTTGCTTTAACCCACCACAACAAAGAGAAACTACTTTAAGGGCTCATTCACACCTACCCACATTTCACACGTTAATAAACACCTGAAAAGTGCATTAAAAAAAAAAAGTGTGTGGTTCCCATTTTAGGAAAAATACTGCTAGTACAAAGATTATTTTGGTATAAGTGCAAATTATGCCTAAAAAGTGCATGTTAGTTTTCATGCACAGTGCACAACTTTTAGAGCGTGTTCATCATCATTTTTTTTTATATAGTGCCAGCAGATTCCGTAGCGGTTTACAATTGATCGCACCTATTTGCTGTTAAACTAAAATGTCTAAAAAGTGCATTAAAAAAAAATAATTAATGAATGAATGTTATTGAATGGTTTCTTATAGGCTCATTCCACTTTTATGTTCTAAGATTTTAGAATTCCACTATTATGTTCTAACAATATTAGTTTAAAATGTTAGGACACCACATGATCCGCTTCTCATGCCTTTAACCCACGCTACAATAGATTGCATTATTAAAAGCACATAACTAAAATACTAAAGCTTGCTACCGTTTCTTACCCATTTTCTAAGCTTGTAATTCTGAACAAGCCCTTAATATTCAAAAGAACCCTTCAGCAGCAACAAAGTATTTTAGCCAAGGTGTGTCATAATATAATGGCAAACATTTAAACTCAGACATGACTACACTGTTACTTATCTATTGAAAAATTATTATTAAAGAGCACTTATCACCTACATGCACAGTGCAGGCAGCCATTTTGAAAGCTGAACCAATATCCTTGAAAATGCAGCCTATCTATTCACTAGGAACTCAAAAGATATTTAATACGTCATTAACATTGTATGCGAAGTATCTCAACGTTGTCACTAGCTCTTAACAAACCCATAGGCTGCTTTCTCAGAAATATTGGTTCGGGCCACAAAATGGCTGTCGCCCGTATGTCTATAGGTGACAGGCGTTCTTAAAATACTGTTTGCCCATTAATGAAGAATTAAATAGATTTACCTGCATTTTCTACAACCCAAATAATATAACATTTCTCACACGTTCACCAAAATAAACTGACAAGGAGCACGGCTGAAAAAACACCAATGAGCTGGCCACACAAGTGGGATCCAAAACAAAGATATGACAATACCACATAAAACCAACATCAAAAGAGAGTGCGAGTAATTATAGAACTCAACTCTTTGTAACACAAGCAATTTAACCCGTTCAAAGCTGGAAAGCAGCCCGCTAGGGTGAGAGTGTGGAATGACAGGGGTAGGGTTTCCAAGACCAGGCAACTGCTTACTGGGAAAAGGGTTACGTACCCCACAAGTAGGCCACGGATGGATATGGACACATGAAAATGTGGCTTATAAGGGAACTCAGATTTTTTTTTGGGGGGGGGGGGGTAGTATTGTGCCATATTGACCCAAGGAACCTCTCTTTCACCGTTGTAAACACAAAAATTATAACAGAGGCCATGGTAATATTGTAGAGGGAGACACGGAGGGCACAGGAGCGCTCACTAGTCAAAGACAAGGTGACACCGGGACAATGGTTGATCACTGTACTATTCTGAGTGGGGAGACAAAATGAATCAGGGGCCTTTGGCACACTATTGTGATGAATACACAGCGATACAATGAATCTGCCCGTACACTATTCTGGGGAAGAGGATGACATAGCAATCAGGTTGGTCACCGCATGATTCTGAGAAAAGAATGACAAGAGCCACTGCTGTACTATGCATTATTCCAAGGATGGATATATATATATATATATATATATATATATATATATATATAGATATATATATATATATATATATATAGATAGATATATATATATAGATAGTAATAGACTGGCCCTGGCTAATCATTGCTGGGCATTTCCAAAGCATGTGGCTCAATTCTGTGTATTGCTCTTAGCTGTGGGTTTATACCGTGAATCTATAACACTCATGATTCTGACGCCCACAGTGGCATAGGGTGGCATGTAAACCCACATTGCTTGCTGCATTAAACAAGGGTCAGGTAACACTGTAATTCCTGGCAGCTCGCTGCACAAGGTCTGACACTGTTTACTGCACTATCAGAGGTAAAAGAGAGGGCTATGTGACGATGATCTGCAGATGAAACTGGATGCCCAGGCTCCTCACAATATTCACTGGGGGGGATTCAGGGGTGGGGGGCACTGTGTACTACTGTGGGGACTGGGAGTTTTCTCTTCATGGCACTGGATGAAGGGAAGAGATTAACAGCAAAGGCTCATTCATCTGCTAGTAGTAAAACACATGATTTGGGTGATAAAAACTCACATTGCAGAGATGAAAAGGTTGTGTGAAAGCCATGTTAGGAGACGTGGGAGGCAACATAGTACTACTGACATTGGTAGGGGGGAGGGGGTACTGCAATCTGCTGGTGGTTTGATTAGCATGCCAGCAATCAGGGGGTTAACACATTGTGTAAGGGTGATCAGGCCGGACGGAGGATATGAGGGTCTATTCTAAAAGCCCATAGGTACCGGCACTGTGGGTGCATGATCACCTCATTATCTGTGCTGCTGTTGTCACTAACCATGTCTGTGCATAGCATGTTTCAGTCATGTATGTGGAGAGAGGGGGGGGTAACATGATCATTAACCCAATCATGGCATCAGAAGGGCACAAGAATCTCAAGATGAGCACCGCTCCTAGACTAGGCAGAGGAGATCAGGATGGCACAGGAAATTATAGGAAAAACAACAATTCTCATCCTGGGCACCAGATATTACAGCTGTTTTTTTGGGAGGGTTGGTAATCAAATTCACAGGAGTCTCTGCAAACCAATTATACACACAGCAGCCCAAGTCACAGGTCAGGGTGATACAATGTATCTGGGGGTTCACTGGTACTGAGATCATAACAGGGAGCTCTAGCTAGAGACATATGTGAGCTGATACTCAGGGGAGAGGGGGTACACATAGACCCTGGCATGAGGGTGGCACACAGGATTAGAGGGGTCACTGGGGGTCTGGACATGGGTGATCACAACATTAGGGGGGGCACTGCTAGCAACTGGGGGGTCAGGATAGCTTAGAAGGTTAGAGGCACATTGAATATGCCAGGGGCAGGGGGCCTGGACTGGGCAGATGTGCCATGGTCAGGGTGGCACACAGGATTAGAGGGGTCACTGGGGGTCTGGACATGGGTGATCACAGGATTAGGGGGGCACTGCTAGGAACTGGGGGGGGTCAGGAGAGCTGAGGAGGTTAGAGGCACATTGAATAGGGGGGCAGGGGGCCTGGACTGGGCAGATGTGCCATGGTCAGGGTGGCACACAGCCTGGGCACAGGTCAGAGGATGGCACACACTGAGCCTGGGCACCGCACTTACCCTGCATGCTGCTGACTGTGCTGTGCTGCTGGCCGTGTCCTGGGATCCCGGGGCCCGCACTGCCGCCGCTGCTGCCACTGTTACTGGGATTGGAAGTCGCCATTGTTAATATATTAGATTCCAAATGAAGGCTGCAATGCAGCAACCCCCACTGTGCCTGCCCCCTCCCAGAATCCCTCAGTCTGACGTCACAACACCGCCTCCCGGCGTGACGTCACGACCCCTCCTGCAGATTACCAGGAAGGGCCAGAGCTCGAACTGCCCGGGGTGGTGCTGGCAGCTGCATCCCTCTCCTGCAGTATGTGGCAATGTCACTGGCCGGATAGTTCACATTTATTTACATGCAATGGCTGACATAGAGCAGCTGTCAGCTGACAGGGCCCTGGCTGCTGCAGAACATCTTGTCAGCTGACAGGGCCCTGGCTGCTGCAGAACATCTTGTCAGCTGACAGGGTTACAGGGCAGAGCTGCCCTCATTAGAGCTGCCCATTGCAGGTCACTATCACTAAATACTAAATACTATTGGGCCTGAGCTGCTGCAGAGCTTCTTGCAGGTAACAGCTGCCATGTTCTCTTGTAGCCTGAGCTAGCAACAATAAGTCACTGGCAGAACTCCAAGATCTCAGCTGCTTTAGCTCCTCTGATAACTGGAGCTGTAGCTTCTAGTTCAGTATTGGTGATATCATCATCATCATTTATTTATATAGCGCCACTAATGTCGCAGCGCTGTACAGAGAACTCACTCACATCAGTCCCTGCCCCATTGGAGCTTACAGTCTAAATCCCCTAACACACACACACACACACGTCAATTTTGATAGCAGCCAATTAACCTACCAGTATGTTTTTGGAGTGTGAGAGGAAACCGGAGCACCTGGAGGAAACCCACGCAAACACAGGAAGAACATACAAACTCCACACAGATAAGGCCATGGTCGGGAATTGAACTCATGACCCCAGTGCTGTGAGGCAGGAGTGCTAACCACTAAGCCACCAAGAGGATTCTCTGCAGAACCAAACATCTAAACACAACCTGTCCGCAGGGGCTGGCCGGGCAGGGGGGTATATGTCACCCGGGGACCTTGGGCTGGGTCCTGGCCTACCTGCATTTTTTTTTTTTTGTACTTTAAAATGTTCCAAATAGGCTGCTGAGCTGATTCTCTCTCCTCTTGGGTTAAAATTTGCCAGCCAGCCCGAACTTGTCGGCCGCTGTATATATGACCTTAGCTGCTGAGCATCATTTTCCAGATCTATCAATTGTAGTGCAGTATAACTGAGGACACGGTGACTCATTTTCTAGTCAGATCCTTTTCTGGCCATCATGCGGTCAATCACAAATCAACATTAGCTTGACATGCACCTCCCACCGCGATGTTACATTTCTAATTCAATTGCACATATATATATCTATAATATAAATGTCTAGTGGCGTGTATTAGTCTGTCTGTGTGTGTATGGAAAAAATAAAACCGAGCTGCAGCGCCACCTGCTGGGCGGAGTTATACACTGACCTACTAAATTCTTAGTGTGTGTGGGGAAAAAAATTCAGAAAGGGCTGAAATTTGGTATACTAAGATGTTTATAATTTGTTAATTTAACTTGTTAATTGTTAAAAGTGTTTATAAAGATTTAAAAAAAATATATATATATATTTCTTGAAGGAGAAGTGACAGTTGGGAGTGGTTGCCGGGGGTGACAGTGGGGAGTGGTTGGTGGTTGCCGGGGGTGACAGTGGGGAGTGGTTGGTGGTTGAGGCCTGGGCTAGGCCCAAATGCATAACAAGAACTTTTTTAACACCTTAAGTAGCTTGATTTGACTAGAATGCATGAGTATCATGCGCGGGTTAACTTGTATATATATATATTTATAAAACAGCTACATATATATCACATTTGTTATGGGTAAGAGTGCTTGTATTTTGTTATTTGGTTGTTTTTTAGATTTTTCCTGCTAGAATTTTGGACAAATGCCAGTGCTACTATTTATAGGAGAAACTGTTCCTGTAGCTTTGGGGACAAAAATTAGATGATCGTTGCAACATAATTTTTAATAGACAGTCATCTAGAGCAGTATCGGACTGCATGATATTTTCAGAATCCACACATGTGGCCCTTGGTCCCACAGGGGGCCACAGGCTATCTTTGCAGAGAAGCTTCAGGTGACTTCATGTTATCAGTACTAACCTGCTACTAACTGCACTTGCTCTATGACATCACTATTCAATCACAGACTTTAACAATACAGTTTAGAATTTTTTTCACAAATTGACATTGGTAGAAATCAGTAGAATGATGTTTCTAGCAAGTTTGGGCCTCATATAGAGTTTGATGCATTTTGCACCCCACATGTCTGCATAAAAACGATGAGGCTAACATGGCAGGCTTCTGTATGTAGAGTCGCGCGTGGCTTAAGATGCATCAAACTCAAAACATAAGTAATTCTTCGTCAGGCATACAAAGGTACACTTACGTTCACGACAACGCAGAGATGCAGTTTCACATTGATAACTGCAACTTAACCTAATAAAGCTTCACTGTTAAAAAAGTACTTATCAGCTGGAGGAGTCAATATGCAAACAGCCAATCAGAAGCAGCTAGATAGTGCCACATGAGGTCTCCGGTACCGCAAAAGATGTGGGGTTTCCCTGTTATGGTGAAATGCATCTTTTGTGATATTTTTACTAATTTCTGGATGTTGTCTCCGAACGAGGACAGTCTGCCGTTATGAACTTGATTCTGCAATGCAAAAAAGGTTTTGTTTTGCAGGATGTGATACTCTAATAGCGAGAATATGCATGTAGAAAACTGTGCTTGATGTAATGGCTGATCTTATTGGACACCAAATGTTTGCATGTCCTAAATGATCCCTAATAGACTACAACGTTTGAACCTAACCTCATTCCGATATGGGGATTACTCTTGTTTCATTGAGCTAGTGGGTTTTTGTAAAATATGTGTGATTCTCAAATGCATAGCATAATGTCCCTTTAACTTTAACTACAAGATAAAGCAATTTTTGTTAACCCTTAGGGGTATATTTACTAAACTGCGGGTTGGAAAAAGTGGAGGTGTTGCCTATAGCAACCAATCGGATTCTAGCTTTCATTTATTTAGTACTTTCTACAAAATGACAGCTAGACTCTGGTTGCTATAGGCAACATCCCCACTTTTTCAAACCCGCAGCTTAGTAAATCTAGCCCTTAGTCTAAAGTGTGACTGGGTCCCCTCTCGGAGGTGGTGGTACAACCCAGTGACAGAGTTCTGCAATTAAGATTGTACAAGCTATCTAAAGATAAGGGGTGCCAGTGTTAGCAAGGGGCACAACCCTGCCACTATAGTTAATGCAAAATGTCCCGACTGACTCTCACCGACGGATAAGTGGGTCAGTCTGGATTGGTTAAAGGGGCTGTTCTTGTGACTATGCGTGTCCATACACTGCTGTGTTCCTGTGCCCAACAGATAAATACACTTTAATCCACCCCTAGCTGTCCTGCGCTCTGCTAGCTGCTCAGCAGTCCTAATCAAGCAGCCAGGAAGGATTCTGTAAGAGGCACCGCACAGTGACATATTTCCCAAGAAGGAGCCTGGTGGTTGACGGATTGAAACCCCTCTGCAGAATTACATGGTGCCTGATGCCTTACTCTCAAAAGCTGGTGGCCACATTGAATTATCAGATCTGTTATAGGTTGTAATATTGTTTATCTTACATTAAACATGCCCACTAATATATTATTACAGATTGGGGCCTCATAGGCAAACCGAGGGGGAGGGGGGTTCTTAGTGCCTGGAAATCCCCCTCCAAGCCTGGGGCACTGTATAATTGAGGTGGCAGGACACTGCCCCCGCTTCACACCGCTCTGCTTGAAAAGGCACTTAACAGTAGTGCACGCAGTATTGCCCATGTATATTAAAGGGATCTAAAGAGTTGGAGAGCAGCCAAGCACTGTCTAATATTATAGCCATGCCCCCATGCATGCTGGTCATGCCCACTGGCAGCGTGGTGTGGAAACCCCCCTCTACAAATCCTGCGTTTGCCCCTGGCCCTATTTGCCTAATGTGCAGTTCACGTTCACTGTCAGTGGTCAAGTGACCCAAGTAATTGTAGTCAGTGACAACTAGTTGCTTTGAACCAGCAAACCCCCCAAAAAAGATTGGTGGTATGGTAAGCCCTTCCTAAACATAAACCATTTGATTTGAATAAGTAAATAATACAAAATATTATTCCAGTCAGTCGGACCCTCCTGCGTTTCACATCTAGTTCCTCCTGATAGTTTTCTTTTTTTAATGAGTCCATTTGTCTGGTACCATTCCCGTTGTCTATAGCCATTTATCAAAGGTCCATTCACGTTCACATATAGCCAGGGTGGACAGTGCCAAATTATCTGTCCATCTAGTTTGGAAATGCTTTGACCACCACAGGATGTCCATTGTTCCAAATTAGAAGAGCTTTTAATTTGCACTAATTAAATATCTTCTCAGTGACCGATTAGATGAAAATAAAAGGAAATAAACAGTTTTTACCACACACAGGCTGAATGGAATGCCAGTGAGTCTAATTAAAAATGAAAATGGAAATTGTATTTCCGCAGATTTTGATATATATTTAGCTGCTATTTACCTTAGACAAGCAGCAGGGAAGAGTTTGGAGTGTTTTTTTGGGGGGAAGAGGGGAGTTCTATTGTGGGTGAGTTTGTCTGTTCATGCTTTGTGCAGGCAACTGACATTTTGTAGGAAAATCGCCTCACAAAAGGGTCGTCTGTTACCATTAGGCTGTCCCCTAGGGTGCCCATAGTTAGGGGGTACCTAAAGCACTGATTGAGTGACATTATGTCACATTGGTGCATAGAAAAGCCTGCCTACACATTATTTAACTTGCTTTAATAACGGAAGCAGGAATCCTGTAGCATCCACGCGGCATCCCCATCCCACTATAAGGTGGGATGGGGATGCCGCGTGGGGCAGACTAGATGGCCTACTCCACTGATCTCAGATGTACCGCCGCCGGTACAAGACTTCTTGACGTTGGTCATGTGACGGAACTTGGCAGCTTAGGGCAAAGAATAAGATCAAGTTCAGTCGTATTCACTGTTTTATGACCCTCTTACTCGATAAGAGCTGGGGTGACTTCAGTGAAGCTCAGGGGGTCATAAAACTGAAAATAAGGGCTGGGGCTAATTGGGCATAAAGCAGTGAAATGGGCTTACTGGTAATAAAACAGGAAGGAGCTAGGGGACACAGGTGAAGGCTCGGACGGGTACAGTTGGCCCTAAAGCTGCATGTTGCCCACCAATGCATTAAATCAAACATATGTCCAAAAACATACTGGTAGGTTAAATTACTTTTGACAAAAATGGACCCTCGTGTGTGTGTGTGTGTGTGTGTGTTACAGAATTTAGATTGTAAGCTCGAGTGGGGCAGGGACTGATGTGAGTTATTACATATCGTCTGTACAGCGATACGTAATATTATTGGCGTTATACAAATAAATCATAATAATACCTGGACAACATAGGCCTTATGTGTTAACTTTGTTATAGTGTTACATTGAATTAAATAAAGGATCAGTCATGGAAAGATTATAAGATATATTACATGGTATATCTCATACTTGCCAACTCTCCCGAAATGTCCGGGAGACTCCCGCATTTTGCGAGAGTCTCCCGGACTCCCGGGCGAGTGTGGCAATCTCCCGAATTCTGCCCACTTCACTAGAAAGTGCCCAACTTCCTAGTGAAGTGGGCAGAATTAGATCCCAAACACCGCGATTCCCGGTGAATCGCTGCGTTTGGCCCCGCCCCCGCTGTCAAATGACGCAATTTGCGTCATGACGTCACAGGGGGCGGGGTCGAAATGACACGATTTCGGCCTCCACGCCCCCCTCCACTGGCTGGCTCCCGGAAGGGAGCTGAAGAAAGTAGATAAGTATGGTATATCTGGGGTACACAACAATTAGGGGCAGATTCAATTAGCCGTGAGGTGCCGTAGGACATTGCCTTGATGTCTGACTGCACATTGCTGGCCAATACGATACAGAAATCTCTGCTTATTTTCCCTCGTATCTTTGGGACACAAGGGAAAAGGAGCAGACATTTTAGTAAAAACTCTAACGCAATGTGTCTCCGCGGACTGTTCCTCAGACATATGGCGGCACCTATAATAATGTACAGGGATACTTTGCTGCTGACTGTCTGCAGACAAGTTTAGAACAATCATTTTGGGGGTTGTGTAATGCAAACAAATGCAGCAAATGTAATATTTTAAACAGAAAAATAAAATGCAGTAATATAGACTAGGAAAACATGATCATGGACCAGATGCAGAAGTCGGCAGCCTGGATTTCCCTTCTTGGAGGAGACAGATTCCTCTATTACATCTGATAAATTGATCTGAAGAGATAATTAATGCTCTATTGATAATATAAGCCACAGTGTTTAGTTTCTCTTGTCCTGGTGGTCCTGAGAGGGTTTTTAATTTTGTGTTACTTTGCTGAACATCACAGGAGCTTTTTTTAACATGCAATTCATTCCAATGGGTAAATACCTAGCTTACTGCATTCATAGACCAATGGCTGCAGATCATAAACCTGTTTTTTTATTATTAAAATAAATAGATCTGAAAACAACCTACAGGTGTATTAATAAAACCTAATTTTAGGCAAGAATTTTTAGAAACTATAAAATAAGATGTTACAGTAATTTTGTATTTAATGGGGCCTACAGTTCTGACTGAATCCAGCAGTCGAGTTTACTGTGAGAAACTTCTGCCATCTACTGGCAGAATAGCATAATGCAGTGTATCATAAATATAAAAAAAACTTGTTTGACCTGTAAATTTTTCACGCCTGTTAGGTTGTGATGACAGAATAATTTATTTGAAAATTGTCTGCTTTCAAAGGAATCTGAGACTTCTCCCAATAATCCGGAAGTGTCCTGAACATAGGCAACTATGGACCCAGATCGCAAATTTTTCATCAAAGGAGCAGTTTATTTGATTATTTGCTTAATTGTGAGCACAAATTTGTAGTCAATTTAATAGAGTGGACTAGAGTGGCCTACAATATGTGGGGCGTACTACAAAGAATTTAAAATAGATTTTTAGAGCATAGAGAACCATGATTAAAAAATAATACTAGGAAAGGAATGGAATGAGCATTATAACACTTTAAACCTACATTACACAGAGCTGATAGGTTTCAAATAATGTGCCTGAATAAGGCATGTGTGATTTTTTGCTTAAGAATATCAAGAAGGTCTCAGCAAAACTATAGAGTTTAAGAATTTAGTTTAAAACATTGAGTTGTAAATATAATAGAGGAAAATAGGGATATCCAGCCACACAGTACCTTACTTATTCCATTTAAGCTATACAGATACTGCTAAGGCAGCTCTATTTTAAACAATGTAGGATCTAAAATTTGAATACACAATTCTGAATAAAGTGCCGACTCAACAGAGAAATGTGGTGCACGGTTTATTTAATTAATATATGCCCAGTACAGTGGGTCAACAGGATAAATATCCACTGCTTTACCTCTGACTGCACTTGATGTAAACCGGCTCCACACATAATTTGTGACTATATGATTTAAACCGGCTCCCCACATAATTTGTGACTATATGATTTAAAACGGCTCCCCACATAATTTGTGACTATATGATTTAAAACAGCTCCCCACATAATTTGTGGCTATCATCATCATCATCATTTATTTATATAGCGCCACTAATTCCGCAGCGCTGTACAGAGGACTCATTCACATCAGTCCCTGCCCCATTGGAGCTTACAGTCTAAATTCCCTAATATAGACACACACTCAGACATAGACATACAAACAGAGAAGGAGACAGACAGAGAGTGAGAGACTAGGGTCAATTTTGATGACAGCCAATTAACCTACCAGTATGTTTTTGGAGTGTGGGAGGAAACCCATGCAAACACTGGGAGAACATACAA
Source organism: Mixophyes fleayi (assembly GCF_038048845.1). Taxonomy (NCBI): domain Eukaryota; kingdom Metazoa; phylum Chordata; class Amphibia; order Anura; family Limnodynastidae; genus Mixophyes; species Mixophyes fleayi. The sequence continues at coordinate 203,609,362 of NC_134407.1, read as the reverse complement.
ACTCCACACAGATAAGGCCATGGTCGGGAATCGAGCTCATGACCTCAGTGCTGTGGGGCAGAAGTGCTAACCACTAGGCCACTGTGCTGCCCGATGATTTAAATCGGCTCCCCACATAATTTGTGACTATGATTTAATTAGACTGCCCACATAATTTGTGACTATGATTTAAACCGGCTCCCCACATAATTTGTGACTATGATTTAAACCAGCTCCCCACATAATTTGTGACTATGATTTAAACCGGCTCCCCACATAATTTGTGACTATGATTTAAACCGGCTCTCCACATAATTTGTGACTATGATTTAAACCGGCTCCCCACATAGTTTGTGACTATGATTTAAACCGGCTCCCCACATAGTTTGTGACTATGATTTAAACCGGCTCTCCACATAATTTGTGACTATGATTTAAACTGTCTCCCCACATAATTTTTGACTATGATTTAATTCGGCTCCCCGCATAATTTGTGACTATGATTTAAACCGGCTCCCCACATAATTTGTGACTATGATTTAAACCGGCTCCCCACATAATTTGTGACTATGATTTAAACCAGCTCCCCACATAATTTGTGACTATGATTTAATTCGGCTCCCCACATAATTTGTGACTATGATTTAAACCGGCTCCCCACATAATTTGTGACTATGATTTAAACCAGCTCCCCACATAATTTGTGACTATGATTTAAATCGACTCCCCGCATAATTTGTGACTATATGATTTAAACCGACTCCCCACATAATTTATGACTATATGATTTAAATCGGCTCCCCACGTAATTTGTGACTATGATTTAAACCGGTTCCCCACATAATTTGTGACTATGATTTAAACCGGCTCTCCACATAATTTGTGACTATGATTTAAACCAGCTCCCCACATAATTTGTGACTATGATTTAAATCGACTCCCCGCATAATTTGTGACTATATGATTTAAACCGACTCCCCACATAATTTATGACTATATGATTTAAATCGGCTCCCCACGCAATTTGTGACTATGATTTAAACCGGTTCCCCACATAATTTGTGACTATGATTTAAACCGGCTCTCCACATAATTTGTGACTATGATTTAAACCGGCTCCCCCACATAATTTGTGACTATATGATTTAAGCCAGCTCCCTACATGTTTTGTAGTTACTCTTTAGATCAGTGATGGGCAACAGGCGGCCCCAGGACCACATGCGGCTCTCTGAGCCTTCACCTGCGGCCCCCAGCTCCTTCCTGCTTAATTGTCTAATTTGTTTGTTGGAGCCTGTAACACTTGTTTAAATGCCAACTTATATGTTATTACAGATAGGTGTTTTTGTTTCATTGTAGTGTTGTAACTTAGAGGTTAGAGGGCCGCCCATGCAGGCTATCACTGAGATACATCATCAAGACGTCTATGTAATCATCTTATAAAAGTACCTGCCATAAATACTCAGCACTATTGGATGGATTCTCATCTCAGATAAAAAGAAAAGAAAGATGGCATAGAAGCTGCCTCTGCTCCCCCTTCAATGGCTCATGTAATTCCTACAATGAGGGCTGATGACAATGTGAGTCCTCTGAACACCAGTATTCTAGCGCTAAACTTTTTTGTGCTGCGTTTGCAGACAGCTGCAGAAACGCCTGTGGGGAGGCCTAAATGTTGAAATGAATAATGGGTGGTCCAAAAACAGCTGTGGATTGGTCTTTGAAGTGATGTTCTCACTTGCACAAATAAAGAAGCTTTGTGGGTCCACATTTTTGGGGGTTTGCAAGTGAGCCTTTCAGTCATTGTACTACAGTATTTAGCGAAACTGTAAACAAATAGGAACTGCGTCAGTGCATAAAAATGCTACAGCGCAGAAAACAAGAGTCGTCTTGTGCTTTGCTGGAATATGATGAAACCAGATATCAAAAGAGGACAAACGCGTAAGGAATCACGAATACCAAGATAAGAGATATCTTAATTCTTGCTGTGGCGTTTACATTTCGAATTACATGTTGTTACATCTGTGCCCTATTCAGTGTGGATTTTATAGCAATTTTCTTGCCGACAGCCAGTTTATATATTGATTGTACTATACAGATTACCGTGAGTCATTACGGAATGTACGAGCGGTGGCTCAGTGGTTAGCACTTCTGCCTCACAGCACTGGGGTCATGAGTGCAATTCCCAACCATGGCCTTATCTGTGTAGAGTTTGTATGTTCTCCATGTGTTTGCGTGGGTTTCCTCCGGGTGCTCCGGTTTCCTCCCACACTCCAGAAACATACTATAGTCATAGGTACAGACTGGAGGCACCTAATAAGTGTATTATACTCAATACTTATACTTATTATAAGTATAAGAGAGCCTGTCCACCACAACAAGAAGTGTATCCTGCACGGACATGCAGAGACTGTGTCACAGAGTGTTACAGAGCGTACAACCTGCACCTGAGTGTATGTATGTGAACACAGTAACCTGTATATGTAGGACTGCAGAGCTTGACTTTTTCAGATAGGCTTTTGCAAGTAGCTGCTGCTTATATAATTAAATACAAACCCCCCCCCCCCCCTCTAAAAATTACCTCACATTTACACTAAATTGAGTTACTGCAGCACCGGTGAGGGCGGTAGGTATTAAAAGGTCGAAGACCCCTGGGCTTAAATGTATCAAGCTGAGAGTTTTCCGGCGGGTTTGAAAAGTGGAGATGTTGCCTATAGCAACCAATCAGATTCTAGCTTTCATTTTGTAGAATGTACTAAATAAATGGCAGCTACAATCTGATTGGTTTTTCAAACCTGCCGGAAATCTCTCAGCTTGATACATTTACCCCCTGGAGTACATGATATTAAACAATAAGTTAATGATGGAGTTATAGGTTTCCATTTGGTTGTGGTTATACTCTTGATGGCGATTTTGTATTCTTTTTATAGATTGTCGCAGGAATGCTGCAATTGGTAAGCGCTTCATGATTTGACTTGATAATAATGTGAAATACGAATTTTTGCTGTATGTTGAATATCTTACCACAGTTTATGATTATAACCGTTTCATTCACTGTGTTAAATATGAACCCTTTTAATGCTACTGGTATTCAGAAACAAAACCAGAGAAGATATAAACCAGCGCTCAGCAAATCCCATATTATCTATGGCACCAGCTGCATGGCAATATAAATGGCCTACATGTATACAAAACAGACCGTTGTTGTCCAGAGCTTATCCTTAACACTGCATATTTGTGTGTATCTAACAAAATGAAAACATGAGGTATCAGGTCATATTTTGATCCACTAATGTAAGCCCCTATACCTGGGAGGTGAGTGCATCTATTTTTTTCATTTGATGTTTGAAGTATATAGGTCAGTGTAAGACCTGCATACAATGAGGTACCTCTGGTGCTGGGATACAGGCTTAAATGCTTTGTTTAAAATATGAACCAATATCTCATGTTTTCATTTTTCTAGATACACACAGAAGTGTTAAGGACAAGCGCTGACAACAACTGTCCTTTTGACTTGTATTCACAACTGGTATTCTACTTTATGTCCTAGACGCTATGGTAAGATCAATAATCACACGATGAGCAATATTGCTACTTGGATAAATGCTAATATTGTTTCATTGCTCTAGAAAGCCTTTTAAGAAGGTTGTATGTAGTTCTATTTTGAAGTTTGCCATATTGGCATTACTTGACTTATGCTTTGCACTGATTGCCATGATTAGAATTATTTATATGCTGTATTAGATGTTGAATTGTTATTGTTCCATCCATTATGTTTTATTGGAATTTTACTCAACATTCTAAACATTACCTTTTACGTAGCTGTGTTTTATGCCTAATTATGACGGCCCGATTACAGACTGGGCCGTCTTAACGTACACAAATTTAACTGCAACTTGAGTCTTAAACATATATTTGTAAAGTATTTGGTTTGTTACTCAGCAATTCTATGTTTCGGTGCCTTAGTGGCATTATACGGCGTGCCTTTTCACATTACTTTGACCCCCGATGAAAATCTTAAGTGATTGGAAAGTATTTTTGTGCGGGAGGCCTAACAGTCTATTGCAGTGGCCAAGAGCATATCCTAGGCTTTCTAATATTTCATTAGCTTCTAGAACTGACATATGTATTAATGCCTGGTTTCTTTCGCTAATGGCAATGGGCAGCTAGCACTTCAACACCCCCATGCCTCCCAAAGCTGGCTCAGCAGCAAGACCCTCATTACTGGTTGCCGATGGAGTGGAGGGCATTGACAGGTCAGCAGAAGAGAATTGCCACCAGAAACCAGGTGAGTACAAGCAATTAAAGGGAATTATAGGGAAAACAATAAATGATTTCTAATGACAAATAATACTACTTTAGGTTTTAATTAGAACAGTTTTCGTGTATTTACAGTGCTAAAAAACATGCTTTGGCTCCCAAGGCAAAGTTTCCAAACTGCGGCCATTCTGAACAGTACCCATTCTGTACAGTACCCATTCTGTACAGTACCCGTACATATAGATTGCATCATCATACAGTCGCTGCATAGCAATGCTGTGGTACTTTAGATCTAGCCTTTGGAGTGGTTGAACAGAGAACCTGCGCCCTCAAGTATTGCTGCATCCAGCGCCCCTGCCTCTTCTATCTAACCCACTTCCTGGTCCAGAATGTTATATCTGCACGGATTTGCATGTCATTTTATGGGGAAATATCTGTTATTCAGAACTGCAGTTTAGTTGTGAAAAATGACATTCATCTGGACGGCGTTTGATCCTGTGCACAGCGTACATTCTCTCCTTGTAAGCAGACTGTCTCGTCACACCGGTATATTTCACGTGTGGATTCGTTACTAGCTTTTCCTGTAGGGTAGAGTTATGTTTGGAACAAGGCCCGTGCCTCTCAGCACCATTTTATCTTCGTAAATACACATGGTGCCGAAAGCCCGGCTGTCCGGGGGTGTCTCAATGATGCCGTTGAATGTGATGTGGTGCATCCCGCAGGAGTCCTGGCAATAACCGCCGCTGTGGTCATGTCCGGACATGTAGGCCACAACGCAGGGGTGGGCCTGGAGGACGGCCAGGATCTCCTCATAATTCCACGTCAGGCACATGGGTTCGGTGGAGTCTGGGTGGATCGGTAGATGACCTGTGAAAAGGGGCACAGTATTTATAAGTAATGCTTCTCATGTCCAAGTGTATGAATGATCAGCTCTACATGAAAACACCAGCAGAGTGAGGTCACCCTCCTACGAAGGAGGGATGTTATTATGCTAGCACTGTTACTGAAAGGGTTCGGAATAATGACCACCGTTACAGAAATACTGCACATACTTTCTTGTCATGGCTTAAAGCAGGTCTGGCCAGCCTGTGGCTCTTCGGCTGTTCTAAAACTACAAGTCCCAGCATGCCCTGCCAGCTATCAGCTGGTTATTTACTGTCAGAGCATGCTGCGGATAGTTGTTTCACAGCTATGGAGAACCACAGGTAGGCCAGGCCTAGCTTAAAGTAGTACCTTTATATAGAAATATTTCAGGATATGCACGGATTGTTTGTTAAATATATTACATATATCTGTTTAACAATATTGAAAACAGTCCATTTGAATAAATATTTATTTCCCACGCAATTAAATAGGAACTAAGGCAAGTCTAATAAAGGTTACTAAAGCAGATTTCTTGGGTTCTTGGCAGAATACATTGTCTAGGAATGTTATTAGGGAACTACCATTAATTAGGATTTAAATGAGATGAAATGTAAAGTTTAATATGACCATTCCAGACAGACCCACAATCCCACAAAGTAGGTGGAGTTTGATTTTACATGTTCAGTTCCCAAAAGCGTAATATTTTGTGCGCACTTCATTTATAGGAGGTGGACAAACAGTCACATGTACACGTAATTAAGTGACCCGTGGTTCGTACAAGACTCTGTTGTTAAAATAAGAGTTGGACAAGTGGAGATCACCAGTGTGTGCACTGTACCTGCTTCTGCTGAGTACGTACCTGCAACCATCACTTTTTCGTTACTTTTATCGGAGGTCTCCAGAACGCTGTTAATCCATTTTAATTGGGTGGTGCTAATTCCACCATTAAACTGCACAAAGTAGGGTTCAGCAAGATCTAAAACAATTCAAAACAAGGTGGTTATGAGATTTTACCGATATCAGTCGGTGACTTCTAAGCGCTTTTCTAAAGTTTGAATGACTACTGTATTAATACTTTATCTCCTGTTCTTCTATGTGCCGATCCTTCAGTTAAGGATCTTTGTCGACATTTGCTTTTACATAGACTGCAGTATTACTGGAAACCTAACATGGGGAAAGCCAGTGTTTTACGCTTAACATTCTCGTCCCAGAACTTTAACACCAGTCTATAAGTAATTCAATTCCCACTCAGTGGGCCATACAGCATATAAAGCAGTCTCATGTATGTCGTGCACATTCCCACTTCTAATCACCTATATAAATTAGGATTACAGTGATTTTAATATTTTCCTGTGATGAACTAATACCATTTGAGACTGAAGTTCTTTTCAAAGTGGAACTGTTTTTGGAGAACTTGGTTCCCGACTGTGAATACGATGTAGAGATTGAGTAAGTGTTCTGTGCGCAGACGGGCAATCCTGAGATTATTCATGAGGTTTCCACCGACTGATAAATACGTTTAAAACCATTGTCATGTATATGAAAAAAATAAAGTCTAATATTTACAAAATCTTTTAGCAATGTGAGTTATATACTTTTTGATTATTGAAATTATATGGGAATTTATGAGTATACTGCACTTCCATTTTTCTGTTTTAGTGTACTATATACAGGGGAGGGCTGTCAAATTTTAGCCCGGGGGGGCAAGACTCACCTTAGCAGCCTATTAGGAACATTTTAAAGGAAAAAATGCAGGTGGCCCAATGACCCAGGCCAACATAGCCAACTATGGGACCGGCCTGATGGGCAGATGCCTCACAGAGCCCAGTCTGGCCTTGCTCTGACTATATAATGGTATAGCCTAATGGTACAGCCTAATGACTCAGATGCTTTTAGGTGTAGTTAAAAAATGCAAAGTTATAAACTTCAGAAATAATGAAATGTATAGAATGTATGTCAGCTTAACTGTAGCTATTTGACTCGTCTTTGCAATATTCCTTAGGGTCTGTAGATACCTTCTGAACTGTTCATATCCTCATTTGGATTCTTCTGCTTCAGGAGCTTTAAGGACTTTACATACTTGTGGCTCGATGGATCCCTCCCAATGACACTCAAGTCGTAAGAGTCAATTAAGAGTAATCGAAATTTGGGGAAAGGACTGAAATGGTAAGCATAAAATGATTCCAGGTGATGAAGGTTCTCTGGAGATGTCGTCAACGTATCTTTGATTCGCATGCTGTTCAGCTTAGACTCCAATAAACGCTTCCTACTGAAGTTGTAGAATTCATGGTTTCCCCAAATATGGTGGACCGGGATTTTCAGTTTTTCAATCTCCGTCAGAACTTTCGCCAGTGAAGTTTCTGAGGATTTATTTTGAACATTATAGCCGTCTATGATATCGCCCAGCTGCAGGATGAATGTTGGTTCGATGGTTTCTGAGGCCCACCCTTCGGTTGCGTTACGAAGCTGAGACAGACTATTCCTGTAATATCTCATTTTGGTCTTCACGTAATTGTATCCATCATCTATATTGGCATACTGGATATCAGCAATGATGCCAAAAGTAAATAGTGGATTTGAAGCCTCGTCCATTCCTTCATTTACTTCATGCAAAGTCTCAGCCTCTGAAGATAAAAATAGTAGAGTTTATGACAATTGTGCAATAAACTGGCTTTTACTATTGTGTGTTTTCAGTGTTTTCATTTATTAACTAAAGAAATATGCAGATAATTATCACATCTTCAAGTATTAAAGGCTATGTTCACACTCAGTTCTAAACACAATCTCAACATTCTTTGTCCATTTATCGATTTGCATTCACTAAAGTGCAAAGGCTAAACAATGTCGTACACGTGTGTTGCCTTTTTGGTGTGTTGTGCATCTTCCTGTGATTGATGTAACAATGGACAACTCTGTGTTTGCCATAGGGACCAATACTTAAGGCGACAAATATATTCTATATGAATCTAGCAGAAACGCTGACCTGCAGCCTTCCAGAGATAAAGACATCCATATACTGAATGTGAGTAGTCCATATCACTAGATGGATTTATCTCATTGAATCAGGATAACAGTTGATCCGTAAGGATTTGGGGGTGACATCAGCTACCATACAGTTCTCCTTGTCAGAAGAAGGGTAATAAAAATACTTACACTAATCCATAGCCACGGCAGCAGTATTCACTTTGTGATGCTATATGGCTTCCAGGCAATCTTCTAGCTAAACAATACTATTGTCAGGCCGCAGGCCTTCTGAGGAGTATACGGAACAGAACACTAACCGTTATTAGCGCCACTGAACTAGCAGGTGCGGAGTCTATCGTACCCCTGGTGTTCGCCAGGGACCCCCGCAAGGAGGTTTGAACTTCGCTGCACAGGGTACGCAGGTCGCGGTCTTACTAGCCAGTTGCCGGTGTAGTGTAGAAGGGTCAGACGGTCCGGGTCGAGCCAATCAGGAATGTGCGGTACCAGGGAGAATCCGGGAGAATGGTCAGCAAGCCGAGGTCGAAGTACAATATGGGTCACACAGACAATAGGATGGTCGCCAAGCCAGGTCACAACGAAGAGCAGGAATAATGATAGAACAATGAGGGACAAGGAAGCAGGAGACCCAGGATACTAGGATTGAACCTGTTACTCTGGCACCCTAATTGCGCCAGAGCCAGGTTTAAATAGAGCAGGCTAGATGATGATTGGAGGAGCCAGGAGGCGGGGATCCAGCGGGACAGGTAGCATCCCGTGACGAGGCAGGGCGCATGCGCCCGACAAGCCTCTGAGGCGGAAGCCGCAGCGCGTCTGTTGCCTAGCAACAGAGCGCTGCGGACGGAAGGAAGGAGGGCGTCCGTTCCCTGGCTGACGAGGATCAGCGGGGATGGCGTCTGATAACTATATGCGCCATAGAATATTTGCTACATTCTGGTATCCACAACTACTGTATGTTGAAGGACTATGTCAGTGGTAGAGGATCAAGCAAAAAACATTTCCTAGCGTTATTTTCTTGGAAGATAAAAACATGAAATACAATACACCGTCAAAATAACAAATAATGGTAGATACACCGATGAAGTAGGCAAGTGCAGGGGTAATCACCGGAGCCCTGAACCTCGCTACAGCCCAGATTTAATTATCAAAATATAAAACCTAACAATACTCGCAATACAATACAATAACAATACAATGACTATCCCAAGAGAAGTATGTGTAAGATGATAAGATCAACTCCCATCCTTAGAGAGAGGCCACTCAGAGCCTCAGTGTTGTCAGGTTGGAAGAGCACCAGGTGTACACAGCATATACAATTTTATGCAGCACCGTGCAGAGGAATTGTTAGATGCAGCCCAATAAGATTTCTGCTGCTTGGGATACAGAGATAAAGCGACGTATCCAACAAATCAAGGTACTGTAAGCTAGGATCTCCAGCAAGTGCCTCAGTACTACTGTTTTACAGTCAATAAGGGGCAGGTGCAGAATACAAAGAAGGTGTTACCCGTAGCAACCAATCTAACCTTGCACTTTTTATTGATTAATGTAGGTCTAACATAAAGTATAATTGACCTCAAATTAGCATTGATATTTTTATTTCTTAGCTGCACTGTATATTGTGCAGTATTTGGTCATTTCCAAAAGTAAAAAATTGCAAGTGTCTATTTTTGCGAGAATCTGCCCATTTATATGTGATCCTATTTTTATAATTTTTTTTTTTTTTTAAGAATGATCTGATTTCTGATATGTTTCTTTGAATGTAGAATATATTCCACTTGTTGCACCATAAAATCCATTTCTCGGAGTCCACTGGGGGACACTGCACCAATGGGGGTATAGTAGGTGGAATTGGAGCTAGGGCACTTTAAATCTTAAACTGTTGAAAGATAGTTCCTCTCCTACTAAGCCCCTCTCATGGGAGCAATCTTCAGTTTTATAACAAAGCCCATGGGATAAATGTATTAAGTAGGGATTCTAGCAAATCGCTGATATTCGGCAACTTTGCCAGCATAATTTAAAACAACTAAGGGTTTAAAGGCAAGTTTTGCCTTTAAAAAGGGTAGTAAGTGCTGACAAACCAAAGCTGTTCTGTCCACAGAGTTTCCGAGAGTCCGGACCACAACCAGAAGGTACAAAGAAGATCATAAAGCGGAGACCAAGACTAAACATTGAAAGAACAATCTCGAGGTTGAAGGGGAAACCGAGAGACCCCCTTCGGCACACAAGAGAACTTTGTATGAGGCACCGCTCCAACAGATAAAAAAAACAGAAAAGTTGAACAAGCCAAGAGATGAAATGGCAAAGTGCGAAAACTGTGACCTTCACATCACTGAATACCAGCATTCCATACATGGTGTCACGGTTGACAAGGCTGGACTTAGGATCCCTAGGCTCTGCTGGGCATGGCTAGGCCCACTCACAGGCACGTAGTCTAACAGGAAGGTGGTTTTCACCAGGAATCCCCCCAAGGGAGTATGGTCTTAGCGGCACCAAACCCGCAGGTCGCGGTCCCGCAATTGAGTGGACAGCAGAGTAGTGTGGAGGAGCCAGGAGATGCTAGGAGGCAAGCACTGATACCAGAAGGTAAGTAGTAGAGACACTGGAACAGAGGTGAGAGCAAGCAGGTGCAGCAGTGGTAATTCGGGACAACAGCTGAGAAGTCACAGGAACAGTAGTAGCTCTGAGAGGCAGTAGAGAGAGAACCTAAGCTGGCACAATGTAGTATTCAGGAGATGGTAATAGAGATACTTGGAACAGCGGTAGTTCAACACAGGCCACGAGCTGAGAGCAGACTGTCAGGAACAAATGCAGACCACAAGGAGAACAGGAACCAGAACCACAGGCTGCATGAAGTGAACTTGAAGAACAGGCATCAGACAGGTGAACAAAGGAGGTTTAAATAGTGCTCCAATAATCCCATAGCTAATGAGGGAAGAGAGGAAGTCTTAAAGGGGAACAGACTGCACCTGCGCAGATCTAGCTGCAGGGTGATGTATGGTGTGAGCCTGATGCCAGGGTATGCCGGTTTCATGGTCTGAGAGGCAGGTAACGAGACAGGTGCCCGTATGCGGGTCTGGAGTGTGACACATGGTAAAACCAAGCATACTCTCCAGGACAGTAAACATGCCATCACCTCACGGCCATGTCACTGTGGAGTTAGATTGACACTTATCAACCCACACACTAGTGACGAAGGTGAGGCGGTGGACAAATTAAGGGTCTGTCTGTCCAGCTGAAAGGTGGAATTGGACAATACCCTGAAAACCTCTCGCTGAGCAGTCTGGAATGAAAGTGTGCTAAATGTACCTGCTCCCACTCTGGTTCCTAACAACGTCCTGCACGGGAAGAAGAGACACGTCCCATCTGGCCAATAAAGACTTGGCCTCGTCCAGACCGGAGAGGACCTAGTCTTCTGGCAGGAACAACCCTGGGACACACTGTATTTCAGATTTAGTGCAGCCTTAGGGCTGGGATCAAGGAAGACTGGGGAAGATTGAGAATCCAGCCAAGTCTCTCCAGAATCAGGGTAGCCAGTTGAATTCGCAGATAAGGAGCTATGTCTGCGAAAATATAAAAAATAGTATAAATCAACCATGAGTTACAAACACTGTAAGCGTGTCAGGCGCCGTCCCCTCGTCGCTATCAGAAAGTGGGGACGACCACCTGTCATTTCCGGCCGAGGGAGCTCTGTCGCTAGGCAACAGAGAAACAGTCTCCCCCGGCCGTCAGAAGGGCCACCTGAGCAGGTGCGATAGCGCACCCCATTTCTAGGCAACAGGACGCTATTTTCTAGCTTCGGTCAGCAGTCTATGACGCCTGACCGCCGATCAATCATGCCCTGGGCCCCTCTATTTAAAACTGACTCTGGCACCATTAGGGTGCCAGAGCATCAGGTCTATTTCCTGCCTCCAGCGTTTCGTGTATTTGTGCTTCAGTTCTCCTATTTTGACCCGGCTTGTCTGGCTACCCTCCTGGACCCTGTTTTGGCTTGTGTACTCTCCTGGTTTGACCTTGGCTTTCCTGACCATTCTCGTGAATCCCCCTCGGCACCACATTGTCTTCTTGATTTGACCCAGCTAGTCCTGACTACCCTCTACGCTATTACACTGGTAACTGTCTGGACTAACTGGTATTAGCTCTACTGTACAGGGAGGAGCGGAGTCTAACGCAACCCCGGGTTTTGCCAGGGACCCCCAGCAAGGAGGTTTGGACTTCGCTGCTAGAGTCGCACAGGTCGCAGATCTCCAAGACAGTTACCAGTGCAATAGCGCAGGGGGTAGTCAGGACTTGTCGGGTCAAACCAAAAGGACAACGCGGTGCATGATTGGTCAGCTAGAAAATAGCTTCCCGTTGCCGCGCTTTTGACGGACGGGGGAGACTGTTTCTCTGCTGCCTAGTAACAGAGCTCCCTCGGCCGGAAACGACAGGCGGCAGTTCTCGCTTCCTGATCGCGATGTGGGGGCGTTTAGAGATTTTGCTTTGAGCTTGTGTGTGCGTAATGTGCTCATTTTGTTTTCAGGTTAAAGTCAATAAAGATATTCTACTATTTTAGTCAATCTACTGTAACCAGAACTTTTTGTACTCTTACTAGGCGCATATCAAAGCATGCAATGTTTTCATGCATGTTTATTAACACTGTCATTCCCAGTACCTTTAAATTTTCTTTAGGTGGGACAATCTCAATTTGAAAGGACTATCCGGCCAGTGACTGCGTTTGTCCCGACTTACAGGAAGTATGTCCCTGCTCACCAGGCATGTCACAGAGGCGGCAAGCGAAATCTGTCCCTATTATCTCTGGTATAATGCAATCCGTAGATGACCCTAACCAACTACCTTAAATCATGAAAATCTGTCTACTTCAGTAATGTCCACTTTTTTTCTTGAGACCTTAACACTAAAACAGATAATCCTGTAAAAATAATTTTTAGCATATAATCCATGAGTGCTTTTGGATTTTCCCTTATGCTTGGGAAGTGCCAAGTTACTGTTTTTTTTTAATCGCAAAAAATATGGAAAAGCACAATGGAACAAGCAGTGTCCAATGCAATGCAACAAAAGACGCAAATGGTTATGTACGCCGCGTACATTATCTCAATTGAAAAGTTTCAATGCTGTCAGCTCTGCTCCGAAGAGCAGACCTGGACAGCGCATGTGTGGAGGGATCACATGATCCCCCCCTGTCACTCAGCGCTCACTCTCTCTCTGCCACTGTATAGAGCAGAGATGTCTGTGCGCATGCCCAAGGTTTTCAGACGGCGCATGCGCACCGGAGTGAGAAGAGGACCCCCGTGCATCGCATACTTCTTCGGAAGTGAAGAGGCAGTGGTCAGTATGTTTTCCACTTCACAGGAACAGCAGTTTTTTTCGGAACTGCTGTTCCTGTGTTGCTTTTTTTCATAAATATGAGAATTAGTTCAATCCCTATCAATGCGATAAGAATTGAAAACTATTTTTCATTTTATTCGGTGGTTGCTAAATGTGCCCCTATGTGCATTAGAAACACATGTAAAATGTATAATTCAAACAACATATGTGCTGTAACTGATGACCCCAAATATACCCAACACTTAATCCTGTCTGTGTGCTCAGTTCCCTTTAATTAGGACATGACATTTAACCTACTGGTGAGTACTAGTAAAGGATTGCAAACAGGAACTGAGTTATAGCAGTTAACTATTGTCATGTACACAAACATGATTTAGACAAGGAGACACTGGACAGAAACACAAATGTTAATCCTTACTAAAGAGAAGCTAAAGGGGTTAAACCCCCCTACAGAAAGACGTGTAAGAGGTGCAGGGTCTGTCTTACCGGCATGCTGTCTGATGTCAGGGCTATTACTGTGTACAACACAGGGCTGCAGTGGTGACACACAGAGCCTATAGTCTGTGATAGGAGCAGCCTCAGACCTCCCAGTACATGACTCATAGGCCCTTCCTCCGGTTACACTGCATTCAGCAGGCTGGGAGCTGGGCTGCAATGTGTCTGCAGTAAGCTGCTTCTAAATCCCACTGTCATGTAGCTGCACCTACCCCAAGGACAGGCACTCCTTTATTGTAAGATTTGCCTCTGAAAATGTATTATTGTTCCTGCACAGTGCAATAGTTTTTTTTTTAAGCTGATTGCAAGCTCACTGTCTGCTAAACATGTTGGCAGGGCCACCTTAACTACATTATGGGCCCCCGGGCAATGCAGTGCACCGGGGCCCTTAAATATAAATATATATATATATATATATATATTGTGTGTGTGTAACAAAATAATATATATGTATGTAAAAAAAAATTGATTTTATATATATATATATATATAAAATCTCTTTATTTACATATATATATATATATATATATATATACATATATATATAATCACTATATATATATATATATATATATATATAGGGACCCCCTTAACTTACCTTAAGTCCTATCTCCTTCTCTTCTTTTTTCCCGCGCTGAGTGTCTCTGTTCTCACGCTCCTCCGTGCTGTGCTTGCAGTGAATGTTGGGCGTGACATCACGGCCAACATTCACTGTGAGCACAGCACGAAAGAGGGGACCAGGGAGGGAAACGGATCGCCAGCTGACCGCAAGGTAAGTATTCTCTTTTTTTTTTTTGCAGGATTTTTTTTTTCAGCACTGTCTCGGATGAGCCCCCTTGCCCGCAGGGCCCCCAGGCACCTGCCTGTTGTGCCGAATGGAAGAGATGGCCCTGCATGTTGGAACAGTCCATGATGCCTGGTGCTTGTACATTGTTGGGGGTTGTAGTCATTTGTATGGGTCATTAACAAACACAACACACTATATGCGGCAGTAAGACTGCAGCTACAGATAGGTAAGTGTTTGATTAGGAATCAATGGAGCTCATTAAGTAAGTGTTCCCCCCTAAGCCAGTGTTGGCTAACCTGTGACACTCCAGGTGTTTGTGAAACTACAAGTCCCAGCATGCTTTGCCAATATGTAGCAGCTTATTGCTGGAAGGGTGTGCTGGGATTTGTAGTTTCACTACACCTGGAGTGTCACAGGTTAGCCAACACTGACCTAAGAGGATTGACTGAGTAGAGTTCTATATAAGAATGGTCTTTTTTCCATCAACACAATTACACAGTGTTTAACTCCTATTTTTGGTTTATACATTAATGATACTATAATGTGATCTATGTTTATATAGGATTAATGCTGCTGGGTACAGAGGTATAATTGGGTATATGGAAGGCCCCTGTGAATATGCCAATGGGTGTTTTTAACTTTTTATCTAATAAATGTGTGTGGTCTTCTGTATTTCCAGAGAGCGACCAATTCGTTTTTATAAACTCTTTTACGAATGTAATTTGTTGTTAAAATGATTTTCTTATTGTATATATGCTTTGTTGTCCACAAGGAGGGACTATATTTACTATCAAAGTATGTATTATTTATTAGCATCATCCTCTATTTATATAGCACCACTAAGTCTGCTGTTAGCTACTCCACAGCGCTGTTGGTGTATGCAGTTTGTTTTTTGTTAAGGGATAGCAATGTTTCCTTTTAACAGCTGCAGTGGTTAAGCTTTTTTCCTATACTTCAATTAATTGAGTTGGGTTTCAAGATTCTTATATAATAAAAAATACCTCTCCAGCAGCCTAAATGCTCAATATCCCACATCTCTCATGTGATGTCTGTTTTTATGCATTTCCACCCGTTTTTGTCTATTCACGCATGTGGTGGGCAACAGACGGCCGAGCGTTCACCAGTCGGCTGCGTGATGGAAGAGGGAAAGGAGGGAGGCAGTGTGCTCGTTCCTCTGTGTGGCCCCTTGAAGGTTGGAGGGCCACACTTGAAGAACAAAGAGATCGGCCATCACTGGATCAGTGTGCCAAGATGTCTGTTCTAGGGGAGCAAATTTTTGCGCTGGGGGATTGGGGGTGTTTTATGCTAAGTGGCCTATTAATATGTAGCAATAATACTATTATTGTTTATTGCTGCAATAACTTTATCAACAAAATATCACCTGGGCAGCTGGGCTATACTCGATTTTCTCATTGATACTGGCCCGGAGTGGTTAAGGCTTAACTTTCGTTTTATCAGTCTCTGGTTCGCACAATTGCAGTGGAACTGAAAGAAAAATGAACAAAATAAACTGGAAAAAAATGAAATTGTGGAAAAATAGATAAAAAAATGAAAATAAATATTTTTTAAGCTATTGACGATTGAAAAAAATTCTCTATTTTTCCTTGGTAAATAGGCTACACGTGGAGAAGCTTTCGCCAATGTGACCCGGTGAATATTTCCGTCTCTCGCCAGGGGCTACATTCAGTGTTAACCCCTTGATGTACAGGCAGGGCCGGATTAAGGGAATGGAGGCCCCTGGGCTAGGGGGGCCTCCATTCCCCCGTGAGGGCCCCAACCCCCGTGATCCAAGCTGCCCGTGCCCCCCTGGCACTTACCTCCTTCTCCGGCACGCTGTACGCTCTTTACTGAGGAGATCTCGTGAGAGTGAGACTCACGAGATCTCCTCAGTAAGGAGACTACAGCGCGCCGGAGAAGGACCGCAGTGAAAGTGCTCAGCAGCACTGATCACGCCGGGGGTGCCCCCGACCGATCAATACTGCTGCTGAGCACTTTCAAGGGCCCCCTGGATGCCATAGGCCCCTGGGCTGTAGCCCAGTTAGCCCTATGGTTAATCCGGCCATGTGTACAGGGGAAAGCCCTGTCATAAACAAAGCCTTAGATGTAGGTTTGATCCTGTGTCTTTTAGACCTCTAAACCACGACACCTCTGACGATGTGAAAAAAAAAGACGATTACTTTAAATGGGAGATTTTTATGTACAATGTAAGTGCATTTGAGATCCCAGGAAATCTGCACTCAAAATTCTATATAATAAAATATATTAGCGTAAACCAATTAAGGAAGTGGCCTTTAAAGTGTTTTGCTTTTGACTTTGACAGAAATGCACTTTCATATCACGGACTGCAATAGCGTAATTTGCATTGATGTCCCCCAGCGTGGCTTATTTTACAACGTGGAGTAAGGTGCCGTAACCAATCAGATTCTGTCGTCCTTGTGCAGTTTAGACAATGAAAAAAAAAGTCTGCCTCGTTGCTGTCGGTAACATTTATGTACATACAGTAGTATTACGTCAAGACGACACCATTTAAATTATGAATGTCTACTTTTCCATTTGGTCAGAGTGAATGTTACCCCCACAGCCTAAGCCTAACTTTTACTGAAAAGCATCGGAGGAGACAGAAGGGAACTTGGTGCAGGACCTATGTTCTTTCTGCAGGCAATTAGCCCGCACGCAAGTGTACCCAGCTACTGTACATTTGCCAGTATTTATCCACATACTGGAAAGTACTATTTGATAGAATATTATAGTAGTATAATAAGGTTTGAAAAGCCAGCTATGGCAGAATTTAAAGATCCAGTAGAATAGGTGTGGTGGGTATAGATGTCAGTGTAAGGTGAGTGATACTTTCATGTGGGATATTACAATTGTTTTTTTTTTTAGATATGTTTAAACCACACTCAGTGTGTCCTACCTTTAGGGGTGTGGACTTGACTGAAATGGGCTCAAAACTTTGAGGGGTTTACGGATTCTCCTACAACTTGTTCAAAAATCAAGTGCAAGAGTTGCATGGGGTCTTGTATAGAAACTGTCGTTATGGGTTTTTATAAATGGGAAGCATCAATTATACAGACGCCACTTGAAACGCAGACTCTGCCCACCTGTCATTGTGGTTATTAAGTACAGAAACATGACCCACCTGTGAACTGCTGGGACTTGCAGTTCTACACAACAGCTGGGAAAGGTCATATCATGTTGACTAAGCAACATTACAAATAGGCATTGACTGAGCTCTCAGTCGGAAGCTGGTTACACGGGTGTAGGTGGGAAGGAGAATTAATAATTAGTAGAGGCCCTCCCATGTTGTACAGGCGGTTACTCTCCCCTTCTGTCACTTTGTTTATCTTGATCTCCCCACTTACAATCAAGAGATCGAAACTCTCCCTGGAATGACAGGTGGGTGCAGTCAAGTGGCGCCCGTATAATTAACAAGTACCATATATTTCACATTTAGTACAGTTTCTATAGACCTTCTCAATTTTTTTCTAACTTATGTTTGTAAGACCACAATAGACAATAATAAAGTATATGAAACAAACTGGGAGGAGGGTTAAGAACACTGGCAATTAAGAATAACAGTTTTTTGATCATTAACATTTTAGCACGGTATCTCTTTAAATATCATTGCATTAACCCATTGCAGTGCAAATGTTCTGCATTAAAATGATTGTGTGGCCACCTGCTCAACATCAGAAAAACATTTATGTGTCTTTAAACTTTTGAGAAGTAGGAGGAGATATCACTGGATATCAGTGGAAGTTCCTGTGAGGAGGGGGGAGTATTGCAGCCAGAACAGGAAGAGTCAGGGACAGGATCTGCATGCTGGCTGGTCTGTGTCCTCCCACTGTACACCCAGCTGCAGGATCTGTGGAGACATGGAGAGAGTGGAGGGGAAGTTGAGCTGTGACTCTCGATGCAGCTTAAAGCTCCACTCTTTCCTGGGGGCTGAGTATCTGCAAAGGCTGTGGAGGTTCTGTAATTTTCTAATGTCCCTGTTTTTTGGTCTGGCTGCTTACGTGCAAGTAAGTTTACTGGCTGCAGAAACGTGGGTCAAAAGTGAAACACCAATGCACGTTTACCTGTGTGTGTTCCTGGGCTGTATTATAATTGCAGGGCCTGATTCATTAAGGAGAGCAAAAAAAACAAAACAATAAGGGCAAATTTGCACCTTGGCAAAACCATTGCTTTGGAGGGGGAGGTACATTTAAAATGTGGGGACAGATTTATAGTTGGGGTAGGGCATGTCCTAGATTTCAGTGAAACAATAAAGCTATCTGTATTTGAGTGCTACATGAAAAAACAGCCAGTATTTTCCTTACGTGCAAAATAATAAACTAATTTGCACCCCTTGTATTGTAACATGGTTTGTCCAGGAGCAAACTTACTCCCCTTTTTTTTTTGCTTTGCTTGGCTTAATAAATCAAGTCCACGATCTTTTGCTCTCTATTTTTAAAGCATTTAGCAGGCTTTTCCCCCCTCCCTTTTTGTACCAAGAATCATTTGTTTTATGCTGTGCTTTGTTTCTCTCATTTAAATATTAACATGCTTACTGGTGCAAATAACACAAAATGCTGGACCCCTTTGCATTGTGTTGGGAGGACTTAAAGAGAGCTGTATCTTGAGAATGCGTACAAAAAATTTATAAATAGCGGAAAATGTAGCATAAATGAATGTTGCTTTGACATAAAGGTTTGTTTAACACAAATTTTCTGCTGTGTCTGTTAACTTCTGAGTTGTCAAGTGGCAGTGATGTGCTGCCAGATATCACCGAGATGTTGGACTAAGCACATTGCCGGCTATTGCGATAAGAAATACATTCATTCCTTCCTCAACATCGGCACAATGTGTCTCTATGGACTGTTCCGGAGATATGACACACTGAATTGAATCTTCCCCCTTAATCCTCTTGCTACAGGTTATGTCTAGCTCTGGGAATGTTCTAATGTTCTGATTGGCTACAGGTTGGTCTGATCCTGGGAGTGTTCTGATTGGCTACAGGTTGGTCTGATCCTGGGAGTGTTCTGATTGGCTACAGGTTGGTCTGATCCTGGGAGTGTTCTGATTGGCTACAGGTTGGTCTGATCCTGGGAGTGTTCTGATTGGCTACAGGTTGGTCTGATCCTGGGAGTGTTCTGATTGGCTACAGGTTGGTCTGATCCTGGGAGTGTTCTGATTGGCTACAGGTTGGTCTGATCCTGGGAGTGTTCTGATTGGCTACAGGTTGGTCTGATCCTGGGAGTGTTCTGATTGGCTACAGGTTGGTCTGATCCTGGGAGTGTTCTGATTGGCTACAGGTTGGTCTGATCCTGGGAGTGTTCTGATTGGCTACAGGTTGGTCTGATCCTGGGAGTGTTCTGATTGGCTACAGGTTGGTCTGATCCCGGGAGTGTTCTAATGCTCTGATTGGATATGGATGGAGCTAGCCCTGCCCATTTGAACCTTATTGCTGGAGGGTATTATATCTCTTTTCTATCATTTCACTACAATCCACAGTGCTGCAAAGATGGTTTCATCAGGTTCTTTTTCTATATTGACATGTGCCCATTTATTCTGCTTTGCCTATTACATCTTTTGATCATAAATCATCATCATCATCATCACCATTTATTTATATAGCGCCACTGATCCCGCAGCGCTGTACAGAGAACTCATACACATCAATCCCTGCCCCATCGGAGCTTACCCTCTAAATTCCCTAACACACACACAGACAGAGTGAGAGACAGACTAGGGTCAATTTTGATAGCAGCCAATTAACCTACTAGTATATTTTGGGAGTGTGGGAGGAAACCGGAGCACCTGGAGGAAACCCACGCAAACATGGGGGAGAACAGCAATATAATCTACATGTTGCGTCTCATCTGTGCACTGTTTGTAGGACAACACCGGAATGTAATGTCAAACTAAATAACAACACTTTTTTTTTCCATTGACAGGTTAATGATCCAGATGCTGAAGTGTGGATAGTAAGTAGAGATGTTCGTTTTGTGTTTTTTTTTTTTTGTATTTAACTATTAAAACTGTGTACTAACAATAACCGTAACAAAAATATTCCAACTGCCCAAAATAAATAATTGTAAAGATGTTTTTGGTAGCTGTAGAGCCGTGCAGACCAAATGTAAGATGCCAAGAAAACTTTATGGAATGCAGCCAGATAATGCTTTGCATGCGCTTCTCACAGCTTCCAGTCCATTGGAACATCGTGAGGACATGTGTGACACCCAAGGGGAGGTCTGGACCTATCTCTGCACTTGCACAGAAATTCGGGCCGGCCACATAGTGGGCTACCTGCGTTTTTTTTCCTTCAAATGTACCCAATAGGCTGCTGAGCTCTGTCTCGCCCTCCTGGGCTAAAATTTGCCAGCCAATCCCTGTCTGCGCTCCACCTCAGTGGCCTCTCCTGATTGATACCCAGATCATCTTTTACATTCTATTATGCAGTTCATTTGGTTGTTCTCACATTGGTGGCTAGTCTGAAACAACGGAAATTACTGTGTTTTTTTTATTTATGATTTAATAATCTATTATTAATGATTTATTTATTAAGTGATCGACCAATTAGATCTGTTTACTTGAAGCCTTTTTTTTAAATTAGTTTTAGGTTTTCCCAACAGAATTTACCGACAAAATGGCACCAACAACACATCAGTGTCTTAAGTAGATTAACAAAGACAATTCTACGTTATGATGAAGATTGATAGGAAAGACTATAGCTGGTATATTAGGGTAGGGGGAGTGAGCCTTGTTTCTGGGGGAGTTTGGGGAGATTTTCTAAGCTCAAGTGAGCGTAGTTTTTTTCCTGCTGTAGGCAAATTAGTTTTGTATGTTCTCCAACATCTGGGTGGTACAGGGGAGGAAGGGGATAGGAGGGGTATTGCTGCGTAGTATACTGAAATATATGTTGTTAATGGTGATAATTGTATCTCCCTTTGCATTCCCTGCAGGTGATCTACTTGGTTCCGGCCATTCTTATTCTTCTGCTTAGTATAAAACCAGACATAACAGGTAAGGCAATGGTTTTCACTCTGGTGCTTCTATTTGGCTCACACAACACACTTTAAGGTGCACACGTCTTCTTTGTTTCCCAGAGACACCTCCACAAATTACAAGGGCGCCCAGATGTGCGGAGAGGTGAAAGAGTATGAATAAGCGCAAAAGTGAAAATGTCAAATTAAAGTCCAACCCCCTCTACCCAATTTATTACCACCCCTTTCATTAACTAAAACTTCATTTTTTTTAGCCATATATGGCTTAAATGAACCACAAGGGGTAAATTCATCAATCTGCGGGTTTGACAAAGTGGAGATGTTGCCTATATCAACCAATCAGACTCTAGCTGTCATTGTGTAGAATGTACTAAACAGATGATTACTAGAATCTGATTGGATGCGATAGGCAACATCTCCACTTTGTCAAACCCACAGCTTGATAAATTTATCCCCAGAACCCACGCACTTTGGTGTAAACTTTGGTGCAAACTTTGGTGCAAATTGTTTCGTTATGGATTTTGCACCCCACCTGAGCCATTTTAATGAGATGTCCCCTTCCTATCGCACTCTACTAGCGTGCTTCCTATCTTGTTTCTTGATCATTGTAGGTAAACTTAGGTTCTAAAATAATTGCTTTAATTGCCCCCCCCCCAAGGTCACGTCATTTGGAGAACCATGGCAGATCTCCATTTTGCTGCCTGTTTCGTTGGATCTACTTATCTGGGTGCTTCGCTGTATGTTTACAGCAGGAAAAGCATGCTGCATGAAGAGGAAGGCAGGTGAGCGCAATAAGTAGAATATAGAACACCTTTATATTGTACGTCACAGCCGCAGCCCTTAGTGGTTTAGGCGTTGGCCACCCACAGGTGACGCACTGACTGCAGAGGTGAAACAATGAGTTATTTAATAGTAACAATGACACGGTCTGTATATAGAACA
Source organism: Mixophyes fleayi (assembly GCF_038048845.1). Classification (NCBI taxonomy): domain Eukaryota; kingdom Metazoa; phylum Chordata; class Amphibia; order Anura; family Limnodynastidae; genus Mixophyes; species Mixophyes fleayi. The sequence continues at coordinate 203,586,748 of NC_134407.1, read as the reverse complement.
ATGAACAAGATATTTAATTTAAAAAAATTTACTGGAAAAAATCACAATACACGTGGACAATAATACAAGAATAATAAACCCTAAACCATAGACTGATCCTATGCTATGGAAGAGTTTTCTTTATGCTATGAAAAAGTAACTTTTCCCCCCAAGTTCCCTGTCCTAGGGTGTGTGTATTTATCCCAGGTGTCTATCTCGCCTCCACTACTTTCATGTGTACATAGGAAGCTGCAATGGTGATTTTCCTCTTGTTGCTTTAAAGCTCTCTTGAGTCTTCTGTCTTCTAGGGAGCTCTCGGGACTAGTGATCATTGCATTGTGGCTATTACTTTGTCGGAATACTGGAAAGTAAGTTTTACGTATGTATTGTCATAAGATCGGGTTAGGGGTACCGTCTCCTGGGGTAGACGGCTGCACTTCACACGCAATCGGCCAATTATGTCACACCAGTCCAGTGCTTTGGTTTTAAATAGACTCCGCTAGTTTTATTTACTAGCATCAAAGATTAACAAGACATAAATAAAATCCTTGCCTCTCTGGCATCTAATACACAGGAACACCTCTCTAAAGTGAGGGACCCAATGATAAAATTACTGTTTCTCAAGGGCAATCATCTAACCTCCTCCCCAGGTATTGAGAGACTGATTGAGCTGCCTTGCAGCCTTTTTCGAGCACCACGCAACAGCACTGATACTTGTAATTTGGAAGGCCAGAAATGGATCTTATGAGTGGAGCCCACCCATCTCTCTCCATTCATACCCCAGGGACCCATACCAGCTTTTCCTAACGCTGAAAACAAACTTTGATAAAGTCTTCCCAAACACAGCAATATCCCTAAAACGTACAAGACAGAAGCCTGTAAGATATACAGTATATCTGCATTTAATAACTTTCCCATTTTACTTTTTTGCAGAGATTCAGTCGGTGTATTCAGACTATTTGTAGCTGTGTCCATCGTCCTTTTCCCATTTATAACATGGCTATATATCTACATCAACAAGGAAATGAGAACATCGTGGCCGCAACACTGCAAAACGGTCATCTGAGCTCACAGTAACTCCTGAGGTGTTTTATTTTTCTCTAATACCTAAAACAAAATTTGTGATTGGTTGCATGCCTTCCAATCAGATAAGATCATCTTGAGCTGTGCCTGAACCGTGTGAGAGAGTTTGTTGTCGGACAATATGCAACCAATCAGACGTGAGAATCCATGAAGCCTATGCATATAAAGGCATTTATGTACAGTCCATGATGCAATGGGGAACATATATAAAAACTTGAGTGAAAAAGAAAAAAAAAAAAGATTACTTTCTATAAAAAAAAATTTAAAGTACGGCCTAAAATAATTAAAGGGAACGCCAGATCAGTTGCTATGATTACAGCACTCTTAAGGACAGGTCACTAAATTCCACATTTTTTTATATCATTATAGCCTAGTGCCTTGGGTAAAGAACAAAAAAGAGGGTTGCTCATCCCAATTTCCAACTTTGGCATCCACATATACTCTCTCTCCCGGGTTGTTGTCTTCTCTTCCTCAAGGTTGGCCTGCTATAAGTTGGACTGGGAAAAAGGTTGTAAGGCACTGGGTTAAATGCTCTTTTCCCAGGTGAACGGAGTCAAAGTTAATATCTCTTTCGAGGTACATACCCACCCATCCACTCCACTCTGCCTCAAATCACCTCTCATTACCTCCTCCCATGCTCACCTCCAAGACTTCTCTTGTGCTGCTCCAATCTTTGGAACTCCCTACCCTGCTTCACTCAACTCTCCCCCAACCTTCAGTCCTTCACTCAGGACTCACATTTTCAAGTTCACCTAATCTACCACCTCCTGGCCATCTTACCCATCACTTCCTCCTCCTTCGCCTGCCATCTCCATTTTCTCCCAGTTGGTCCTACTGTCTCTCACCACCCCTCCCTCTAGAATGTAAGCTCTCACGGGCATGGTCCACTCTGCCAATTGTCTCATGTCTGTCTACTGTCCGACTCACTCGTTCATCCTGTCATGTCTTTTGCTGAGTCCCCATAGCATTACTCACACTCAACAGTGTTGCTTATGTGAATTACCGCCTCAATTTGTTCTTACTTCTGTATCTGGCACTATGGAATCTGTTGCATCTTATAAATAATAATTAATAATAATAAAGTTAGAGCACAAAGTCCTTTATGGCACTAAAACAAGGGACATGTAGAAAGTGGTGATTTTCTTTAAATGTTCACAGTGCAGTAACCACTTAACTGATATGTTTTATCTGTCTCCTGAGCGGTATAAGATCTGATTGGCTGCAATTGTTTACTATACTGTTATAAGTTTTCATCCATGTTAGTAAATTATTTTCTTCTTATATTGCTGTAGATATTACAGTATATTTTAGTTTTCTTTTAAACAATTTGTGAGCTGTATAATACAAAGTGGTACAATCAATATTCATATTTTTTTTTTTTTATAGGAACAAAAAAGTCAAATAAAGACTGGAAAGGATTCTGATTGCAGAATCCAGAAGACTTTACATTCCACCCGTGTAATGAAGCAGATGAGCCGTACCATTCCACAAAGACTTTCAGAAATATATATCATGTGCACTATTTTATACTTATTATCTAAGTCCTCACCACTAAAACATCTGATCACATAGTTATCACTGCTCATACGAGGCCGCAACTTTCTGGGCATAACGGGACAATCTCCAAGTTCCGAGCCTACAATCTTTGTACATTTCAGAATCCACCAGAGATCTCTGTTGCGGAAGTAGGGGCTGGTGAGGCGCACTCATCAGTTTCTCTGCTGCTACATACTTGGTCTGCACCACTTTCAGCGGAGCAAAAGGGGAGGACAGGGGCTCAGCTTACTGATTCGACTGACTTTTCAGCCCCTTTAACTGTTGCAAAGACAGGTCGGTAATATTCAATCCTCCCCTGAAGGTGTTTATTGAACTTTGGACAACTCTGACTGAATTTGTGAGGTTTCCTCCTGTTGAGATTTAACTTCATTTTCTTTTTCATCTACAGACTTTTGTTGGCTTTCCAGTGCTGGTGTCTTTGCTCCGTCCTGGGCACGAGACTTTCTTAACTCTTGAACTTTTTGTGGAGCTCGCTCCTCTGACTGCTGCTTGGCCTGAGGAGGTGTCAGCTTATCATATAGAGTCTTTAGCTCTCCATACAGAGTCTTGTATTGCCCTCCAATATTTTAAGCTGCGTTATGGTTTTAATTTTCTCTTGTGTATCTGCGACTTTGGCATAAAGTTCTTTCTGGAGATTTTCCTTTTCATCCTTCAGTTTTGCTGCTTCTTCTTTTGCACGTTGACATTGACCTGCATTCTGGGCTACATTTACACTTGCAATACAAGTTTTTAATTTTCCAGTCTCTTCAGTGAGCTGCTGTGATCGGGGCCCCCAAAGTCTCACATCTTCCTGAAGCAACTTCTGTCCACCAGAACCATCACACTTTTCTCCCTGAACTCAGGGTTAGATTCTTGCAATAGTAATAATGGCTTCAAGTTTCCGTATCTTAGCTTGAAGTTGCAGTAGGTCATGATCCAGTTTATCGCTATGTTGAGTTATTTTTTTCACGCTCTGTTTTTAAACTGTTTTGTAGCTTGTTGGTTTCTCACCCCATGTGCCCTGTATACGCTGCTGGTATCTTAAACATTACACTTATATAACTTCAAATCCTTGTTTGAGCAACTTCTCATCTCACAATCTGTCTTCTTGCTCCTAAGGCTTTCCTTCCTTACTGAAAGAGACATTGAGACCTCCCTCAGAAGACAGAGGTTTAAGTAGGACTGATGGAGCATAAACGTCAAGGCTGTGTCAGGTTTGCACTAATTGACAGTGAAGAGGATAAGGGGGAAGGGGTTCGGTAGATCAGGTGTGAAATAGAAGGGGAGCTGGTTAGGATGAGTGAATGGAACAAGGAAGGGAGTACTAGTAGGGATGGCCAGAGGTGATTAGAGAGGTTTAAAATAAGGGAATCCAGGAGTGTAGAGTAGAAATGTTTTTCAAAATTACCGTTGATGGGATCTAAAGATGTGGATAAGTATTTTTTGCCATATATCTCTATTTTGTTTATATCTCTTTATTGACCTTTTATCTGTATTTCACTATATTCTATATGATAATTTTCTTCTAGCCTGTTTGGTGTTGCTTTTTGTGTTTTTTTTAATTTTTTTTTATTTTCTTCTGTTCATTTGTTTCACATTTTTTTAAGCCTTTCCATTTTCCTTTGACAATTTATTGTGACTTTTGTTAGCCTCTTTCTCTACAGGAACATTGCCAGATCCATGGCTGACTTTTTAATTATTGTTGAGTGTTGCATTTGTGAAACATTGTCACACGGCTTCCCTCCCCACTGATTATTTCCCCACATTATATTTTGTTTGAATTCCCAAATGGCTATTTCAATTTTGTCCTGTAATGTAATCTTGGGGCTAGATTTACTAAGCTGCGGGTTTGAAAAAGTGGGGATGTTGCCTATAGCAACCAATCAGATTCTAGCTGTCATTTTGTAGAAGGTACTAAATAAATGACATCTAGAATCTGATTGGTTACTATAGGCAACATCCCCACTTTTTCAAACCCTGTAGCTTAGTAAATGTAGCCCCTGGTCTGTATCCATTTTCATGTAGCATGTAGTCTTTCTGTTTAATTGTTATTTAATTGCTTTGTTGTGCTTATTGTTTTAAATTATAGTAAAAGGGGCTGTTATTTTAAGGTCTGTAAACAATATACTATACATCCAAGAAGATTTTAAATTAACAGGAGAAGACCAGGATGATCTAGGGCATCAACCTAAGGCTAGTAAATATATTAAATATAATCAGTGTTCCTCAATCACATGTATTTTTATTTTCAGTCAAGATGAATGTAAAATATATCTATGTTGCACAAGTTAATTTATTATGTGGATAATAAATACATTATATAATTAGCAGCATTGATGTCATCAATTATAAGCTGGACTCCAGCTATCATCATCATCACCATTTATGTATATAGCGCCACTAATTCCGCAGCGCTGTACAGAGAACTCACATCAGTCCCTGCCCCTTTGGAGCTTACAGTCTAAATTGACAGACAGACAGACAGTCCAATTTGTTAGCAACCAATTAACCTGCCAGTATGTGTTTGGAGTGTGGGAGGAAACCGGAGCACCTGGAGGAAACTCACGCAAACACGGGGAGAACATACAAACTCCACACAGATAAGGCCATGGTTGGTAATCGAACTCATGACCCCAGTGCTGTGAGGCAGAAGTGCTAACCATTTAGCCACATGCAGCTATCATTATAAACATTAATAAGAATACATAGCTATATACATTAGGATGGTGGGTTAATTATTGCAGGCATATATATGTGTACTTTGTAAAATACTGATTTTGGACGGTAACTAAAGAGTAGGTATCTCGGTGAAGATTGTAAATTAAGGTGTTGAAATACAAAATTAACATAATAACACAGCTAAACTGCCTTTATATTGCTCTGCTTTTACGAAGGATTTAAACCAAATTTACACTATGTAGCCGAAGGTATGCAAAATATAATCATTGACGAGCCTGGTTTTGAATAGATTGGCTAGCACAGACTTAGTAGAGAGGTGGTCACATCACGCCTATATGCATGAGATACAAGCTAAACCAATTCTTTTATACGATTGGTCAGCTGGGGTTCTATGGCCATATAAGGTCATAGTTCCGGAATGTGTCTTATTACATCCTAAATAATCACAAGCGTTATTGTTTCTGATAATACACATTCATTTCTAAAAGACTGCATGCAGGGCCGGATTAACCATAGGGCTAACTGGGCTACAGCCCAGGGGCCTATGGCATCCAGGGGGCCCTTGAAAGTGCTCAGCAGCAGTATTGATCGGAGCGCCCCCGGCGCAATCAGTGCTGCTGAGCACTTTCACTGCAGTCCTTCTCCGGCGCGCTGTAGTCTCCTTACTGAGGAGATCTCGTGAGCCTCACTCTCACGAGATCTCCTCAGTAAAGAGCGTACAGCGCGCCGGAGAAGGAGGTAAGGCGGTGGGCGCGGGCAGCTCGGATCACGGGGGGCGCAGGCAGCTCGGATCGCGCGGGGGGGGCCCTGACGGGGGAGTGGAGGCCCCCTTAGCCCAGGGACCTCCATTCCCTTAATCCGGCCCTGACTGCATGTCACTAATGAGATATTATATAAAGACCCTGTGATCGGCATATGGAGAAAGAAGCAGAGACCATGGATGCCTTCTCGGTAAAATGGCAATTCAGTCTGGGCTGTGTGTTTCCAACAAGTGCTAAAGAAAATAAGGAGAGACAGGGTAACAGTAATAGCAATACTACTCTCTTGACCCCGCAGGTCTTGGTTCCCTCAGGTATTGCAGCTAGCAGTGGAGAAACGATTCCTGCCATTACAACCAGATCTGATCCACCACGGTCTGATGAACCATCCAAACCCAGGATTCTGGAGACTAGCGGCATGGCCACGAAGAGGAAACATTTGAAGTCCCAAGGCTGTTCTAGTAGGGTAATCACTACGCTTTGAAGTGCAAGGAAAACTCAACATCCAAGACATATTATAGAATCTGGGACATTTTTGTGTAACTGGTGCTGTGTTAAACTTTTTTTTTTACCACGGGTCCATCCATCAGTGCTGTACTTGAATACCTGCAAGATGGTCTTGACAAAGGACTAGCGGTTTATACACTAAAGGTCCAAAAATCTGCTCTTGGAGCATTGTTGCACAGAAGGTTGGACAAAAAAAAGTATATAATAAAGTTTATGCAGGTGGCATGGTGAATAAGACCCATTATCCCTCTCCTTTGGCTCCATGGGACTTGAACATGGTATTGGAAACTTCGACAGAATCACCTTTTGGCGAGCTCCTATGACCGCCAGCCTACCGGGAAAAGTCCCAGTAGGTTTTTAGGCCAATCCGTCCCTGCCTGTGGCCAAGGAAAAGCCAGAGTTGCCAACTAAGAAATTGTCATATCTAGAGATTAAAACGGATAATGAGGAAAAGTTGTGTAGATTGCCAGAGTGAAGAGGCTTGAGGAGGAGCTCAATAGATGGGGGAGGCAGAGAAGGCAACTTTGGAACAGTTGAGATCATCTTTTTTGCAGAAAATTAGAAAGTGCTACAGTGGAAGCTAAGAGACCACATCATTATATAAGATTGTGTAATGAGATGACAGAGGATATAAAGAGATTGAGTATTTTTGTGAAACCGTTTAATGGTAGAAAGATTTGGTCAATTCCACTAGCAGCTAGCAGAGAATTTATAGTTGGTACTGATACAGCAAAGTCGAAGGGTTTTTGTGCTTATTTGCAAGATGAATGGTGTGCAGCCCATGACCTCAAGACTAGGTAAAAGAAAAGTTCACCAAGAATTTGATGCTGATAGAGTTGTTATCAATAGCGTTATGGGGAGAAGAGTTAAGGAACAGGGATATTATGTTTTGGGGCAGGCGTAAACAAACATTGTGCCTCTTTAATACCAGCGCTCAGGCTAACTGGGCATTTGGTTATAAAATGCCTAAAAGTGAACATGCAGTATAAAGCTAAACATGTACAAGGCGCAGAAAGAATTGCTGATGCATTGTAAAGATTTAATTGGAAGACATTTAAGGAAGTGGCACCTGGGACACACGCAGTTAACAGCGATAGGCCGGCTTTTGTTAGTTGACAATTATGGAGGTTGTGGGCAATGGTTAAGAATTATACATTTGGGGTTTTGTTTTACAGGTGTGTACATGAAGTCTACCCTAAAGCCATGGCCGGCAGGGTATGCTGGCCCTTGGGGAACCATATAGATATGCATATCAATATTGAGGCCCTGAAGAAATGTGCAGATCTGATCTGCAGACCTTTAAATGAAAGACCGTTGCTGGTGGCTACACGTTAAATGCAATATGCAAATAAATATTTGCCAGAGCCACACAAATAAAAGGTAAATGTGTTTGTGTCTCTCTCTCTCTTAATTTCCTCAGTTTAGTTCCTGCTTAGTAATATAACTAAAGGCTGTAAGAGATATTACTGCAGTGATGGTTCTCAGCTGTTTGCTGAGCAGTAAATCCCTGCTCCCTTTTTCTCCAGCTCTGTTTGTTACAGCCCAAACCTAATCAGTGTGACGTCAGCACAGGGAGGCTCCCTGCATGAAGCAACAAATCTGCACATTGCCCAATGTTGATAACAGCACCAGGGACGTATAGTGTTAACAGCTAGGAAGACGGAGTATAATTGACAACATCTCCACTCCCGTTACCATCCTTTGAAGGAATAGCACGAATCCCAGATTATTGTAAAGAACAGACAATACTATTTTACAGTCTTCGTCCCGAGTTCAGCAATGGCGTCTGCTGATTGTACGCTCCAGCTGACATGCTCTGCTTGTCTGAACATTTTTACAGATCCTGTAACACTGAGATGTGGACATAACATCTGCAAGGTCTGTATTGAACGTGTGCTGGAGACACATGAGGGGTCTGGAGTTTATACCTGTCCTGATTGCAGAGAAGAGTTTCAGGAGTGTCCTGTAATGTACAGAAACAAATCTCTATCTAACAAACCTGATAATTTCCTGTCTACTCAACCACAGCAGCAGGAGACTGGGATGTTCTGTACCTACTGTATTCACTCTCCTGTACCTGCTGTTAAATCCTGTCTGATATGTGAAGCTTTTCTATGTGATGATCACTTGAGAGTACACAGCAAGTCAGAAGAACACGTCTTATCTGATCCCAACACTTCCCTGGAGAACAGAAAATGTTCCATCCACAAGAAGGTCCTTGAGTTTTATTGTTTTGAAGATGCTTCCTATGTCTGTGTTTACTGCACAGCCACACAGCATAGTGGACACCAGGTGGAGTTGCTAAATGAGGCTTCACGGAAAAAGAAGGAGGAACTGAGACATGTTCTGGAGGAACTGATCTCGAAGAAATCAGAGGATGAAGAAAGAGTCCGGAGTCTGCAGAAGCAAGGGGTAGTACTTCAACAAAAAGCTGGTGGTCTTACAGAGAGGGTTAATAAGTTGTTTACGGACGTTAGGAAACAGGCGGATGTTCTCGAGGAGAAAGTCCTGAGTGAGATCTCTAGGCAGGTAGACCAAGCATCTCGTCCATTGCATGATCTAATTCAGCAGTTGGATATAAGGAAGGACAAGTTGTCCGGTAAGATATGTGACATTGAGGAGTTGTGTAACGTGACAGATCCACTACCCGTCTTGCAAGAACAAGAATCAGAGATGGGTGACTTGTTTGACAGTAAAGACCAAGAGATCGACAGTAAATGTTCAGCAGCTTTGTGTACTCTGGATGAGGATCTGATATCGCACACTCTACAAACAGGTTTAGCTGAAATTGTCATTGCCGCTTACAAAGGAATCTTCATGAGGGAAGGATCAGAAATATTGTTGGATGAAAACACGGCTGGGAATAATTTAGTGGTGTTAACTGATTTAAAATCGGTCTATTGGACGGAAATACACCAACACCGCCCAAAAACACCACAAAGATTTAAAGACCATCAAGTCTTAAGCAGCACTAGTTTTTCCACAGGACGACATTTCTGGGCAGTGGAGACCAGTAAATCAGGAAACTGGAGAATCGGGATGTCGTATCCCAGCATAGCCAGGAAAGGATTTCGGTCATACATTGGATGTAATAGGAGATCCTGGGGTTTGTGCAAATGGAACAATCAATACTCAGTGATGCACGGATGTAAAGAAACCAAGTTGTCTCACAAGATTTCCTGTCATCGGTTTGGAGTATTTCTAGACTTTGAGGCCGGTCAGATGTCCTTTTATGAGCTGTGTGACCCGATCAGACACTTACACACCTTCACTGCCACCTTCACTGAGCCCCTTCATGCTGTCATTAGAGTCTGGCTGGATTCATATGGTGGAGCGTGGATCATATTAAGGAACAATGATTACTGATTACTTTGCCACAATTAGAGAAAATGTTTTGCTATTTCCAAGTTCTGCTATGTGCATTTAGAGAAAAAAAAAATGTTTGTAGGTCAAGCAGAGATGGGCATATTACAGCGCTTACGTAGAATACCAAACAGCCAGATATTACTGCAAAGGTATTTGAATGCAACTTGCTCTTTTCCAGATAACATTTTGTCTTTTCACTGCTCTGGACACAAAAAATAACATATATAGTGAGATCAATTTGACTTCAAATTATTATATGTCCAGGAGATGTTTGGCAGTGCATACCTACTAATTGGAACATAATGAAACACAAGAATGATCACCCAACTTCACCATGTCCTTAAATAGTAGATGAGATCTTCTGTTTGTTTATAACTATTTAATGCATAACTTACTGATTATATTGGTATGTCTGTCTAAATCAGTGAGGGACAACATGATGTAGCTTGAGAGCCACAGAAGTGGCCCTACAGCCTTCAAAAGGGCCGCACAGAGGAAGAAGGGAGTGCATAGTGCACTGCCTCCGCCAGGTGTGTCATGTGACCTCCCTGCACAGTGCACTCCCTCCTCCGCCAGGTATGTCATGTGACCTCCCTGCACAGTGCACTCCCTCCTCCTCCAGGTATACCATGTGACCTCCCTGCACAGTGCACTCCCTCCTCCTCCAGGTATGTCATGTGACCTCCCTGCACTGTGCACTCCCTCCTCCTCCAGGTATACCATGTGACCTCCCTGCACTGTGCACTCCCTCCTCCTCCAGGTATACCATGTGACCTCCCTGCACAGTGCACTCCCTCCTCCTCCAGGTATACCATGTGACCTCCCTGCACAGTGCACTCCCTCCTCCTCCGGGTATGCCGTGTGACCTCCCTGCTCTGTGCACTCCCTCCTCCTCCAGGTATACCATGTGACCTCCCTGCACTGTGCACTCCCTCCTCCTCCAGGTATACCATGTGACCTCCCTGCACTGTGCACTCCCTCCTCCTCCAGGTATACCATGTGACCTCCCTGCACAGTGCACTCCCTCCTCCTCCGGGTATGCCGTGTGACCTCCCTGCTCTGTGCACTCCCTCCTCCTCCAGGTATACCATGTGACCTCCCTGCTTTGCACTCCCTGCTCTCCAGGTATACCATGTGACCTCCCTGCTCTGTGCACTGCCTCCTCCTCCAGGTATACCATGTGACCTCCCTGCACTGTGCACTCCCTGCTCCTCCAGGTATACCATGTGACCTCCCTGCACTGTGCACTGCCTCCTCCTCCTGGTATACCATGTGACCTCCCTGCACTGTGCATTCCCTCCTCCTCCAGGTATACCATGTGACCTCCCTGCACTGTGCACTCCCTCCTCCTCCAGGTATACCATGTGACCTCCCTGCTCTGTGCACTCCCTGCTCTCCAGGTATACCATGTGACCTCCCTGCACAGTGCACTCCCTCCTCCTCCTGGTATACCATGTGACCTCCCTGCACAGTGCACTCCCTCCTCCTCCTGGTATACCATGTGACCTCCCTGCACTGTGCACTCCCTGCTCTCCAGGTATACCATGTGACCTCCCTGCACAGTGCACTCCCTGCTCTCCAGATATACCATGTGACCTCCCTGCACAGTGCACTGCCTCCTCCTCCAGGTATGTCATGTGACCTCCCTGCACTGTGCAGAAGAGGTCATGTGACGCAGAAGTCTAATCAGATTGGGAGCAGCCCGCTGGAGGGCAGGAAGCGAAGGCTTGGCAGGCCGCCTGTTGCCCATTGCTGCTCTTAATACACATGTAGAGTGTGGTTTTGTCATGAGATCTTGTGATGTCCTGCTTGGTAAACTGCACTATGTTGTATACCTGCATTGTGTGTATGCAATCTGGGACTGCTGGAAGTCATTATGTGATGTGTTATAAGAAGCTCTTTGATGACGATAGTGTTTTGTTTTAATTCCGTTGTATTTTATTATAGATTTTAGATTAAGATTTATTCTAGCTTGCAGGGGCACTAGAATTCATCAAGGAGTGATGTGAAGGTGGTCATTACCATTCTTGTCTCTGCTACTCGCTTATCCTCAGGCGTCTGATCAAGGATGACTCATTGGGCCTGAGTCATTAAGGAGAGCACAGCATAAAAAAGGAGTAACTTTGCAACTGGGCAAAACCATGTTGCATTGGAGGGGGGGTAAATTTAAAATGTGATGGCAGATTTATAATTGGGTAGGGCATGTCCTAGATCATCTTTTAATGTCAGTGTAAAAATAAAGCTATCAAGTATTTGCGTCCTGCATGAAAAAACAGCCAGTATTTTCCATATGTGCAAAATAATAAACTAATTTGCACCCCTTGCATTGCAACACTGCCAAGGTTCGAAGTTTAAGTCTTAGCCATGGGAATACGTCAAGATTTAAACCTTACTACATTTTTTTTCATGTTTTCTTTTTACTTTGGAGAACAACTATTCTCTTATATTTTAGAATGAATTTCATTTCATCTCTACCTGCCACAACTTTGCACCATCAAAAATGTTGCATTTTCCCCCCAAAATGCCTCGCTCCCTAGGCTGCAGCCTAGTCAGCCTTTTGGATAATCAGGCCCTGGTGACAGCATCGCTCACTGTCCATTCATGGCGAGCCATGTGGATTAGGTCCAGCCATTTGATCCACCTATGAGTCTGTTGGTGCAGTCAGAAAATGATAATAATGATGAGTTTTCTAATGTGCATGAAATGATGTGACTCGTTACAGATTGCATATTGACAATATTGCAACCTGTGTCGTTAGCATAAGGTATGTGGGGATCTGTATATTGGGAAAAATGTACCTCCTACTGTAAGTAAAAGTATATTATAAGTCATCAAAGAGTTCTGTAAATAGACCTCAGACCAAATGCTTTTATAAAGGTCATAGATCTCCAAGGTGACTTATATCATACGTAATAATTTTTAGTAGGGGACGAATTATTCTATATAATACACAAGGTTTCCTATAAAACAATAACGTGAGGATTTTAGAACTCACGAGCTATACAGATATATTTACAGGACTTTATATATTTGTAAGCAACACGTATGTTATATATTGATTATATTCAATGTACTTTGATTTATAGTCTTACTGTATACAATTAATAATTATTCAGTACAGTAGAAATCATAATTGTGTCTACAAATATATATTAATATGTTACGAATACTAAGCTTATGTATGATTAAAAAAAATAGAGTTCATATTATACTCAGCACCCCTAAACAAAATAATATATAGGATCTTTAATTATTTAATGTATATACGAGTTCTATACTAAATATACTACTAGTCAGTGGTGGGTGGTGGAGAAGGGAACAACACCCCCATTAAAAGGTGGAAGACACCTTGAAAGTTTGTATGTTTGGAGTTTGTATGTTCTCCCTGTGTTTGCGTTGGTTTCCTCTGGGTGCTCCGGTTTCCTCCCACACTCCAAAAACATACTGGTAGGTTAATTGGCTGCTATCAAAAATTGACCCTAGTCTTTCTCTCTCTGTCTATCTCCCTGTCTGTGTGTGTCTATATTAGGGAATTTAGACTGTAAGCTCCAATGGGGCAAGGACTGATGTGAGTGAGTTCTCTGTACAGCGCTGCGGAATTAGTGGCGCTATATACATAAATGATGATAAATGATGATGAAAGTTATGTGTGTATTATATATTGATTATATTCAGCTTGACGTTATCCTTCACATAGTTGTACTGAGATCCGATCATTTACAATACATCCGCAAGGGGAGCGTAATTAAAAGTAATTTAGAAGACCAGCGGTAATGATTGAATGTTAAATAATGCTTAATTCAAAACATTTTGCTTGTACATGCTAGTAAAAACACATATCAATTCTGATTTGCATTCCAATATACATTGCTACCACCATTTATATTAGCGTTAGAAAATGAAAGCATAACGCCGGCGTGGTCTTAGAGACATTAGAGTGTCACTTGTATTTTGTATCTCTTACATTTTGGTTAGTAATACATAAATAGAGTAGAAATAGTAAGTTTGATGCTTTCTCTGTTACTATGTTATTATATAAACAATGAATGAAATGTATCATTATGTGACAGAAAGTTCATAGAATTGTCAGTGCATATAAACAGGGAAATATATATTTTATCATGGAATGTGGATGTGAGTCTGTAACCACATATAACAGCCTTGGAAACTTACAGTGTGTATCAGTTGATATCAATAAAATTAATGTTTTACCTTCCCTGTAACCTCTATAAAGTATGTTGCATTTTACAGAGTGCTTTATTGTCTGTCTTGTATCATGGAGTCTGTTTTCTGCACTTACTTGTGAATTTCAGGTCAGTCACATACATCATTACGTTATAACCAAATCATTACTGTAAACCTCTTGTTCTGCTAGACTGTGATTACGACATCCTCTGTTCTCTAAACGTGTTTTTCTGGTATTGTGCAATGGACTATTAAATCTAGTGGCGCCATCCTTTTACCATCATTCAAAGACATGACATCAATTTGTTATTTAATACTTGTACTTTTATCGCAATTTAATATTATTCAATAACTATAAGTGAAGAACACATATTCTTTATGCACTGTAGTAGATTATCAGCTGTCAGGATCGCTCTGTTTACCGTTCACAAAAATCCTTTCCACAAACCAGGTAATTGGGGTGGGATGAAGGTGGCCCACAAGATCATCTCAAGACATTCCATTCATCCACCCACATGGATGACCCTAATGGATAAGTCTGGTTGTGTGTCTAAGGGTGAGTCTTTAGCTCTCACGGGGTCCAGTCAGTGTGCGTCCAATGTCTACACACAGATCACTGACATCATCAGATTTCATGTTCACCAGTTAATGGTCCTTTGTCCACCATTGAGGTATTTTCATAGTAGACCAATTCCAACCAGATGTCGTAACAACAAGCAGGACCCCTACAATCTAGGAAAATACCCTCCCGGCAGCTATTTGAAACTGCTCTTCTGACCATAGGCAAACTGGGGGGGGGGGGTTTCCTAGTGCCTGGAAACCCCCCTCCAAGCCTGGAGCACTGTATAATTGAGGTGGCTGGACTCGACTCTGCCCCCGATTCACATGGCTCTGCTTGAAAAGGGAGATCTGCGTGCACCTAACAGTAGTGCACACATCATTGCCCATGTATATTATGGGGATAGGAAGAGTTGGAGAGCAGCCAAGCACTGTCTAATATTATAGCCACGCCCCCAATGCTTGCTGGTCACGCCTACTGGTGGTGTGGTGTGGAAACCCCCCTCTACAAGTCCGCGTTTGCCCCTGCTGACATGTCATGGAGAGTACTGTGTCCAGAAAACGTATTGGCTCATTCATAGGTGGATCGTCCGTTAGTCAACCTATGCTGCTGGATAGGGCCCAGGGGGCACCGAGGGGCCTAGAATACCCTTGCCCACTTTTATGTTTTGTTTTGACCAATGGAAGGGGAGCCAATCCAGTATTTTGCCTAGGGCCCCATGGAGACTTAATCCGGCTGACAGCAATGTGTAGTAAAAGTGTAATTTAAATATTCTGCTGCTAGAACAACCAATGATCATTCATTCTGTCAGTGGCGGAATTACCATTGGTGCGGCAGGTGCAGTGCACTGGGGCCCATGGAGATAATGGGGCCCACTGCCTGGGGGCCCCGGTTCCCTTCCCCCAAGTAGCACAGCAGGGCGGAGGAGGATAAAGCACTTCCCTGTCGGCTCCCATGTCATGTGACTGGCCATATGCGCGGCACCACGCCCCCGAGTAGTTAGATTTTTCAGAAGCTGACTAATAAACAAGGAAAGGGACACTAATACTTCCCAGACATAGTTACCAATTCTGCTTATAACAAGTGGAATTGGGCTTGTTTTATTTTTAAGTTGTGGTTTTTTACTGCTTGCTGCAGGTTGCGGGTTTTTGGGCTTTTTTTCATCTTCTTTTTTTTTTTTTTTTTTTTTATAAAAAGCTTTATTGCTTTGTTTAGTGTTGGACGCTGCTGGTCTATTTTTAAGTGGACGTGACCTCAGCTGTTGGCACGTGTGTGTTAGCAGCCAGGAGCTCTCATCAAGGAAGCAGCAGAACAAGGAAGAGGTGAGAGAAGCCCGGGGATTTAAGAACATGTGAAATTCAGATCTCCATGTGTGGTCTAGTGGGGAACCTGTGCAGGAATGCATGGGGTGGGTATAGCTGAGGGCCCCAGTGACCAGGGGGGTGTAAAATGAAGAACAGTACATCTGTCTATAGTATGTATCTTGTACCGAATATTCTCTATGTATACTGTATATTATATTTATATGTGCTCTGTCTGTATGTAGAATATTAGTATTAGTATCACTGAGCCTGGCAGGTGTAGGGCACAGTCTGGATCATTCCAGGATTTAAGATGTGACACTGTTTAAGGGTTAACATATTAATTGCCTAGTGTGAAACTTCATGTCCTCTGACTGCATGAAAACCGAGTATTATTCTATTTACATTCACTTTTAATCTTGTATTTGTCCCTGACTGGTCACCATTCATAGTAGATGAATAAAGTATTGGAATTATTAACTCTCATTCAATGCATTTTAATAGCAGTGAGAACACAATTGGTCAATGTTTTACTGTACCAGACGCTGTATGAAACATGGTATAGTATTTTATTTGTATTTTATCCAATGTCCTATTGAGGAAACATTGAAGATAGATTGTAGAATTCTTTATATGTATTTATTTAATAATGAACAATAAACGTTGTGGTTTTCAGTACATTAACACCCCCGTCCCCTGTAAGTTGGGCTTTTTAAGATTGGTTTGGGCTTGTTTTTCACTTAGCGGTTGCTTGTTTTTGATTTCAGGGTTGGCAACCCTGTTCCCAGAGCAGGGAAGAACACCAACGTGATGTATGTTCCATAGTAAATAGCACATTTTTTGATGGCAGCCCCAATATATTTTTTAGGGAACCAAAATAGAATCCCCTGAACATTAAATAATACGAATGACACTTCCATCTTAAACATTTATATATGTTTACACTCCAAAAAATGGAAACAGAGATGACGCTACTAATCACAATCATTCACTTACTCTAATATGTTAGCAAACACAGATTAAAAAATAAAAAATGTGTGGGGGTGTGTATGATAATATTCATCACAAAGCATCTTCGTGATGACTATTATAGCTCTCTGGCCCTGCTTTGGAGATCTATTCACCGGATCAGCATCCCGGCCAAACATGGACATAGGGCTAGATTTACTAAGCTGCGGGTTTGAAAAAGTGGGGATGTTTCCTATAGCAACCAATCAGATTCTAGCTTTTATTTATTTAGTACCTTCTACAAAATGAAAGCTAGAATCTGATTGGTTGCTAGAGGCAACATCCCCACTTTTTCAAACCCGCAGCTTAGTAAATCTAGCCCATAGACTCCAGGCTGTCTGCCATACCATCTGAGACCTGGTATACATTTGTAAAAAATACCTAAATCAGTCTATCTGTTCTAAATAAGTAAATTTCCATTTGCATGGATACGGAGGATGTGGGCTGTACAGCCGACCACTTCATCTGACCTTCTGCGGCTGCCAGGCGCGGGCTGGCAAGATGCAGCCCGGGGGGCGCACAGGCAGCCGCGTCACATGACACGTGATGTGGCCGCATCATCATTGACGCGGCCGCATCGCGTGACATGTGACGCGCCTGCCTGTGCACTGAGGCGGGCGCGTCATGTGATGCGGCCGCCGGTAATAATTAGGTTATAGTGCAGACGGGGGTGGGGAGGGGGAGCTGGGAGGCCGGCCCTAACAATGGATAAACTGAGCGGCCCGGGGGGCCGATGCCCCCCTGCCCCCCGGGCCAGCCCGCCCCTGGCGGCTGCTCGGCGGGGCCCTATCCGACACCGACCGCAAGGGCTTGTCCCCATAGAAAATCTATCCTGGAGCAGATGTTTGTGGCAACTGACCACGGCATATATTAATAATTTCTCCAATCCAAGTGCTGGCTTGTCCCCGGGTTACCTCCACAGGACCCCCAGAGGCACTACCCCCCCTCAACCGGCAACTCACCTGATCTTGCCCGCGGTAAGAGACTTTTGCACTCCGCAGTCGGCGACGGGGTCCGGGGCTCCCTTCATGCCTTGGCGGTGTGGATCCCTGCTTCTGCTGCACTGAAGGTGGCTGATCCTACTGAAGAAGGCACGTGGAGAGGGTGCCTCTGTCTGCCCCCGGCATCCATCTGCCTGCAGGAGCCCCGGAAACTCGCTGCGCCCCCCTCCAGAACAACACACACCCGGCTTGAGAATGGAGTATCCCTAAACTCATACCGCCCCAGTGATTTGGCTGGGACATCTGTACATCACCTGACTTCACAGTGGTACCAGTAGATAGGGAGTACCCCTTTTTAGTTGGCTATTCCAGGTCTCTGCCAGATTTAACAATTTGATTGGGGAGTACGGTGGCTAAGTTAGCACTTCTGCCTCACAGCACTGGGGTCATTAGCAGGGCTGCCAAGAGGAATTCAGGGCCCCGGTACAACAAACTCATGGGGCCCCCCTTATAGTCGAGTATGCTAAAAAAAGAAATCGTAAGTGTTGTCATGCATTTGGGGGCGTGGCAAATGCGCAATTGGGGCGTGGCTAACACATCAAAATCTCAATTCGCTGGAGCGTCACATATGTCCAAGCACTCCTGACTTTCAGGACATCTAGCACCACAGTGTAGTATACAAAGAATGCAGTGTGTACACAAAGAGTTCAGTCTTGGCCTGCACCTTACATTGGGCACAACACTCACCAAAAATTGCCATTGTCCCTAATAGAATCACAACATTCTCACTTTCACCACCTGTGGCATCATGTTTCTTTAGTTGCGGCTTGTCTGGATCCTGGAATGCTGGGGACCCTATTTGGAAAAAAATGGCTACATTTAGGTAATTCCAAACAACCCTGGCGTTAAATCAATACCACCCACGATTAATAATTAGGCCTTCCTCCAGCTCCAATATTACAATAATGTGCCCCTTCATCATCGCCATGCCTTATGATCCCACTGCGCCCTCCATGCTGCTTTTGCCCCCTTCACCTGGCTCCCCTTCATCACACTATACTATGCTGCTCCCCCCCCCTTTTGAACCCCACTGTGCCATGCTGACCCCTGTTTTTTACCCCACTGTGCCATGCTGACCCGTTTTTTAACCCCTCTATGCCATGCTGACCCATTTCTTAACCCCTCCGTGCCATGCTGACCCCTGTTTTTTATCCCCTCTGTACCCCCCCCCCCTCCCCCGTTTTCCTCCCTTCACTTACCTTTTCTTCTCTCTTCTCTCTTGGGGGCATATTCAATTAGCTTTCCGCACATTACCGCGAATCCTGCACACTATTGCCGTATTAACGCGGATTTTCGTACGCAACCCTATCGGCTGCGAAGGAAAATCCACGTTAATGCGGTACCGTTATTGACTATGCGGCCCGTTCCGGCGTGATCCCGCGGACCGGAAAGCTAATTGAATATCCCCCTTGGTCCTCTCTGCTGCTCTGTGCTCCATTGCTACAGACCGACTGAATGCTGGGCGTGACATGATGATGTCACACCCGGCATTCAGACAGTCTGAATGGAGCACAGAGCAGCCGCGATCAGGTGAGTATGTTTTTTTTTTTTTAAACTAGCCTGTTTCCCCCACCAACAACCGACTGCTAACAAATTGGCTCTAGCCTGGGTGTGTGTGTGTGTGTTTGTTAGGGAATTTAGACTGTAAGCTCCAATGGGGCAGGGACTGATGTGAGTGAGTTCTCTGTACAGCGCTGCGGAATTAGTGGCGCTATATAAATAAATGGTGATGGTGGTGATAATGATAGACCAGATTGCTCAGATCATTCCCTGTGTGGGACTCTACTGCCACCCTGTGGCCATTTACTATAACGGATATCACTACTTTTGCTGATTAATTATTCTTTGTGGCCCACGGATGTGTTGAATCACATCATAAGTGGACAAACTGCTGTAAACCCCAAGTGAGCCCTGGAAGCTTAAGGGTCAAGATGACCTGATTGGAGTACTTTAACAATCTGTACTTTTGTGACCAGTCCCCCTTCTCTACTTTCCCCCTCCCACTAAATTATTCCACCACTCTGACAGAGGAAACTCAGGAAGGATAAATTATCCACAAAAGCTAGTGAAAGGCTATCACAAATTCTCAATTCTCACGGGAAAAAAAATGCAATCATGTGAAATGGAAAAAAGACACTTTTCACTCAGATTTCGTCAGTCTCCTCCCAAGAATCATATATGCAAAATCAAACAGCCAAAGTATATCATAGTGCAATTCCGTATGACTGAAAAACCTATCTACTGGATATGTTCCAAATCCCAATAGATATGGTGAATATATTGAACGATAACTATCTATATGCACCACTTGAATCACTCCACACCCTCTCGTGAATTCACTTACAAGATGTCAATTATACATCAGTGCTGTATATATGGATCATATTTCCTCCTCACGGAACATGGAATCTGGATTCCCCAGTTATATAGTTATATTTATTCAAAAGAGGTCAATTACAAGTCAGCGTTGTAAAACATTTATGTTCTCTCCTCAGAAAGATATAGGTTCATTCCACGTTTGGGTCTGCTTCACTCTATATATAAGAAAAATGACACCGATAGTGCATTATCCTTTTAACATTTATTTCAATAACAAATACACAATACACTTTTAAAACAAACTTAATCCCCAGATGGAGGTTTAGCCACACATGTGATTGTGTACGCTTACCCTAATATAGATGTATATTCGCATATAGAAATATAATCCCCTCTATGGTATCAGGTAAGCCGGCTTCTTTCTTTGTCAGTATGATGGATAAGTGTACAGTCCGCTTTTGTGTGTGGTCTCCAAATGAACAATAAACCTGCCTGAATTACTCTTATACCCAGTTCACACTGCCTCAAAGTCCCGGGTTTTTACCGGGGGAAACCGTGACGACCCAGGTTGAGGCTGAGTTTGAACGGCTCCCCTGCATCTACCCAGATCGGATGACCTGGGAAATGAGTCTGGGACTTTTGCAGAGTTATTCCTGGGTCCGACCCGGGAAGCCTTCAGTCGGAAGGGTGAGACCCGGAACCTATTGAAAAGTTAAAAAATGTTGCCTGGGAGGCCCGGGTAGACCCAGGTTCAGTGTGAACCTGGTCGACCCGGGAAGTTGTCGGGGGTGAGAGGAGCGGTCACACGGCAATATCCCAGCTGCAATGTGAGAGTGGTATTAGCAACCATTTGTCTGTGGTAATCTGTTGGCACACCTGTAGAGTATTTTGAGAGTAAAATGTTGCCCAAGAAAAGGGGAAATATTTATCGTAATTAGATTTCAGACACCGGATCCAGTACCTCTGGAATTTAATTGAATTAGATAGGCGATCCCACCTCTCTGGACCAAAATTACTGTGCGCATATCTAGAATCGGCTCATACACCACAGAACAGCAGCTTCCAATTCATCTTCGAGCACAAAGGACCCTTACTACAGCTTATGATTACAGGAAGGGGAAGGGGCATTTGGCCATAGTCAAAGTACAGTAAGGGTGTGCCAATCATGATAGCAAGTAGCTATGTCCAATCCAAGCTCTGGGCATATCCAAAGTACGTGTTTTTCATCCGGATCTCTTGCTCCAGCTACAGGTCTAGTCTAAGTCCCGATTACCAGTGATTATGGCTGTGTATGCGTGTTATAACAGGTCAATGCAATCAGTAGCAACTTTAAAAATATATTTTATGTACAGCAGACATTAATAACATCCTAATATATGTATTTCATGGGGAATAAAAATGTTGATAAACTTTTTTATTTTAAAATTTTTAATGTTTTATTAACAGGTGACATTAATTAAATATTTTTTTTCCCAGTACATTCTTTTTGCAAATGTATATTTCACGTAGTAGATCAGAGCGGTCCTAGACCCGTATTCAAAGCGCACGTATCTTCAGATCCGCTCCGCGTGCGCAGACCCCAATTACGTGCGTTCTGAAACAAACGCACATTGCGCTCAGTACGCCTGCCTCGATGAATCAGGCCCATGGACTATTTCTCTAGAAAGTGTTTTGGTTGAAGTATTGCGCAGTGGGACAGCTTCTAGTTGCCTGGTAGCGTAATTCATTATAACCAAAATATTTTGGTGACCCCGGGCAAAAGTTATTAGTGACTCAACAAGATCCATGGGTCTTCTGTCAAATGGGATCTCTATAATAGGTAATGAGACTAACAAACTCTTAAAATGTGGTCTCGGGGCATCATACAACAAAACAAAACTGCTGTAAAATTCTTTCGGTGGTTTTCTCAGCCCCTAAATAGTTATGAGCCACATCCACTTTCTGAGATATTCATGACACATTCATGGAAATGCACACAAGACACACAAGAAAGAAGAAGAAAGAACTAAAGATTAGTCACAAAAATAATCAGTCTAGAAGGACTAATTGTTATTTTATGTTCAATTTGTTTATTTTAATTGTAATTATTTTCATTACTTTTTATGTTCATAGCAGGTCATTAAAACATGTATTTCACATTGTTCACTATAAATATTATATGTTCACACACAATCAGGAAACAAAAGTGCCTAAAAGCAGGTTATCCACTCCACATACCTGTCATATGTGAGGACTTTCCTTGTTAGGAAGTAAACTTTCGGTTTCATTTCCTGTTCTTAGGGTCAGCGATGGCGTCTGCTGATCTGAGAGAGGAGCTGATCTGCTCCATCTGTCTGAGTATTTACACAGATCCTGTGACACTGAGCTGTGGACACAACTTCTGTCGGGTCTGTATTGATTGTGTGCTGGATACACAGGAGGGGTCTGGAGTTTATAGCTGTGCTGAATGCAGAGAAGAGTTCAAGCATCGTCCCGCACTCAGGAAGAACACAGTTCTGTGTAACATAGCAGAGCGTGTTCTCTCTACTCAGCCAGAGCAGGATGAGACTGGGATCTTCTGTACGTACTGTATTCACTCTCCTGTACCTGCTGTCAAATCCTGTCTGTTGTGTGAAGCCTCCATGTGTGAGAATCACCTTAGAGTACACAGCAAGTCAGAAGAACACGTCTTATCTGATCCCACCACTGCCCTGCACAACAGAAAATGCCCCATACACAAGAAGATCCTGGAGTATTACTGCACTGAGGATTCTGCGCTTATCTGTGTGTCCTGCAGACTTGACCAAGAACACTGGAGGCACCAGGTAGATTCACTGGATGAGGCCTCTAAGAAGAAAAAGGAGAAACTAAGAAAAGTTCTGGAGGACCTGACCTCCAAGAGAGAGGAGGCCGAGAAAAGATTCCAGAGTCTACAGGAACGCAGGAGGGAAGTACAGGAAAATGCAGCTGGTGAGCGAGAAAGGGTTACTGCCCTGTTTAGAGACATCAGGAGACAGCTGGAAGACCTAGAGGCGAGAGTCATGAGTGAGATCTCCAGGCAGGAACAGGAGGCTTCATTCTCAGTCTCTGATCTGATCAAGCAACTGGAAGTAAAGAAGGACGAGCTGTCCATGAAGATGCGTCACATTGAGGAGCTGTGTAACGTGACTGATCCCGTGACTGTCTTACAGGAACCAGACAGAGGTGACTTGTGTGATACTGAAGAGGGTGATAACGGGGATAGAGAGAGACACGATAAACAGATCCATGATGTAGGAGATCTGGATGTGGGTTTGATGTCAGAAACATTACATAAGTTATCTGATATAATAGCAGGTGTAAATATATGCTTTTATATGCAGAAACCTACAGACATATTGTTGGATGTAAACACAGCTGCTAATGATGTAAATATACCCAGTGACTTGAAAACTGCATCCTGGTCACATAAAAACCAGAATCGTCCAGAAACCTCAGAGAGGTTTCAGGAGAATCAGGTTTTAAGCACCAGAAGTTTTTCCTCAGGGCGACATTACTGGGAAATGGATACAAAAGATTCCAAAAGCTGGAGGATAGGTATGTGCTATCCCAGTATAGAGAGGAGAGGGAAGCAGTTACACATTGGGAATAATACAAAGTCCTGGGGCTTTCGAAAGTATCACAATCATTACTCAGTGAGGCATGATTGTAAAGATATAAAATTAGTTCACAATATTTCCTGTGACAGGGTGAGAATATATCTGGATTACGAGGCCGGGCAGTTGTCCTTTTATGAGCTGTGTGACCCCATCAGACACTTACACACCTTCACTGGGGTCTTCACTGAGCCCCTTCATGCTGTCATTAGTGTTTGGCAAGGTTCTGTTAAAATTGCACAGTAGTAATATTAACCGTTTAATTTCTAATCTGTCTAGTTCCGTGTTCAGAAAATGGGAGCTAGCATTGGGCAGGATTGTGTTCACCACTCGAGGCTTCACGTGTATTGTAATAGGCACATGCATGTAGAGGGTCATTATGACTGTTATTTATAAGCCGCAGGAAATGTGGAGGTGTAGCAGCATTTTTATGTATACATGAGCACCATGAACATATTAGACTTGTTGCACAGGAAGGAAATATATTTACCCGCTTTTGTAACGGCTAGTTACAAACATGCTAAAGTTTAGCATGTAAGCTCTCATGAGCAGGGTCCTCTGAACACTCATGGTTATGTCATATGGTGAATCCGTGTCAGGGGCGCATGCGCAGCAGCTCTTTCCATTTCGGCGTCACTGTACTGTACAGCAGCCGCGGCGCTGTCAAAGAAGCGTCCGCGGCAGTGCTGTATTGTACTACAATACAGCACCGCCATGGACGCTTCTTTGACAGCGCCGCGGCTGCTGTACAGTACAGTGCCGCTATGTAGAGGCACTGTTTAGCCTCCGTTCTTTGCGGAGGGGAGGGGTTTCTGGAGAACCAGAAACCCCCCCCTCCGTGCACCCCTGCGTGTGCTATGATATTTGTTTACTCACACGATTCTGTGCCAGCCGTAACTGTTCCCGCACAACCCATTCTTGTATATCTACCACATGCTGCTTGTATGTATAATTGTTATTATGCTTACTGTATTCATGATTGTCATTTCTGTATGATGATGTCTTTGGAGCCCTGTGAATAAACATTGATGATGACAATGACAAGTAAATGTGTAAGAGCAGTAAGATACGATTTTTTTTAGGTGCAAAGTCTAAACTAATGCTATTTACTTTGTGTGTAGATCTAATAATTCTTACAAATTACAATATATGGGGGAGATTTACAAAGGTTTTGCAAAACCGCTCACAGTTTGCCCATTTAATGTGTGGTTTGGAAATCGTGAGATTTGCTTAAAGGCGCCAAGCAGCACATAAAATCTCATGTTTTGAAACGGCACAGTTTGAAACGGACGCCCCGATATTCTCAAATGGAAAATATTGAAAGTGAACGATTTATTGAATTGCAGTTTGCAAAACTGCTAGTTTGAGCTATCTCCCCTTTCAGTACAAGTAAAATAAATGCATAAATGGGAGACAAAAAAAAACTTCCATCTTCTACAAGCCCAATGCTACTATGGAAGTGCCAGCCTTTGGGAGACCTCATAGCAATGAAATATTGATCTAAATAATTTTTTAATAATTCATATTCATGTTTTGAATGCATCTGTGTATAAATTTATGCTCAGGTGAGTAAATGTATTTTTATGGTCCTATGAGGTTTGAGAGAAGAATTATTTCAGGCATAAGATTCCCAGCCGACACCGACCTCTTATAGTAACCTCACAGTGAAGGGGGCTGAAGTGACATGTTTAAAAAGTCACTATATGTGATTAAAAATAAATAAAAATTCTTGGGATAAATTTTGCTATTGAGGACCTGTTCCATATTTCAGCTTGGCCCAGCAATAATGTTGGTTGTAAGAAACTTGTTTGCATAATTGCATATTACTGTGTGTCATTATATTGTATACCTTAAGAATTGGGATATTTTTTCATCATACTAAGTTCCATTTAATGACATTCTGTCTTTGTGTTATTAAGGAATTCACATGCTACATAGTTTTGCTTTTATAAGCACTACATAACTGAAATACAGAGAATTGCTTGGTTTTACGATAACTGTGGTTAATTTAAGTTTTGATTGTAGTGCCTTATAAATTATGAAAAGAAAAAGGAACTTCCACAAAGTGTTAGCTTTGGAATTAAATATTGGTGGTGGCAGTATTGGGCATGGAACATAATGTAGAGCAGAGAGGCTTTGAATTGGTCCTCTGAGCTCTGTCTACATTGTGAAATCCTCCTTCTTTCCCCTCTGCCATCACTTGACATACTGAGAACTGTGAGCCTGTGTCTGTGTAGCAGATTGACTGTGTCTGTGTCTGGCAGCCATTTTTTGTTTACCAGGGAGCATTTAGAAAGGAGTTCATGATTTGTAGGAGGATAGCTAACAAATGCATGCTTAACTTAAAAGGTACTTATTTTGCTATTTAAAGAAAAAAACAATCTTCTATGTGGCATTGCCCCATTAAACTTATTTATTATTTGACACATTAGTGGAACTGAAAGCCAGCTTGCGTATGCGCATGCGTACAGTGGCCTGATGAAGCAGTAATGTAACCCTTACCATTCTAGGCAAGTATCACTGGAGAAGCAATGTTTTTTGGCTAAATTGCAGCTATAATTACAGACAGTAAAAAAAATCTGCCTTAGTACTGTCTATTGATAAATAGGCCCTGTGACTTCTTTCACATGACTCGGATCATCAACTGGGGCCTGCACATGTTGTTCACGGTGATAGTGAGATCCCTGGGTGTGAGCTACACAGCACAACATGTACGATTGTCTGTCCAGTCGGTCTATTCTGTGGGTTTTCCTACCCCACGTGTGATCAATGTTGATCTCAGAAAGCCCTAAAGATTATTGATCAATTGTAGAAAAACAAGAAAATTACACATCCGCGCTGACGCTTTTGGAATATATAAACAATGTCTTTATTGTGTACAACATTGAAATAGAATGTTAAATGTTAAAACAAACATGTTAAATATTAAAACAAATATTTTTACTGTAAATAAATTATCTGTAGTGAAACTCTGGGGATCAACTAAAAATGTTTAGTATGTAGTAAAGTGCTTATTTTGTATGGGAACCAGTGGCATATAGGTAACAAAGAGAAAATTAGGCTGTGTCTCGCTTTCTAGAGAAGATGTAGATAATCTTTGGCTCCCGGTCTGCTGGGAAACTACAAGTTCCGTCATGATCTGGCTGTCAGACAAAGGCATGCTGAGATTTGTAGTTCCACAGCAGCTGTAGTGTCACGGTTTGTCTAAGCCCTGTTTAGAGGACGAGTTTTGCCGGAACACTTATGTGGGAATTTCTGACCTAGAAAATTTAATAGTTAAATAATCAGACAGGGAATGGGCGTATTTCACATAAGGAGGAGTGGCGGATCACAAAACATCACAATAGATTCTATAGCTGTCACTGAAAACTCCATGTTAACTCACGACTAAGCCTCACCCTTATGTGTATGTCCAGTGCATCAAGTAGTATTATCAATATAAACATTTATTATTATTATTATTATTATTATTATTAACATTTAATTGTATAGCACCAGTATATTTCACAGGACTTTACAACTGGAAAGAAATATTGCAATAAAACAAGACTGAGTATTAACAAACAGACAAAGAGGTTAGAGGACTTGGCTCGCCAGCTTACAATCTTATAGGAGTATATATTATTATATTGTTACGTTGGAACATCATACACAAGACAAAGGGCTAGATTTACTAAGCTGCGGGTTTGAAAAAGTGGAGATGTTGCCTATAGCAACCAATTAGATTCTAGCTGTCATTTTGTAGAAGGTACTAAATAAATGACAGCTAGAACCTGATTGGTTGCTATAGGCAACATCCCCACTTTTTCAAACCCGCAGCTTAGTAAATCTAGCCCAAAGTCTGCTGACAACATGTGTGTTCTGTCTATGTCACTCCCTATAAGAAGGGTTAATGCTTTTTAATATACCACTTACGTTCTTGCTTCACTATTTTGCGATATAATGGTGGTTGAATTATCTCTACTGATGGATTATGCGGATACCTTTGGTATAATGACCCAATTGACTTTACAGCAAAATATAACAAATAAGCATCATCACTTATAATGGCTGGTTTCTAAACTTATCACATGGGTATAACCAGAAGTAACCTAGCCAGTAGAGATTAGCCTATTTTTGCACAAATCGAGCTTTGCGATAGGACAGGCCATACCGCAGAGATGCGAAGTACCGGTGATACAAACTTCCATTTCCGTTTTTGCTCACCATTGCGCGGAGTTTGTAAATTGTAGACAAATGGTGGCTTTTTCAGTTAATATAATTTTTTGTTATGCAGGTAAGTAGTCAACGGTACTTTAATAGTGGTTAATAGAGCTGAGTAGCTCTGCAATTAGGACAAAGGTCTTCTACTCTTTCATTATTTTCATAGTACACTTCTTTAATTGTGCACGGCGGTGGCAGAAAGTTTGTGAAACCTGTAGAATTATTTGTAATAGTTTGACCTAAGTGCTCTGATTTTTCTTTAAAGGTTTGAGGACAATTTAGTCTACAAGAACTAAACTGGAAAAAAATGTGTTGGTCCAAAACACATTTTCATCATTCGGATAAAAATATGAACAGGACTGTTGTAAAACGTATTCAGATGATGATCGTATTTCCCAACAGTCTCTATTTTCGTGAAACAGCCTCAATTTTCAGAGACCAAAAGGGTGCAGCCTGTCAGAAAAGCAGTATAACCATACTGAGAATTGGAGGTATATTTACTAAACTGCGGGTTTGAAAAAGTGGAGATGTTGCCTATAGCAACCAATCAGATTCAAGCTGTCATTTTGTAGAATGCACTACATAAATGACAGCTAGAATCTGATTGGTTGCTATAGGCGACATCTCCACTTTTTCAAACCCGCAGTTTAGTAAATCTTGTCCCTGGTGTTCACCTTGACTGATCAGATTACCAGCCAACAGTGTTACAGGAATCTCACATTACTGCTCTATGATGTTAATGTTTAGATTGTCGAATAGGCTACATGTTGCCCTTCACACATCAAACTCACCTACACACGGTCATGCCGGACTTAGCTGAGGTGAATTGCTCTGTGCTGCTGTTAACATTCTAATGCTGTGGTTGGCTAATGATTGTTCTAGCCCCACCCACTTCATATACTGCATGTCCCTGTGTTTATCCCGTCTTAGTGATTGGTTGTAATATGTGCTCTGACCCTAGACAAACACACTTAATAAAATAAATAGACCCTTGCGTCACACCTCTGACATTTCCCCTACATTTTGGGTATATTACAATGTTTTCCAACCTTCAGCCTGCTGCATTATTTATTACCACCATCCACCAAGTGAATAAGAGATGTGTAATTAAAACTTCTTCAACGTACTTGTCATGAATTACACGAACCAAAACTGAGCTCTTATCCTTCTTCCCCAGTGGTAGAGGAGCAAGAACATTTAAAACAATCATCCCTTTTTTGAGTGTGCCTTCGGTATGGAAGGAGTCTCTCTTTCACTCTGCCGCTTCCTCGAAGGACCATAAAATCTTCATACACATAGACCGTCCCAAACGCATTGGTGCCAGGTGGTGACTCGATGACCCCCTCCATTGTGATATGGTGTATCCCATGTGAGTCCAGGTAGTATCCCCCACTGTGGTCATGTCCAGCTAGATAACACACCACACACTCGTGTGACCGGATGACTTTGAGTATATCATCATAGTTCCATGCCAAGCAGTAACTGCGTTTAGCTGCTGGGTGGATGGGAATGTGGCCTGTAATGATATTTTGCCAACAAGACAATGTCATTGCTTTCCAAAAATAATATACATTTTATTTTACACTTATGTAAGTCTTAGACAGTATCTGAAATTTATTTAACACACAGCCAACCCTACAGCTTAATGTGAGTACCAGGCCACAGGGACAGTGTCCACCTTGAATACACATGTAGTTGGCCAAATTGGAGGGGATACGGCAGTGTAACTCCTTGGGCCGAGTGCCTAAATCACGCCAGCATCCTTGGGTTTAGATAGTGCGGACAACAGATAACCACAGACACAGGCCAATGGTGCTGATTTTCGGTCGTCATCCAACCACATTTACCAGCATGCCCTATTGCCTTATTGATTTCAAGCAACATCAAGGACATTTCCCAGCCACGTATGATGCGATAACGGGCCAATTACCCCACATCAACTGTGATATCACATTGTGTGACCAGCATTACAGTTCTATCTATATGTGCACATCGAGCCCAGAACTTTGTAGAAGCTACTGACGACCGTTTTTGAACATGTCCCGGTCAGCATTTGTACTTTTACTGAAATTTTCAATTTGTAACAAAATTATGTTCGCGCCACTAATTCCGCAGCGCTGTCCAGAGAACTCATTCACATCAGTCCCTGCCCCATTGGTGCTAAGAATCTAAATTCCCTAAAGTACACACACACAGACCGAGAGAGTCTAAGGGCAATTTAATAGCAGCCAATTAACCTACTAGTATGTTTTTGGAGTGTGGGAGGAAACCGGAGCAAACTCACACAAACACGGGGAGACCATACAGACTCCACACAGATAAGCCCATGGTCGGGATTTGAACTCATGATCCCAGTGCTGTGAGGCAGAAGTGCTAACCACTAAGCCACCGTGCTGCCCAAACTATTGGATTTATGTAGGCAAGTCTTTATTTTAGATTTACTTTTGATGTTCGATCCATATAAAACCAATATTTTTATGTGACCAAGAGTTTTTTGGGTTTTTTTTTCATTGTGTTGAAAAATATTTACTATCAATCACGAACAGTGTGAGAAATTCCAGCTAATTTTGCCTCATATTGATTGCATTCGGTGCAGGTTGTTACAGTAGAGGATGCGCACCCCAAATCATTTTGGTTTTGCACTTTAGATGTGCATGGTGCAGAACAGTAAACATTATTGTAAAGTCCATCCATCTACCAGCTTACAACCAAACTCTTCGTTAATTTAGACCTATAGGGCCTGATTCATTAAAGAAGGTAAAGCCGAAAAATGAGTGAATGTTCTCTAGGACAAATGTTACAATGCAAGGGGTGCAAATTTGCTTATTATTTACTACATAAGTTAAATACTGGCTGCTTTTTCATGTAGCACACAGATACTAGATAGCTTTAATTTTACATTGAAATTTAAAGTTGATCTAGGACATGCTCTACCCCAACTATAAATCTGCCATCACATTTTAAATTTACCTCCCCCTCCAATGCAACATGGTTTTGCCCAGGTACAAAGTTACTCCTTTTTTTTGCCTTACTTTCCTTAATGAATCAGGCCCGTAGACTTCTCTTCTAAAATACTTCTCATTTTAGCCTCATTTAAGGCACATATTATTCACAACAGATATTTTTTTTTGCATATTATTTTCTGCATATTAACTTTTGTTAATATGCAGAAAAACATTCAAACACACGAAAGAGAGACATTTAATAAAACCAGTCCAATTCTTATGATTAATAAATTAGACTAAACTAAGTAGTAATTTAGCAAGAAGAAAACTTAAAAGTTGAAATGAATGAAGGCTTACTCATATAGTGGCAGGAGGATGAACTTTGATTTGATGTATTTACCCATACTTGCCTACTTTCGGTAAGGTCTGTCTGGGAGAGGGGCACGGCCAAACGCGTCATTTTGGCCCCTGCCCCCGTGACGAAAAATGCCAGTTTGTCGCGGGGGGTGGGGCCAAAATGACGCGATTCACCGTAAATCGCGTCATTTCGGGAAGACAGTTGCGAAATGCGGGAGACTTGCCTGCTCTCCCGGGAGTCGTTGAGGCCGACCCGAATTTCGGGAGTCACCCGGACATTCCGGGAGAATTGGCAAGTATGTATTTACCATAACCACCAACCTGGAAATGTATGCACAGACCCCATTCCCAGGTGTGGTTACAGACATCGGATAAAGAGGGCTTGCACCTTAACACGCATTTAGCAGCCAGGTGTACTAACAAAAATAAAAACACACGCATTCTTTGCAGTTCGTAAATGAGCCTTAGAATGAGTACTTACCAGCAATTATTACTCTCTCGTTGTTTTGGTCAGAGTATGTGAGGACATTATCCAGCCATGCCAGCTGCTCTCTGCCCATCCCTCCATTAAACTCTTGCAAGTGTCGTTCGTCGGAGCCTACGTGGAGAATAATGCACAGTGACATTCACATGTTCCATATATAGAATTACAAGAAGTCATTGTTTTCTGGTGCAAATCCTTAGCCCCGTGTGGTGCATGGTGGTGGTGGTGGTGTTGGTGAGTGCGGCACTAGCAGGTAGTGGTGTTGGTGAGCGCGGCACTAGCAGGTGGTGATATTGGTGTGTGCAGAAGTAGCAGGTGGCGGTGTTGGTGTGTTGCAGCAGTAACACATTACCGTGATGGTACGTGCTACGGGCGGTGTGTGGCAGTAGCAGGTTATGGTGCTGGTGTGTGTGGCAGTAGCTGGTGGAAGTTTGCGGTGTGTGACAACAGCAGGTTATGGTGCTGGTGTGTGTGGCAGCTGAGGTGCAGGTTATTGTGTGTGCAGCGGTAGCAAGGATTAGTAAATAGTGGTGGAAATACCCTTTTTACTTACTTCTGACATTTGGCACTTTGCCGTAATATCATTATTGATCCCTCCTGTCAAATATACAGTGTTAACAGTATAATCATAGATGTATCATGTAACTAAATATTTCTTGCAAAAAGATTATGTCTGTCATTACGTGTTTCAGAGCAGGTCATTAAACTGTTTAATTAGGTATTATTTCAGCTGTTTCACTTCTATATAGCTTATGCTACTGTATTACACAAGTAACTACCAAATAAAGGAAACACTATAAATGAGGGATACAAAACAAACAAACAATCAAAATATACAAACAAACAAAATAACTGAGGGATACAAAAGTATACTAACAACAGTTTGTTTCCATCGGTTTTGGCTTCCCCTTTTTTGATGTCTAGTATAGAATGTGAACTACTTCCTGATGGCTAATATACAGTTCAGACATCTTTTTCTGGCTAGTGTAAAATATAGGTGCTTCTCCTCAGGGCTGCCACCAGACACTGCAGAGCCCAGTACAAATGTCTACACAACATTTGGCTCCCTACCCTGGTTCTATCTAACCCCTGCAGTAGTGTTACTTACCTCTCTGCTTCTCTTCTTCTTCTTGCTGGCTCCTTTCGTCTCCTCTTAGTGACACTGTAGGCTGCCTCTCTACCTTATTGCGGTTCTCGTTTTTGGATCTGGGAGCCTAGCGCTCTGGAATATGCGCACCTGGGGGATTAGGACTGGAGCGCTGTGGCGCCATTTCACATCTTGGGAGTGGAGGCGGATACGGTGCCTACAAGAGGACCCACTGCCGCATCCATTTATTTAGCGTGGAGACCCCCCCCCCACCCCTTCGCATTTCAGGAGCAGCTGCTGCCTAGGAAGAGAGCCCGCCTACTCCCTTAATACACCGCAAAGGCCCCTAATAAATGTGCTTGGTCCAGGGCTGGTCGGGCCCCTAACTGCAGTCAGGCCCCATACTACTTCACTGCATGTACCCACCCTTCCCCTGATGGCAGCAAGTGCCTCTCCTGGTAGCTAGTAGAGACTACAGACTCTTATTGATGGCTAGTCTATAATACAGATATCCTTCTCTAAAGCATGATATGCAGAGCCCAATACTCATTCTCTGTTGGTTAGTATAAATTAATAAAAGTTCACTGGTGGCTAGTGTTCAATACAGATTTTCTTCTTTGTACATAGTGCAGCCTGGGCACTGGTCCTCTTGTCTACTGCTAAAGGGGAGAGCAATGTGGTTACGTTTTGTTAATATTCTCAGTACAATTTGCCCAATATGCAGATTTGCCCATTTTATTTTTCATTGCTTAGCAAATGTGACATCTACCTTGCGTACATACCATTGCTGTTTGTTAGATATCCGCCGTCTAGGAAGGCTACAGATTCTTGTAGTACAGGGCAGTCCTTTGATCTGCCAAGTACGCTTAAATCGTAAGTGTCGATTAGAATGAAGCGGAATTTAGTGCAAGGACTGAAGTGGTAGGCATAATAATCATAGCCATCTGGACTTCCTCCATGGCTGGCTTCATTTTCACTATCTTGTAGCTTGTCCTGCATCCAAGTCGTATTTAATTTTGTGTCTCTTAAATAATCCCGATTGAAGTTATAGAACTCATGATTTCCCCAGATGTGGTGGAAAGGCATATTTGCATTCTTAATCTCATTTAAAACGGCGTCAAGTGATTTTTGAGATGTAAATAACCTATTGTTGGAACCGTCGATGATATCTCCAAGTTGCAGGACAAACTTGGGTAGAGTAACCTCCGCGTTCCACTGTTCGATGGCACTTCGCAGATGGAGGCAACTTTGCCTGTAGTATCTCATGGTTCTCCAGCCACTAAGCCCATCATCTCTATCCGCATATTGAATGTCTGCTATGACCCCAAAACTAAAATACGGTTCTTGGTTCTGGTAGCAGCTTGCCATATCTTGACGCGTTTCCCCAATCCTACAAAGCAAGATTACTATAAATGGTAAGTATCTCTATAGCAAAACAAACATCATAAATACTCTTAAATCTCATTATACAATGGTTATTATGTGAAATGAAAGAACTGCCAAACCTTAAATTCAAGTAGCCTTATATAAAAGATCAACTAGTATCATTCACCAACACGAGATGCTTGACGTTATACTTACATTTAAATATAATATTAAACCTGCCTCTCCCCTAGGAGCAGAAGACTAGCAGAACCCTTGTCTGACGTACTGACCCCTTGCCATTTGGGAGATACCCCAGGCACCTAAGTAATTCTCCTGTCGCAACTGGAAGGTGAATTTGGAGCTCTGCAGTCTGACGCATTCGGATATAGATATCTTCCACAATAATCCAGAGGCGTCAGGGTGCGTGAGTATCACCTAAATGGCCAGGGTGCTGTACATCCATCATCCATCCTTCTGCTAGTCAGGGAAAGGTTACATTAACTTTTAATATGTAAACATCTCCTTTAATACATAAAATAACCGTTAACCCGAGTCATCTCTGGCTTTTACACCAACTTAAAACAACAAGCGGTACATACAGAATCTTCATCATACAGGGGTTAAAATTGATATGTTCTAAAAAATCTGTAGTTTTGAAGTAGTATTTAAATGATATTAACTTGCTTTGTGCATATGTGTTATTGAGTTTTAGGTTTTGTCTGCATATATTGCTGTACACTCTCCAGATACAGACTATAGAAGTACGTACCTCTTACATGCCATCTCAGGAACTATCAGCTGTACTCTGATACGATGACTTCAGGCTGCGACAGTCACTCACTAAACTTCCTTCTTCATACACGACATGACACACCCATGCAGCAGAGAGGAGATATTTAAAGGGGAAGCGCCACGAGATTGAGAAAAAACTAACAGAATGGAACAGAGCGTCCTATTAAACATACATTGCAATTCCACCTCAAGAGATCTGCAGTGGAATTTATTTCCTTTTTAGCGAAACAGAATTAGGTGCGCTTGTTTAAATGAATGAAATGTGTACAAGTTAATAAAATCATTTGAGAAAGTGCAACCAGGACAATTAAGACCGCTGTGTATGTCGTTTTATCCCGATATAACTATATCCTCATCCTCATTAACATTTATATTGTACACAACATTCTATTTATGTATACGCTGACACATAGTGATTTATATTAAAATGCTTAACGGTTGAACATAACCATACACCCTTTGGTCTTAACCTTGACCTTTAGGTAATATAATAAAATACACCACACAATGGCTTGTTGGCAAATAAATCTTATCTATTTAAATAACCATTTGCTGTTATGGTGGCGGGAGAACACTGTACTCAGCCTTGTCTATACATAAGCGCACCCTAGTATCTGCACGTTAGTGGGACAACCGTCGCCAGGCATCCTGGAACCCTCTGGGCTAATCATAACGCACCGCAAGCCAGCCCAGAGGAGCTGTACTTGCAACGAACCTAAGTCAACTCTTCGAAGGGAACGAGTTCCAAACGCCTGACTACCATGAATGTGCACTTCACCCACCTTGCTTATCCTGTACCAGCACACTCGTACCATACCACGGCCTGCGCTCCAGGTTGGTCCAACCAAACTACGGGGCTGATCCAGCACACCCGTACCATACCATGGCCTGCACTCCATATTGGTCCAACCAACCTAGCGGGGCTGATCCCGCACACCCGTACCATACCACGGCCTGCGCTCCAGGTTGGTCCAACCAAACTACGGGGCTGATCCAGCACACCCGTACCATACCACGGCCTGCACTCCATATTGGTCCAACCAACCTACGGGGCTGATCCCGCACACCCATACCATACATGGCCTGCGCTCCAGGTTGGTCCAACCAAACTACAGGGCTGAACCGGCACACCAGTACCACACCACTAGCCTGCGCACCAAGTGGCTCATCACACCTCCGTGCCTGTACCAGCACCTGTAGTTTACAGAACCGGGCCTGCACATCAAGTAGTCACCAAAATTTGGCCCCTGCCATATTCTGTGTTAATGAATAAGGAAGGGCGGAGATGTGAAAGCTTAGGCAGCTATGAGGTCTATGTTCTAGGGCTAATATGGAATAAAGAGCTGTGCATATTCACTCTTCTCTCCATATTCACACAGCTGTCTAATGGAGGCGTTCCTGGAGGAAGAGATTAGTGGAGAAAGGGGGTGCACTCCTGTTAATAAGATTAATCATTATCATCATTTATTTAAAAATGATTAAAGATGTTCACTGACCCCCATGTTTTGGTTTTGGATCTGGATTAACTTCATGTTTTGGTTTTGGTTTGGCAAAACCTGCCTTCGTGTGTTTTGGTTTTGGGCCCCTATTTTTTTCTAAAATCCCTATATTTATTCTAAAATCACATCATTTGGCTCTTTTTTTGTTCCTACATTATTATTAACCTCAATAACATTAGTTTCCAGTCAATTTTTGTCAAGTGATAACAACACTGCTACCTCTCCTGTTTCTGTGTGAGAAATGGCACTGAGCAATGTCACTGGAGACTGGAGAGTGACAAGAACACTGCTACCCCTGTTTCTGTGTGAGCAATGGCACTGAGCAATGGCACTGGAGACTGGAGAGTGACAAGAACACTGCTACCCCTGTTTCTGTGTGAGCAATGGCACTGGATCTCCTGGGGAGGGAGGTACTTATGGAATCCAAAACCTGTGAGATCCGACAACGCAACAATGACGTTTTGCCTCCATTCAAGTCCGAGGAAGTGCAAAAGTACCGCAAGCATACTTGGATCCCCTAAGTTCGGGTGGGCTCGGTTTTCAGAAAACCGAGCCCGAGCATCTCTATAAATGATGCATAAAGGCCACAGGTTTCAACTTTGTTTTGTAAATAAATGAACAATGCGTTATTGTCCACTATTGCACCATGTTCCAGAAAACTACCATGCTCACTGGTCTTAGGTTTTATGAAAGTAAAGGGAACTGAAACGATTGTTGTTGGGCAGGAAATGTTTTGTAATGTATCTTATGCTTTGTTTACTTCTTTATTAAAATTATTTTGTATTCTTTGACTTGTTGTCGCTGGTCTGTTCATTTTATTTGAATAATTGAGGATCTATATATATATATATATATATATATATATATATATATATATATATATATATATATTATAGATAGACATTTATAAATATAAATGTATACACATAGATATATATGTATATATTGTATATATAGATATATAGATAAATTGCAGTTATTGCGGTTAGAATATGATGAACCCAAAAGAGCCACGATCACTCAGTACAAGATTGTATAATGCCTTACCAGAGGAGGGTTTCAATATAAACAAAATATTTTTTTTTCTTTATTTATGATAGTCCAAATGAAGTAAGAAAAATATAAGCTAAAAAAACACAAGCCATGAGAAATGACCTATCAAAGTAGAGATTGCCCGGGACTTCTTTTCATTGCCAGCCAATCACAAGCATTTTCCCATGCTTACTGGCAGTGTAGAGCATCCAATTACCTCCAAGTTACAGGGCAGTTGTTTGTTGTGGTTTTTGGGGGGGTGTTTTTTAATGGGAATTCTTCCCATTTTTGGATTTTCTTCCCAATTGAACTATGACGGATATAAATTTAATTTTATACTTAATAAAGTGGCAATTAGACTGGGACCATTGGGATGTCAATGGGCCAATCCAGGCATCACAATCTTAATTATCCTGGCACCCCCAACCCTGGGAGGAAGAGGAACTCTGCTGGGGTTTTTTTGCACTGCTGGGGTTTTTCTGCTTCTAAGCTTTCTGTGCATATTTCAAGAAATTAAAGATGTTTGTAATGGTTTTTGCTCCATTGTGAGTTATACACATTCAGGTACAATATTAAATTTCCTTGTTAGGCAGTAGCTACGGTCACATTCTGCTTGTATTGTTTCCTGTTACACCTGTCTGGTGGAATTTTACTCCATGTGTGTCAACACGTACGGGTATTTAATCGCTAAGGGCAAGGTCACATGGTCGATTTAGAACATGAAGATTTTCTTACCAGGAAACCGCAGTGTTCCAAAGTGCTGATGCTCATTGAGTGTAACATTAAAGGGAGTGGTAGGTTAAAAGACGATGAACAGCACTCAGATAATAAATGTCAGCATATAAAAGCTTACACATGTATCCAAATCTCAAGCATATCCATCTCTTTTTCAATGCAATATAAGACATAGTATTGGGCACATATAGACATTGTAACAACAACTGTGTTCACATTGGAAGCATGGTTATTATGACACAAATGGGCTAACAAAAGAAATGCTAAAAATAATAAATACAAATGTTTTAAATAAAAAATACATGAAAGTAGTAATAATAGTAGCCCAGTTAATTGTTATCTGTGCCGGATCCTCCTCACCTGTGTTCCAGGACGCTGCAAGAGCAGGAAGCAGGCGCCCTACTCCTTGCGCCGCTGGCTGTCTTCAATTGGCAAAATGCCACCGCAAGACTAGATTGCTTTTCACTGATGGTATGGAAAGGGCGGGCGGGCGGGTGTTGCGCCCCCACTAGGCATTGCGCCCTGGGCGGTCGCACCGCACGCACCGCCGTTGTTACGTTTCTGGTAAAAGGTATACTCAAGGGATCGGACTTTTGTAGACTTTTGTGTTCGAAATGGTAATTTAGAAGTGCCGGTCTGATAATTTTACAATGAAGGCGGCAGGAGAGGTTGGTATAGCATACCAGCCCACTACGGACAGTCATAATATATAATATTTATCTGTATGTATATATGGGTAAGTTGGTGTTTTATGTATTCAAGTATTATATTCCAAATTAAAACAATGATAACAGAATCGTGGAGAAGGTCAGTGGGCAGTGGTTTGTTATGTGTTAACAGAATACAGAAAATAGTATAAACAATATGCAGTTGCTTAACAATTAGTGAGCAGGAATATGTTCCATTTGTACACAGAATTAAAAACATTGATCAATGAAATATAATAAGCGTTTAAGTTTAAAGCAACTTTTCAAAGTAGAAAAGTCAATTGAGGAGTGTAATATAGAATAATGAATATGTTAAATCATGCTTGCCTACTCTCCCGGAATTTCCGGGAGGCTCTCGAATTTCGGGGAGTCCTCCTGGACTCCTGGAAGAGTAGGCAAACCTTCCGGATCCTATAAAATGTCAAAATTCATGGTATTGAAAAAAGGGGGTGGGCTTAATCCTGTCATTAAGCACCGCCCCCGATATTCAAAACCTTGAATTTCTATATTTGTTAGTGAAGGTGGGGCTTAAGTGACGTAACAATGTCGTCACGCCCCCTCCTACCCTTTGTCACATGACCTGTACTCCGGTACAGAGTTAAAAAGTAAGCAAGTGTGTGTTAAATCAGCACAGGATATTATACTTACCACTATATGGGAAAACATATTTGCAAAAGAATTCATCATGGAAATGCATACTGTACCTGTCAACCTGACACCGTTCCACAATGACATAATAGAGTAAAAGCAAGAAAGAGAGCACACACATAGAAAAGGAGGTTTCTGGGCATGTAAATGGCTAAACATTGTAGCTTGCTATTATATACCTAACTGTAGTAAAATGCATGCAGTTCATAGTTAAAACTTGGAAGCTAAAGGGTGTAAAATAAATCTACAGTAAGATAACACACCCAGTTGTGACACTAGAGATATTTAAGTTTCGTTTCCTAACAATGACAGAGCCGTAGCCCTGACACTAGGATATAGACTCATTCCTGCTCACTAACTCTACCCTGCTAAACCTTACGATCTAGGATTTCAGTTTCAAACTATGAACCTTATTTGCTGAGTAAATCACATGTACTAGGAATTTGTCACAAGCTTGAAAAAGAAATAGATTTCATTTCTTCCTGTTGTAGCCATGGCATCTGCAACTATGCAAGAAAAGCAGAGCTGCTTAATCTGCGAGAAAATCTGCTCAGACCCTGTAACTCTGAGATGTGGACACAACTTCTGCCGCCTCTGTATTGATTGTCAGCTGTATAGACAGGAGGGATCTGGAGATTACACCTGTCCTGACTGCACAGAAGATATCCCAGAGGATCCTGCACTAAGTGAGAACATAACTCTGTCTGATATAACAGAACATGTCCTGTATACTCAGCCAAAGCAGGAGGAGAATCCAATATTCTGCACAAACTGTATTCACTCTCCTGTTCCTGCTATTAAAACATGTCTACTGTGCGAAGCTTCTCTGTGCGATGATCACCTGAGAGTACACAGCAAGTCAGCAGAACACGTCTTAGCGGAGCCCACATCTCTCTTCCACAACTTAAAATGCTCTGTCCACAACAAAGTCATGGAATATTACTGCTACGAAGATGCTGTCTGCATCTGTGTGTACTGTGTGGCTGAGAAGCACAGGACACACGAATTGGAACCACTGAATGAGGCCAACAAGAAGCGAAGAGAGGAACTAAGGAATGTTCTGAACAAACTGACTTCAGAGAGAGAATGGACCGAGGAAAGAGTCCAGAGTCTGATGGAACGTAAGAATGAAATCCCCAGCAAAGTAGCTGTTATAACAGGAAAAGTCAGTGCCTTGTTTAGAGACATCAGGAGACAGCTGGAGGACCTAGAGAAGAGAGTCCAGAGTGAGATCTTCAGGCAAGAAGAGCAGGTTTTATTCTCCATCTCTGACCTGGTCCAGCAGCTGGAAAAAAAGAAGGACCAGTTGTCCAAGGAGATGTGTCACATTGAGGAGCTGTGTAACAT
This sequence comes from Mixophyes fleayi, assembly GCF_038048845.1. Taxonomy (NCBI): domain Eukaryota; kingdom Metazoa; phylum Chordata; class Amphibia; order Anura; family Limnodynastidae; genus Mixophyes; species Mixophyes fleayi. The sequence continues at coordinate 203,545,652 of NC_134407.1, read as the reverse complement.
GACTAATCCAGTGACTTTCTCGAAAGGATCGGCAGCAGACATGTGCGATACCGCAGAAGGAGAGAATGACATCAAAGAGCAAGTAGACAACAACGTCCACAATGCTTTGGACGTGAATGAGTTTCTAATTGCTCTTACTTTACATGATGGCTTAGACAATGTTGTTACTAAGACAAGGAAAGACTTTAATGTGCCTGAAACATCAGATGTATTACTAGATCTAGACACGGCTGCCAGTAATGTAGCCGTTTCAAGAGATTTGAAATCGGCATATTGGTCGGTAATAAACCAACGCCGTAAGGAAACACCGGAGAGATTTCAACAATATCAAGTTCTCAGCATAAAGGAATTTTTGTCAGGACAACATTATTGGGAAGTGGAGACCAGTGAATTGGAATACTGGATGGTGGGCATGACCTATGCCAGTACGAAAACCAAAGGGGAAAAGTCTTGGATTGGAAATAATAATAAGTCTTGGTGCTTTTGCAGATGGTATAATGAGTATTCAGTTAGACATGACAGTAAAGACATTCAGCTGCTTTCTGAAATGACCTGTAATAGATACGGAATATATCTGGATTACGAGGCCGGGCAGATGTCCTTTTATGAGTTGTGTCACCCGATCAGACACTTACACACCTTCAATGCCACCTTCACTGAGCCCCTCCATGCTGCATTCTGGGTAACAGATAATGGGTGGATCAAAATCAGACGATAAAGATACTGTATGGTGAGATGTATGGGTTATAATCAGGAGGTATGAACACTGTATGGTAGGATGTCTGGATGATAATCGGAAACACTGTGTATTAAATTCAATTTGATTTCAAAATGTTATTGGTATTAAAAATATGATACCTAATGCATTTTTTTTTCTTTTCAACAGTGATGGACAAATTTTACTATGAGCCTGAATAATGGGTTCCCAGTATGTTTTGTTCTGTATGGATGTATGCCCATCAATAACAGAAACGGCCTCACCATAGGCAAAGAGTACTAGCCTTATCTGTCAAGTACTTTGTTAGAAAATTGAGGAATTCATGTATTATCAGATTGTAAAGTTTGACAATGAAACACTAACGGGTATATTTACTAAACTGCGGGTTTGAAAAAGTGGAGATGTTGCCTATAGCAACCAATCGGATTCTAGTTCTCATTTATTTAGTACATTCTACAAAATGACAGCTAGAATCTGATTGGTTGCTATAGGCAACATCTCCACTTTTTCAAACCCGCAGTTTAGTAAATATACATATAAATCTTCAGATACCAACCATGGAGGACAGTTACAACCATGCAGGACAATTACATTTCAGCGTTAACCTGATGTTATAATGCAGCTCTGTTAAAGGGTAAATTGTAACCTCGCTCCACTAGAGAGAACTGAAACTTCTCCCACATCTTTAGGACAGGGTCCTGATGGGGTCAGAAAGTTGAGATTGCAGTCATTTCCGTTGCTGTTACATTACTGTCCTCCCCTGTGTATGAATCAACAAATCCACAACGTACTTTTCCACAAAGCAAGACTGCCAAGTCACTCTCACTCTGCCTGCTCTGTTACAGAATCTTCCTAACATTCCAACTTGTTCCAGGTTTGTGAAAGAGAACATAAGGAACATAGTTAAGTATAAATGCTCCAGCTATTTCAGGTATATTATTCAGCTCAGTTATACATAATCTCTGGTATATATCAATGTCAAATTGTGATTTTATGTTACCTTCCAGTTTTAATAAAATAATGTTGTCAAATGTTTGTCAATCTGCTATGGGTTTTATATTTGTAGCATTTGTAATATTTTTTAATTCTGTTTTATATATATATATATATATATATATATATATATATATATACTTTCCAGTGCAGGTGGTTATGGGGGGGATCCTTGAATGATCCCTTTGAGCAGCACGGTGGCTCAGTAGTTAGCACTTCTGCCTCACAGCACTGGTGTCATGAGTTTGATTTTCGACCATGGGCTTATCTGTGTGGAGTTTGTATGTTCTCCCTGTGTTTGTGTGAGTTTGCTCCGGTTTCCTCCCACACTCCAAAAACATACCAGTAGGTTAATTGTCTGCTATTAAATTGCCCTTAGTCTCTCTCTGTCTGTGTGCATGTTAGGAAAGTAAGACTTAGTTAAATTCGTAGAAAGAAAGCTTTCTTTACTTATATAAAGCATTTTTTTCTAATCGGAATAGGGACAAAATAATAACATTTTTTTTAAAATATTTTTTTACATTTTTTTGAGGGGTAGTGGAACCGGAAAAAAAGGACATGTATGCACAGATGTACCAAGACTCATCTTGACACTGCCAGCCAGTATCCCTCCGGCAATATTTTCTTGGTTAAATTGCATTGATAACTGATTTTCTATTGCTGCTATCAGTCGCAATAGAAATGGAATTGTTTGCCCTACCCACAAGCTAGCAAAGGCAAAAGAGACCATAAAAGGCCACCATGAACCCTTCACATTAGCATTAGCAGAGGATAACCAGGTAAGGATCTTTTCTTACTCTATCTGTGGATCAAGCCATGGAATCTTGGTGGGGTTGTAGCCTTTGGTGGGAGTAAAAAAAAGTATTTAAAAAGATAAAATAAACTACAATAACATGACACAACAGAGGAAATCCGGTTGTACATAAACAGCTGTATTTTTGTTACAAGGTCAAAATAATTGATAAACAGCTCCCTCTAAACAAAATGTCTACATCCACCCATGACTGCCATTCATAGCAGGGGGGAATCCAGTGGAAGTCCTTATTGATGTAGTCAAGGAGTCCAGGCCCCATGAGCCCAAGGGACCTGTCATGATTGCAATTTTCGCCAATAGTTTTATGTGTGTGAACACAAAGACAGTGTCCACATAGACTGTGTTGTTTGCCTAAGTACAGGTGTAGCAGTTAAAGGGAAAAAAAATGACACAAAAGTATTGTGGATAAAAACAGATGTATGTCTTAATTTCAAAGTCTTAAGATGTCATAAGATAATTCAATCTCCTCACTTCCTGCACTAACTGTAGCCTACCATTGTAGATAGCAGTTCCAAATTAGCTAAACAGCAGTGTTCCATAACACTTTACATAATGAGTATTACCGTTTATTTATAGGACACCACAAAGGGTCTGCAGCGCCGTACAGAGAGCATAGAACAAAACAGAACATAATACATTAAAAACAAAAGAATACAAATACCAAACATACTGATTAAACAAATTACACACAGATAACTTGGTAATGCAGATCAAGTTATTACAGGACAGTGAGTGAGAGTGATGGTCATTTCTGGAGTTGAGAAGGCCAAAGAGAAGGAATTTGAAGTTATCAAGGTGAGAGATTATGAGGCAGAGAATAAGAGTTTTGGTGGCTTCCATGGTGAGAAAGGGCCATATCTTGGATCTAGGTGTAGGTGACAGAAATTGGAGAGGGATTAAATGTGAGGTTTGAAGAAGAGGGAAGAGTTGACGAAGACTCCTAGGCAGTGGGCTTGAGGGACAGAAAAGTGGGTAGTGTTAAAAACAGAAAGAGAGATGGGGGATGTGAGGGAGTCCTGGAGGATGGGAAGAAGAATATTTCACTCTTGGAAACAGTGAGTTTAAGAAAAGGAACATACAAAATGAGATGGCTGAGAGACTGCAGGAGACACAAGACATAACCGAAGGAGGGAGGTCAGGGGAGGAAAGATAGATTTGGGTGTCATCAGCATACATGTGGTACTGGAGGTCAAATGAGCTCATGAGGTCTCCAATGGCGGAGGTGTAGAGGCAGGCAGAAGAGATGGGAGCCAAGAACAGATCTTTGGGGAACTCAAACAGGTAAAGGGAAGAAGGGAGAAGTGGAGTCGTGTGTAAAGACTGAAAAGGAGCGGTTGCTGAGGTAGGAGGAAAACCAGGAGAGGACAGTGTCACAGAGGCCTATAGATTGGATTTGGCAAAGAGAAGGTCGTTAGTGACCTTAGTGATGGCAGTTTCTGTGGAGCAGAGGGAGCGAAATCTTGATTGGGTTGGGTCAAGGAGGGGGTGAGATGAGAAAAAAGGAGGTGAAACAGTTGTAGACAACCCATTTAAGTAGTTTGGAGGCAAAAGGAAGGAGGGAGATAGGGCTGTAATTAGAGAGAGGAGGGCTCAAGCGACGCTGTGACAGCACCTGGGCTGGTACATCTGACGTCTTCCTTTAGATCAGGGTTGCTGTGGATGGTTTCCCCTGGTCTATCACATTGGCCAGAGCTGCGGGGTAGCAGACAGAGCGTTGGTACTGAATGCTGGGTTCCAACCTCAGAACAGCTGGATAACCGATTAGATTGGTCTAATCTGTAGGACACAGGACTTACAGCAGGTAAGTAGCCGTCAAAGCAGGACCTTGAAGCAGTGCTGTTTTATTAGCTCAAGTAGTCCCAATAAGGACAATTATCTGCCAGTTTATGGTACTAGTGATCTTTCCAAGAGTTACAGGTGGAATAATACATTACACGGTCAAAAAGAGCTCTTTTTATACAGATTCTGACACAAATGCTGGCAGGGGGTAATTCAGCCCACTGATCCAACCAGGCAGTGAAACGTCTGATATATTACATCAGATAATTTAACATCAGGATGTAATATATTTTCTAATCTTGCATTTAAACCCAATTTAACTTACAAAATTCACATCAATCTGGGATTTCCTAAAACTTACTGTCTACATTGTTCAGATCTTTCCTGTCTCTTTAACAAGGCACAATAACGGGTAACGGCCCCCTGCTGTGCTTTCAGGCTAGAAAGACGTGTTGGTCACTGAGATGTAAGGTCTAATTAACAAGATATTACCCGGCCTTCAGACAGCGTCAGAAAATACATTTCCTCCACACATATGTCTAATTGGGATATCCTCTAGAAAAGTTACAAAACCAAATCATGACGTACTGTCTCAGAAATAAAATCATTTCCATACAAAATACATCCCAATACAAAAATCAGTACATTTGTAATTATATAATTTGGAGCACTGCACTATTAATTTAAATAAATTTATACCATAAGTTATTTATAAGTGATCCAGCGGCAGGTGCCTTTTTAGTATAGGGGAAAGGACAGCATGTTTGAAGGAGCAGTAGAAAGCATCAGAGAGGAGGAAAAGATTGAGGAGGTGTCCAAGGTGGGAGTAGGCCAAGAGAGAGAGGGAGCGGAGAAGGTGAGAGGGGATGGAGTCATGTGGGCAGATGGAGGGGGGTGAGGAGGAAAGCAGGGTGTAGACTTCATCTGCAGATACCAGAGTGAAGGAAGAGAAGGTGGGTGGGCTAGCAAGTGGGGATGACAGGAGCAAAGTGTGCATATAGCATCCACAGAGGAGGGTTGGATGGGGGACAAGGTGGGTAGGGAGGGGGGAGAGTTTGGGACAAGAAGGGACTGATGGGAGATATTATGAAGCATGGACTCAATTTTGGAGGTTAAGTGGGAAGTAAAGTCGAGAGCAGAGAGTGAGGAGGGGAAGGGAGGGGAGAGGAGGGAGGTGAATGTGGTAAAAAGGCAATGGGGCCTTGAAGTAGAACTGTTTAGAGAGTGTTAGGGCAGAACTGTAATAGGAGAGAATGAACTTGAAGTGAAAGAAGTTAACATGTAAATGTGATTTCTTCCACAGCTGTTCCGTGCTATGGGAGCATTTTTCTGAACAAAGTGGGTAAGTTTGAAGTGCCAAGTTTGAGGTAGTTCCACACATTCTCAAATTCTTCTTTTGTGTCCTCTCAGCCGTACTCATCACTTACTTGACTCTGGTGCAATCTCAGGTACACTCTCAGCTTTTTCACTCATCCCACTTCTGTGGGGGCTATGTCCACTGGGATCCGGCACTTAGTGCAGTTCTCACAGTCACAACTGCTGACCCTCTGCTTTCAGGACATGCAGCGACCCCCTTTGGTGTATTTCTCTCTTTACTGCATGGGATCTTTACCCTTCTAAGGACTCTCTCTTGTCCTCCTCTTTCCTGGGTATTTGAAGAGCTCCTTCACCACTCAGTGCTGTCAAACTTCCATATGCATTGGTCCTCTCTCTCTCTCAACATGGCTCTCCCTTCTTACTGAAGGGACAGTAAGGTTGTCTTCACACAGCTTTGCCGCAAACCCAATCCTGGGCAATGCCAGGACGTTCTCTCCTTCGTCCCAGGTCCTAGACTATTTCATCACACCCTCTCATGCAGAAAAATGGAGTCTTTATAGAATTATATATTTATGATCCTATCATTGGCACTAGGCACTTTCACACCATGCTACTCGACTGCTCCCACTGACAGTGACACGGCTGCCATTGCAATCTTATCTACATTCCAGGGTATTTGCTCTATCTTGTGCTCAAATTTTTGTTCCAGAAACCATGCTCAATTTCTGGTTCCAAGTACCGTGAATTTCCTTTATTCAGAGGCTGTGCTCAGATACCTTAGTTCAGAGATCGTGCTGAATCTAGATGCAGAGATGTTATTTATTCAGTGCTCCAGTAACCTTGCTTCCATCTTACAATATTGTGCACTTGCTGCCATCCTGAAACTACTACCAGTGTTTCAGTTCCAGTAACCTTGTCATCACTGGGCTATACTGTACTGGAGAGACCACGACCAGTGTTTCATCCAGAGTTCCAGTAACTTTGTCATCACTGTGCTATTCTGTACTCCAGCAGGAACCGACTTGGACTTTAATTTTTATTTTTATTTTTTTTATTTTTTTTTTGGGGGGGGGGGTGATTTTGCATAATCACGTCCCTCCTTTACTCTGATTGGCTGGCCTACGTTTGGTCACGCACCTGTCTGTGAATGTCCCCATCCCCTCCCTATTTTGATCGGCATCTAGGGCCCAATTTAAAGATAGGCTTTCTGCTGCTGGGGGGGGTGGGGCGATTGCCCCGATCGCTGCCTCTGGATCCGCCACTGTACTCCAGAGACTACCACCAGTTCTTCTTCCAGAGTTTCAGTAACCTTGTCATCACTGTGCTATCCTGTACTCCAGAGACTACTACCAGTATTTCTTCCAGGGTTCCAGTAATCTTATCATCGCTGTGCTAACCTGTACCGGAGCTACTACTACCAGTGTTTCATCCAGTGTTCCAGTAACATTGTCATCACTGTGATATCCTGTACTGCAGAGACTACTACCAGTGTTTCTTCCAGAGTTCCAGTAACCGTGTCATCTCTGTGCTATCCTGTACTGCAGAGACTACTACCAGTGCTTCTTCCAGAGTTCCAGTAACCGTGTCATCTCTGTGCTATCCTATACTCCAGAGACTACTACCAGTGCGTCTTCCATGGTTCCAGTAACCGTGTCATCTCTGTGCTATCATGTACTGCAGAGACTACTACCAGTGTTTCATCCACTTTTCCAGAGATTTTGCTGCTAGTATGTATATAATACTTCAGAGACTGGTTACTGGTATTTTACTTTGTGTTCTTGACAACTACTACCCCCAACATCAGGGATGATTCCTCCAAGAAACTGTTTCTAGAATATCTTGTTTGACATTACAGATGGTTATTCTGGAGGCCATGAGAACTCAGTGTAGGGATTTGCACAATAGGACAAGTACAGTATATGACACAAAATCCATGTTTTCTGTGTCCCAAAAGCTGTCACTTCTTCTGGATTTTTGTGTGGCCCTAACATTTTGATGGCAGAAAAAAACCCTTAACTTTTAGGCCACAAAATAAATTTATTTGGTTAAAAGTTATTACTCCAAGTAACCCACAAGTGGCACACCCGTTGTGTTGGTTTATCTTTTACTCTTTATACTGTGATGAATGTTCATGTACGTGAAATCCATATATGTAGTGGATGTGATTGACCTAGGGATTAAGGGCTATAGACAATTATTTTAGAATGATATACTGGATATTATTTTTCAAGCAAGTCATCAGATGCATACATTCAGTAACAGCTGTTTACAGATCAGATGAGCAATTTGTGTTGAAAGCCTTTATTGTCTAGTTTGCATAACCACAGCCCACTTCTACGAAACTCTATGGGAACTTCAATGACTGTCTCCAAACCGCTGACATTATATTCTGTGAAGATAAAATATGATCAATTTAAGTGAAGCAAAGCAAAGCTAAAAAAAAATAATTTAAACTATCAAGTTTTTTTTTTTTCAAGCCAAATAGTCAGGAAGTTCCAAGGTATGTTAGTGTTAATAAGTAAACGAGACATTTAGTTTCATTTCCTTCTCCTGTAGTCAGTAATGGCGTCTGCTGATCTGAGAGACGAGCTGAACTGTTCCATCTGTCTGAGCCCTTACACGGATCCTGTCAATCTGAGATGTGGACACACCTTCTGCCAGGTCTGTATTAATCATTTTCTGGATCAAAAAACAGAATATGGAGAATATAGCTGTCCTGTATGCAGATTCGAATTCAAGAGGCGTCCTGAACTGCTGAAGAATATAACTCTACGTAAAATTGCAGAGCGTGTTCTGAGTTTACATCCAAAGCAGGAGAAGACTGGGATCTCCTGTACATACTGTATTCACTCTCCTGTACCTGCTGTTAAATCCTGTCTGATGTGTGAAGCTTCTCTGTGTGAGAATCACCTGAGAGTACACAGCAAGGCAGAAGAACACGTCTTATCTGATCCCACCACTTCCCTGGGGAACAGAAAATGCTCCGTCCACAAGAGAGTCCTGGAGTATTACTGTGCCAAAGATGCTGCCTGTATCTGTGTGTTTTGTAAGCAAGATGGAAAGCACCGTGGACATCAGGTGGAGCCGATATATAATGCGTCTAATAAAAAGAAGGAGAAACTAAGGAAGATTCTCAGACAACTGACCTTAAAGAGAGACGAGACTGAGAAAAATGTGCAGAGTCATCAGAAGAACAGAAAGAAAGCAGAAGACAAAGCAGCCGGTATAACCGAGAGAGTCACTGCTGTCTTTAAAGAGATCCAGGAAAAGCTGCAAACTCTTGAAGCCCAAGTCCTGGATGACATAACCAGAGAAGTAAAACAGAATACAAACCCTATATCTAACTTAATCCAGCAGCTGGAGATAAAGAGGGATGGACTATGCAGTAAGATCTGTCACATTGAGAAGCTGTGTAACGTGACTGATCCAGTGACTGTGCTACAAGAACAGGAATCAGGCAGAGGTGACTTTTGTAATGTTGAGAACAGTGATCACAAAACTGTCCCTGCTATAGCTGACATGAATGAGATTTTGCTCTCATTGAACTTGCACAATGGATTGGCTGATATTGTAGATAGCGCAAAGAGCCGACTCTACGTTCCAGAGAATTCAGAGATACTACTGGATAAAGATACAGCTGCTAGTAATGTAGTTGTGTCAACTGATTTAAAAATTGCATATGGCACAGAAACAAATGATGATATTGATGATACAGATAAGAGATTTGAATCTTACCAGGTCTTAAGTGAAACAAGTCTTTGCTCAGGACAACATTACTGGGAAGCTGAGATATATGGTTCTAACTACTGGAGGGTAGGACTGTCCTATGACAGTATAGTCAGGGAAGGTGTCGATTCAGTGTTTGGGAACACAGCAGAGTCGTGGTGTTTAGTTAGAAGCTATAAAGATTATTCATTTCGGCATGATGGTGGTCAAATTGTTCTTTCTCAGTCATTTTCTCTTAAGCAATCTATGCGATTGGGTATATATCTAGATTATGAGGCTGGACAACTGTCTTTTTATAATTTAGGTACCCCAATTACACTCTTGCACACCTTCAGTACTACCTTTACCGAGCCTCTCTATGCCGCAATCCGGGTGGGGTTGGGTGGTCAGGTGAGAATCGCTAAGTGAAACTAATAATATTATGTAATTGTTGGGTTAAAATTATTATCTAGAATCATTTAATACTGCTAAGTTTAAATCCAATTATGTTTTTAATAAGTGTGAGAGGATATTTCGGAATGTTCTGTGTTACATTTGTCACATTTCTACTAATCCATACACTTCTGCTACGAATGTTTGCAATCACACCTAAAATATATTCTGCATTTTATATATATATATATATATATATATATAGAGAGAGAGAGAGAGAGAGAGAGAGAGATAGAGAGAGAGGGGGAGAGAGAGTGATATATATATATATATATATATATATATATATATATATACATATATATATATATATATATAAATTGATTATATATTATGTAGTATATGTAATAATTGGATGAGAATCAGGAGCTAACTGATATAGTCACTGGGGCCGAAAATATAGGAAAACATTATTCCACCATTCCTAGCCTCAAGACTACACTTCACCACGTGATGATAAACAATTGCTTCTCATTGTAATTCTACAAAATGTTTTATATTCCGTCTTTATTATGTGATCAAAGGTTTTCAGACATCAAAACAATACTGTTATATACATATTGTGCTCTGCTTCTATCATATGATTTGCTGCTTTAGTAATGAATAAAATAAATAAATAAAAGATAAAGCGTAGACCAATGTATGATATCATCATAGAAAACAAATGTTTAGTGCTAGCAAACAATACGGTCATTAGTATAACTCAGAAAATATTTACAGGCAAAGTACAAGCTATATACAATATCTACATGGTCCTGGCAGGCCAGATACTGTTACAGAAATTCAGTCATTTAGTGACGTGTATGAAGTTTCTTAGGAAAGGTGGAGGACACAAACGTTTTAAGGACCACATCAAGTCTGTGGCCACTAGTTGGACAGTCCTGGTCTTACTTGTAACTGGATGATCAAAACTTATTATTGATTGGTTGCTATCGGTTGCTGTTTGCACTATGTTAGTAAATAAGGAGATAGCAATGGTGTCAAAGTCTAAAGGAACTGAGTCTTATTGTACTTGAATACAAATGAAATATTCTACATTTCAGACCACAGCTTCATCATAAATGTGTACTACAGCAGAAGGCTATTGCAGAAACCTATATAATATAGAAAAGTGAGACTCCAGAACGGTTTCGAATGAAACAAGAAAGTGTGCTATTTTAAAGGCCACTTTTTAAAATTGATTTTAACCTGGAAACCTCAATTAAACTTCTTCATGCTTCCACATGTGGAAATGTATCTCAGTATTTTCCATAGAGGTTATCTTTCACCCCATCGCAGACATAGAATAGTCTTCTCTAATGACATGACTGCCCCAAATGTGGTGAACCCCAGGCGGATTTGTTCCACTGTCTTTGGGCCTGTCCCATTATTATGGGCTTCTGGACCCATGTGTGGAGATTTGCAATGGCAGAATTGGTCATTTATATACTGTTTACACCCGAATGGGCAATTCTGGGTATTTTGGCAGATGAGAGAATGTCTCTGGGGAGCAAGAAATTACTAAAGGAGATATCAGCAGCAGCTAGAAAATGTATTCTCCACATGTGGATCCAGAGAGCTCTCCTCACACATTTATTTAAAGAAAAGATGTTTTATTTTCTGCAGATGGATTGGCTGGAAACATCCAGGGGCAGGCTGGGCTGGGGGGGGGGGGGGGGGGGGTGGGGCATCTGCCCCCCTAGCTGGTCCCATATTGGGCTACCATGGGCTGTGTCTCTGGGTCACCTAAATTTTCCTCCTTTAAAATATTCTTAATAGGCTGCTGACTTGAGTCTTGTTCCCTGGACTAAAATTTGCCAGCCCTCCCCTGGAGGTGTCTCTCCAGAAGCAAAAGTTATCTCGAAAGCTATATCACTACTTTGTCCACTCCCCTGAAGGGACAGCTTTATGAATGCTTCTGCCAGACGATTTTCTATGAAAGTAGAGTATTACTACAGGATTCTCAGATTTGTCTTTAATTGGTGTAGGTTTTCTCCCCTTCTGGTCTCCCTGTGCCTTAGGACTTTGGGTCTTTATTTGAAACTGCATGAAATATCTTTCCTTTTATTTCCTCTGTGACACTGAATTTGTGTTCTCCGTAAAATAATGTTATGGTTCTTATATTATGTCTATCATACTCTTGCTCGTTGCCTTCAATGGTAAACGTTAGCATATAAAGAATGATTTTACATCGCTACGCTTATATCTTTTGCTATTGTAATGAAAATTTATACATGTTTTACTTTACCTGCGATGACCCCTTTTATTTGTAACTACGTAATTTCCAATTTGTACTAATCTAAAGTTCTTCAATAAAAAATTTGGGAGAAAGAAAAAAATTGATTTTAAATGAAATAAATATATTTTACATTATTATTATTGCAAATAGTGGCAACATAATTTACATAACATGGTAGTAAAAAGTGTACATATTTTAGATATAAATCTAAAATCAAAACAAATATAGGCAGGTACAGAACAATGGTAGAAGAGTTGACATTATACATGCTCCAGCCTCAATCCAAAAGAGGCGAAGGTAGTCCCCATATGATACAACCACAGCAACACCGATAACATACAGCTTGTCACGACTCTGAGTGGTTTTGTAGATCCCTTGCCTCTGTCTATATAGGACTTGCCCAGGATTACGGAGTCTAACGGATAGGAGGTATTCACCAGGGATCCCCGCAAGGGGATATGGACTCCGCAGCTCCTATTCCGCAGGTTGCGGTCTCCCAGGCAAGGACTGAGAGAGGATAGTGGAGGCAACACACAATGACACGGTGGATGATGTAACACAGAGTAAAGAGTTCAGGATTCACAGGCTTCAGCAATAGTAATAATAAAACACTGGAGATGGTAGTAATGCTGTAAAATAGTATATTGACTGATGGTACAATGGAAATGGAAGAATTTAATATATATATATATATATATATATATATATAACGGCAGATATTGAATACACGGCAATTAGGACACAGACAGGATGCAGATCACATTATGCCACTTCATAATTGGTAACTCTTGACAACTGCATGGGATGAGTAAACAATAGTTCTAACATAGGATGACAAATGGAGAATGCGTGGATCCAATAATGTAACACACGGCAGATAGATGTGAATCACTGGTCAACAACAGTTCCAAGAGAATGAGAATGTAGAACTGTTGATCCGAAGATAAAGATGATTCTATGTAGCAGGTGGGTTACAGGTATCACGATAATTCTCAGAGTAGAACAGCAATAATCGTTGAACTAATGCAGATGACTGATGTCTTCCAATAAACATATCAATGAAGAAAACAGCACTGTTGGGTTAGCCGGGCAAAAGCAGAAACTTGAACCGTAGAACTAGCCTGAAGTGCAGCGGACAATTCACAGGAAAAAGTTCAACATGCAGGTATCAGCGAAGAGGAGCAAACGATGAGGCCACTGTGGAGTTGCAAGTGACAGACACCCTTAGCCGCAGGCCGTAGTAATTCAGCGGGTAGATTAAGCACAAGGAAAGTCTCAATAGAACCCAGCATGAAAATACAACAACAGGTGTGCAGGTTTAACCACAGGTGCAGCAATCAACTCCCAGTGGACTTTCAACATGAAGCTTGATAGCAACCGAGGAGTTCAGCAGACCAGCGTGGAACTACAGGTACCAGGTACAGTGGAGGTAGATTGCAGAAGCCCAGCGAGCAGGTAACAGCAGCGAGAAATTCAACGGGACAGCGTGAAACTACAAGTACCAGGTACAACGGTTGTAGATGCAGAAGTCCAGCAAGCAGGTAACAGCAACGAGAGGTTCAGCAGGAGACGAAACGGGAGGTCAAGTAGTGGCAGCCAGGACCAAGGCAGACTGAGTAACACGAAGAACAGGCAATGAGCCAAGGCCCATGGGTAGTTTAAGTAATACTGCAGAACCAATGAGAATCGAAAGGAGGTCCAAACAAAGCAGACAGGAACACCTGTGTAAAGGTAGTATCTTAGAAACAGGAATAGGCTCAATCACAGTTCCCAGAGGCAAGTCACAGTGCCGGCACCTATCTATGGGACCGGCGTGTGACACAGCTATAGTTACATACGTGACAGCAATATTGATGGACAAATCAGAACAAATAGGAAACACACCTGATCTGCGTCATTTACTCACTACCCCATCCAGGGCCGGACTGGGACTAAAAATCAGCCCTTTTATTTAAAGTACACAGGCCCACCTCAGTTCCAGTAGGAAATAAACTATGTGCCGCCGCTGCGTGGCGCCGCCGAAGTGGGCGTGGCCACATTGTGTTGTGGGTGTGACCAACATGGGGCATTGATACATACATTATAATAAAACATTACATTTATGAAACAGTGACCCAAATTCAGGACTGCCCCACCAGATTCAGCCCCCCTCCCCAAAATCAGCCCCATATTCAATTAATAGCCCTAAACCACCCCAGCATTAAATGAAAGGTTCCTTCCCCTCACTTTAAATAATTAGCCCCCACCTACACTCCACCATTAAATAGCCTACCTCCCACACTATATTAAGATCCTCCCTTTCCTCACATATTATATTAAAAAACTGCGCGCACACATACACGCACACTCTATGAACATGGGGCCACACAGACACACACTGTAGCCACACACACACACTAAGTAAAATGGTTCCGCGCTACCTTACCTAGTGTACATTGCTGCCTTTGGGAATGGTGATGGGGTGCGTCCCAATCCCCAAGAATAATAAATGGTAGATAAAAGATTATTTCCAAGGCGCAGAAGTAAATTGCTGAAATGTTGCATAAAATAAATTTATTTTAAACCAGTGCACTGGATTTGTTGAAACTAATCTGCATAAGCATATAAACACAATCTAATTGGAAGTGTGTGTTCAGCCACAATGTAGTATAACCCAAAAGAGTTGCTCCATTAAATAATACAATACAGCAAACAATCTCTAAGCTGATTAGTGGAATGGATTAAACTCAGACTAGTACACTTTGAAAAAGTCATCCAATGCTGTGAATGTCCGATATACACACACACAAAACGTAGTCAATAAACTGGTGCATAAGCAATACTGTTTGTGAGTGCCCGGTACTGTTCAAATTTCGAAAATCCCAAAATAATGCAAGTTACTGGTGTGCACATTACCATGCTGACAACCGCATGACAAGTGGCAATACATAACACATCCACTGTGTTGCCTATAAACTGCTATATCATACCTCAATAACTTTGTATGACATTTTCTGAGCACATCAATCAGTACCACACTATGTAAGGATAGTTAACAAAGGACACATCTGCACGCGTATAATGATCTACAGCAGTGGTTTAACAGACAAAATATACAAAAAGTGGGATAAACCGCGCTTCCTAAATGGTAGTGTGAAATGCTGCCTTAAATGGAAATACCTTGTGATAAGGGGGGATCCCTTCCCCTTTAGAAACAGATATGGCAAAATGGTTTAACCTGGCGCAAAAATGGAATATGAAACAGATGTAAAAGATACAACAAAAATGTATTAAAAATGATATATTACAAATGGTTATACCATTTTGCCATATCTACAGCAGTGCTTAGACTTTTTTTAAAGGTTACAATGTTTTCCTAAAACGAGGTACCCTCGTTAAGTTATTGCCTATGTGCTGCTGTTAGGTTATTCAATGATAGTACCCCACTCCCGTTGCACACTGTAGCCACAGACACACACTGTAGACATATACTACAACACTTACCTTATTACATCCTTCCTGCGCGCTGCTCGGCGGACGAAGAGTCAGTGACAGCCGCCTATGCAAGTAATCACATGGGACGGCACCTGTCACATGATGCCGTCCCATGTGATTACTCGCATTGGCGGCTGTCACTGACTCTCTGTCCGCCGAGCAGCGCACAGAGTGTTGCTGCTCGGCGGACCGGCCCATCTGACTATCGGCCCTTCTGGCATTTGCCAGAAGTGCCAGATGGCCAGTCCGGCTCTGACCCCATCTATTTAAGAGGAGGCCATGTCCCTTTAAGGTGCTAAACAGTGTTCTGGAAAAAGTCAGGGCTGCATGCAGATACATAGCTACAGTGGCCCACATAATAATATATAGCACAGTAGTACACAGTATAATGCAATATCAACCATAATGGGAAATGAGAAAAGGGGGGTGGTAGATATATGTATGTCCCCCAAGACAATTATGAGTGTTCTCTTTAAATCAAAGAGTAATCAGAATTGTACCTCCATGGAACAGTAAAGGTAAGTAGGTGAAGCTGCACTAACCCTTGATGAGGGGATATTCAGAATTTAAATAGAAAAGATTTCATACCATAAGCAAAAACAGATATATTAACCATTAAACGCAGGACTTTCAAGTAATAAACACTAAGGGGGTTATTCAATTGAGGGCGTGATCGCCGAAAATCGAGCGCTCGAAAAATATTACCGTTGATACGGTAATCTGCGCGTAAAAAACGTTAATACGGTAATTTACTCGCTGGGAGCTGCGAGCTGAAATTCACCGAGTAATTACCGTATTAACGGTAATATTTTTCAAGCACTCCATTTTCGGCGATCACGCCGTCAATTGAATGCCCCCCTAAATGACCAGTCAAAATGAGACAGTCCTGATCAACGCAATATAGAACCTGTGTCTTCACTCTGGATGAGAAAGAAAATTATCACCACAAAAGGTTATCACATCCGCAATACATAATTATATTAGTATCTTGTCAGAATTATATTAATGCTTGGGTGGTGCTCCCAGAACATTAGAAGATACATGTTCAAAAAAGAAAAAAAGAAGAATATGTTCTATATGGGGCACTCAGTGAACTAATTAATAATTGGAATAAAAACTTGAATTTTATTATTATTATTAATTAAATTCTAATTTGAATTAATAATAATAAAATTCCAAGTATTAATTAGTTCACCGAGTGCCCCATATAGAACATATTCTTTTTTTTTTCTTTTTTGAACTTCGCTCTGAAAGAGTCAGACTCGGACCAACTCAAGTTCAAAATAGTGTTTCATTATGTCTCTCTTTATGTTGGATTCAAAGTCTCCGCTCCTTGTGTAGATTTATGACTGTTTGTTCCTCTGAATCGTTTGTCATTTCTCACTTGGGTTGAATGCCAGTGGTTCCAGGTTTGAGTATGACTAATGCCAATCTGTTAAGGGGACTTGTCAAATGGTTTAACTGTCAAAAAACTGGTTTAATTCTGAAGATCTGTATAAAGTGACTTATTTTCCAGTATGTATAGCCTGGATGCAAAGAGGAAATCCCTAGCTAAATTTTATGTTTTTGAGACCAATGTGCAGAGTGCTCTGGAAAAGTTCAGGTTACGGCTCAAAGCCAATGACGACAAAACCTCTCACCAACTGAGACCATTGTCCCAGGGGAGGGCGTCCGCATCCAGACCCCAGTCGGGTTTGACAGAGTCAGGACTGTGCAAGTTTCCTCCAACAGGCCCAACAGTTACGTGGTGCAATCTGACGGTGCACTGTATGAGCGCAACAGGCGTCACTTCCTAGGGGTGTGTGAGCGAGCACCCCAACCCCACAAAATATCACCTGAGGGTGTCATGCTGTCTCATCAGAGTTTGTTAGGAGTTTATTAGGACACGTGGATGACACAAACATTTTAAGGACCACATCAAGTCTGTGGCCACTAGTTGGACAGTCCTGGTTTTCATCATCATCATCACCCTTTATTTATATAGCGCCACTAATTCCGCAGCGCTGTACAGAGAACTCATTCACATCAGTCCCTGCCCCATTGGGGTGTAGAGTCTAAAATCCCTAACATACATGCAGACAGAGAGAGACACACAGACAGACACAGACTAGGGTCAATTTGTTAGCAGCCAATTAACCTACCAGTAGGTTTTTGGAGTGTGGGAGGAAACCGGAGCACCCGGAGGAAACCCACGCAAACACGGGGAGAACATACAAACTCCACACAGATAAGGCCATGGTCGGGAATTGAACTCATGACCCCAGTGCTGCAAGGCAGAAGTGCTAACCACTACGCCACCATGCTGGTTTTACTTGTAACTGTATGTTCAAAACTTAATGTTGATTGGTTGCTGTGTTTGCACTATGTTAGTAAATAAGGAGAAAGCAATGGTGTCAAAGTCTAAAGGAACTGAGATTTATTGTTATTAAATACAAATAAAATACTCTACATTTCATACCACAGTTTCTTCTTTATTGTGTACTGCAACCGAAGGCTACTGTAGAAACCTATATTTAGTGCATGATAATTCTACTACATGATATAAAAGCAAGACTCCAGAAAAGTTCGTAATGAGATAAGAACGTGTTATTTTAAGGGACACTTTTATAAAATTGATTCTAAATTAAAAGAAACATATTTTTAAAGTTCAATTATTATTATTATTATTATTATTATTATTATTATTATTAATAACATTATTAGTATTGTTATTATTAAGTATTATACAGCTTACAAAAAGTGACAACATAATATACATAGCACGGTGGTAAATGGTGTACGTACATACTTTAGATATAAGTACAAAATCAAAACAAATACAAGGAGGTATAGAACATTTGTAGGCGATTTGCCATTATATATGTTTCACCTCCATTGGTGAAAATGGCTGGGAAAAATCAGACATATTACATATTATATAGTCACAGTGACCCACATAATATATAGCACAGTAATACGCAGTAATGTGCAATATCAACTATAATGGCAAATGAGAAAAGGGGGGTGGTAGATATATATATATGTCCCCCAAAGCAATTATGAGTCTTCTCTTTAAATCAAAGAGTAATCAGAATTGTACCTCCACGGAATAGTAAAGATAAGTAGGTGAAGCTGCAATTAACCTTTATGAGCGGACATTCAGAATTTTAATAGAAATCGAAAAAAGATTTCCCACTGTAAGAAAAATCATATATATTAAACATTAAACACAGGGGGGCATATTCAATTCGGATCCCGATCCGCGGGATCGCGCCGGAACGGCCGCGAACCTAATCCGCGGTACCGCAATAACGTGGATTTTCGTTCGCAGCCCATAGGGCTGCGTACGAAAATCCGCATTATTGCGGTACCGTATTACCGGCAGTACTGCGCATTTTTCGCGGTAACGCGCGTTATCGCGGATCGGATCGGAATTGAATATGCCCCAGGGAATTTAAATAATAAACACTAAAGTATCAGTCAAAATGAGAGATAGTCCTAATCAACTGAGTATAGAACTTGTGTCTTCGCTCTGGATGAGCCAGACTTAGACCAACTCAACTTCACAATAGCCTTTCAATATGGACCTCTTTATGCTGGATACAAAGTCTCGGCTCATTTTATAGATCTATGACTCTGTTCCTCTGAAATGTTTGTCACTTGTTACTTGGGATGAATGCTGGTGGTTCCAGGCTTGAGTATGACTAATCATAATCTGCTAAGAGGACTTGTCAATAAAATGTCATCAGGACTTGTTCTCCAGTATGTGTAGCCTGAGATGGGTTTTGTGCTTTGGATATCTTTGATATAAAGTTGTGAGGGAAACAATTTGTGATTCTAATGGAGCTTTTTTCAGTTTTTTTTCTAGCAGAAGTCAAGTTTACCTTCCCATAGAACTTAAGGAGAATTGTCTTGGTTGCTATTGAAAGAAACAAACTTTGAGTAGACTTTGAGATGGTGGTTATGTGTTTCTGTTTAAGTAGTAGGGTTTCATCAAGTCTCCACTTCGAAGGGGGAAAGAAGAGCTAGGAGTTGTACAGGTCCTCAGTAGCAAAGAGAATTTCTTAGATACCTGGGAAGAGCTCAGACGTAGGACGGAAACACTAGAACAATCATGTTTGGTGTCCAAAGTAGTATTAAAGGCGCCTCCTATTATAATTTTACCCTGAGCCGCGCTAGATCATTGGTTAAAAAATCTGTTAAAGGAACTTGACTAAGGAGAAATTATTTAAATCCTCTCAACAGTACAAAGGTTCTGCAGATCGTCACCCTAAAGTGGTTCCAATTCTACACCTTGGGGATAAGGTATGTCTCTCCACCCAGAACCTCAGGCTTCGGGTTCCTTCCATGAAGCTGGTTCCACACTTTATTGGACCCTTTAAAGTTATCCAAGTCATCAATTCCGTGACCTACAGGCTTTGCCTCCCTCCTTCTCTTAAAATCCATAAGACCTTTCACATATCATTGCTTAAACCCCTGGTGCTCAACAAATTCTATCGAATTCCCTCCCACCCATCTCCCATTCTGACTACAGCTGACAATGAATATGAGATTAGCCACATCCTGGACGTTCGCTGCTTTCATGGGCGCTCACAATACCTGGCCCATTGGAAAGGCTTTGGTCCCAAAGAGAGTTCTTGGGTAGATGAGGAAAATATCCACCCTTCCCCATCTTCTGGCTGGCTTCTTGTAGAGACAATCCTTGAAAGATCCACCTACTGTCAGGCACCATCCACGCACCTCCGTTAAGTGCCAGGCATGGTCCCTTCTCCGTCTGTGCAGTCGCGTCACACTGCCTAGAACAGGACACTTCTCTTCCTTCCGGCCGGGCGTCCTGTGGGCGCATGCGCACTACGGCCGTGTCTCCGTTGCTAGGCAATGGAACTCTATTCAACTCTCCTGTTCCACTGCCCACCAAACTCTGCACCCCCTAGTTTAGCAGCGTCAATACCAGCAAGTAGACTTCTGTCCAAGCAAGCTCGTGACATAAGTGAAGAAAGTTTTAAGCGTGCGTGACAGCCACCAGAGATGTTCCACGTTTTAAGAGCATTTTTAAACATAGCAGGTTTGGAGTTCCAAGGTTGAGGTGGGGACAGACAAAGCTTGATAGTGATGACAGAGTCAAGTGCAGTGGTAAGGGTATGATAATAGAAGAAGACAGCCTGATTAGGGCAAGAAAGGCTGTGAAATTCACAGTTTACAAATTAAGCAATTCAATTGCATATCTCAGTAAACAATACGATAGCAATTACAGCAAAATCACTGCTCTACATAAGGTAATTCAATGCATACTTAGCTTTTTTAAATTAGTTATTTTAGCAAACATAATTACATTTGTATGCACATCATTTTACGTACAACATTATCCTGGGCACTGTAGTCCTCACGTTCTAACATTCTTCTTTTGTATCCTCTCAGCCAGACTCACCACTCACTCTGTGGGGGTGATATCACTAACTTGGCTCTGGTACTATCATAGGTGCACTCTCAGCCTTTTCACTCACCCATCCTCTGCGGGGCAATGTCCACTGGCATCTGGTAATTCTTCACTGTGCAGCTCTCAGCCCTTATAGGTCACATTCACAACTGCAACCCCCTTCCGCTGGCGTCTTTCTCTCTTTACTGCATGGGACCTTCCCCTTTCTAGATACTCTCTCTTGTCCTCCTTTTTCCTGGGTAATTCAAGACCCCCTTCCAGAGCTGGATTTAGACCTCATGGGGCCCTAGGCAAGGTACTGGTTTGGGGCCCCCTCCCTGAAAAAATCCATAGCACTATAGTTTTTTGCATAACATATACCCCTATTCAGGGGCTGGCTGGCAGACTTTAGCCCGGGGGGGCAAGCAAATAGCACTGGGAGGGCTCTCTGGGGACCGCTGGGCCCTAGGCAATTGCCTAGGTTGCCTAGTGGTAAGTCTGGCCCTGGCCTCTTCCACTTTTAGTGCTGTCACGTTGCCACATGCATCGGTCCTCCCTCCCTATTGCGAGGACTCTATTTAAATTGGGCTCTTCCCCTTCTTACTGAGGGGACAGTAAGGTTTGTCTTGAGGCAACGTTGCTGCAAACCCGCTCCCAGGCATTCCTGGGACCTTCTCCCCTCCATCCAGGGTCCTACACTGTTACATCACTCCTCCTAATGCAGGAAACCTGGAGTCATTACCCACAAGATCCTCCTATCACTAGCACTGGGCACTTTCACACCATACCACTTGTCTGCTCCCACTGGCAGCGACAAGGCTGCCTTTGCAATCTCACCTACATTCAGGGCCGGATTAAGGAAATGGAGGCCCCTGGGCCAAGAAGACCTCCATTCCCCTGTGAGGGCCCCCCCCGTGATCTGAGCCACCCTCCCCCCCCCCCGTGATCTGAGCCACCCTCCCCCCCCCCCCCCCGGTGAGCCGAGCCGCCCCCAAGGCACTTACCTCCTTCTCCTGGCATTGCAGTCCTTCCCCGGCACGCTGTACGCTCTTTACTGAGATCTCATGAGAGTGAGACTCACGAGATCTCCTCAGTAAGGGGAAGGACCGCAGTGAAAGTGCTCAGCCCGACCAATCAATACTGCTGCTGAGCACTTTCAAGGGCCCCCTGGATTCCTGAGGCCCCTGGGCTGTAGCCCCGTTAACCCTAGGGTTAATCCGGCCCTGCCTACATTCCAGGGACTTTGCTTCATCTTGTGATCAAATCCTTGTTCCAGGTAATGTTTAATTTCCCTGATCCAGAGACTGTGCTCAGATTCCTTGGTCCAGAGATCGTGCTGAAATCTAGATGCAGAGACCTTGTTTATTTAGTGCTCCAGTAACCTTGCTTCCATCTTACAATTTTGTGAACTTGTGACTTTGCTGCTACCCTGCACTCCAGAGACAACTACCAGTGTTTCAGTTCCAGTAGTCTTGTGATCATTGTGCTATCCTGTACTCCAGTAACTACTACCAGTGTTTCAGTTTCAGTAGTCTTGTGATCATTGTGCTATCCTGTACTCCAGTAACTACTACCAGTGTTTCAGTTCCAGTAGTCTTGTGATCATTGTGCTATCCTGTACTCCAGTAACTACTACCAGTGTTTCATCCAGAGTTCCAGTAACTTTGTCATCATTATGCTATTCTATACTCCTGTAACTACTACCAGTGTTTCAGTTCCAGTAGCCTTGTCATCACTGTCCTATCCTGTCCTCCAGGGACTACCAGTGTTTCAGTTCCAGTAGCCTTGTCATCACTGTCCTATCCTGTCCTCCAGGGACTACCAGTGTTTCAATTCCAACAACCTTATCATCACTCTACTGTCCTATAGTCCATAGACTACTACCAGTGTTCCATCCAGAATTCCAGTGACCTTGTCATCACCGTAGTGCCATCCTGCATTCCAGAGACTATTATCAGTGTTTAATCCACAATTCCAGAGATTCTGCTGCTAGTATAGTACTTCAGTGACTGACTACTACTGATTACTTTGTGTTCTTGACAACTACTACCCCCAACATCAAGGACGATTCATGTAATTGTTTTCTAGAATATTTATCTGGTTGGATATTACAGATTGTTTACTGTTCATTATTGTTACCATTTTGGTTCTGCTCTCCAGCCATTGGGTCTCCTCTATGCTATTATAAAGATTGTTGTATTTAGAGACTTCTTAACACTTGTGATAGCAGTAACACATAGCTTTGTGACAGAGTGTGAGTAATTTGAATTCTATTCTGGATGCTTTGGGAAGCCAGTGTAGTGATTTGCACAGTGGTGAGAGTACAGTATGTTACTCAAAATCCACGTTTTCTGTGACCCAAATGTTGTCACTTCTTTAGGATTGTTGTGTGGTCCTGAAAAAACATTTACTTTTAGGCCACAAAATAAATTTGTTTGGTTTAAAGTTATTACTCCAAGTAACCCACAAGTGGGACACCCGTTGTATTGGTTAATCTTTTTCTCTTTATACTGTGATTGTTGATGCACAATACCCTGAGTATGTAGTAGATGTGATTGGATTAGCAGGGTTAGGGATTAGGGACCATATTATAGTCTGGGTAATTATTTTATGACATGCTGGATATTATTTTTCATGCCTTCATTGACTATTTTGCATAACCACTGCCTACTTTTGCAAAACTATATAATGACTTCAAAGACTGTGTTCAAACCGCTGACATTATATTCTATGAAGATAAAATATGATCAACTTAAGTGAAGCAAAGCAAAACTAAAAAAAAATCATTTAAACCATCAAGTTTTTTTTTCAAGCCAAATAGTCAGGAAGTTCCAAGGTATGTTAGTGTTAATAAGTAAACAAGACATTTAGTTTCATTTCATGCTCCTGTAGTCAGAGATGGCGTCTGCTGATCTTAGTGACGAGCTGAACTGCTCCATCTGTCTGAGCATTTATACGGATCCTGTCAATCTGAATTGTGGACATAACTTCTGCCGGGTCTGTATTAATCGTGTGCTAGATACACAAAGAGGATCTGGAGTTTATACCTGTCCTGAATGCAGATCAAAATACAAGAGGCGTCCTGTACTGCAGAGGAATATAGCTCTATGTAACATAGCAGAGCGTTGTCTATCTAGTCAGCCAAAGCAGGAAGAGACTCGAATCTTCTGTACTTACTGTATTCACTCTCCTGTACCTGCTGTTAAATCCTGTCTGTTGTGTGAAGCTTCTCTGTGTGAGAATCACCTGAGAGTACACAGCAAGTCAGAAGAACATGTCTTATCTGATCCCACCACTTCCCTGGGGAACAGAAAATGCTCCGTCCACAAGAAAGTCCTGGAGTATTACTGTGCCAAAGACGCTGCCTGTATCTGTGTGTCTTGCAAGCGAGATGGAAAATATCGTGGACATCAGGTGGAGCCGATATATAATGCATCCAATAAAAAGAAGGAGAAACTAAGGAAGATTCTTGGACAACTGATCTCAAAGAGAGAAGAGACTGAAAAAAATGTGCAGCGTCATCAGAAGAACAGAAAGAAAGCAGAAGATAAAGCAGCCGGTATAACAGGGAGAGTCACTGCTGTCTTTAGAGAGATCCAGGAAAAGCTGCAAACTCTTGAAGCCCAAATCCTGGATGACATAACCAGAGAAGTAAAACAGAATACAACCCCTATATCTGACTTAATCCAGCAGCTGGAAATAAAGAGGGACGAGCTATGCAGTAAGATCTGTCACATTGAGAAGTTGTGTAACATGACTGATCCAGTAACTGTGCTACAAGAACAGGAATCAGGCAGAGGTGACTTTTGTAATGTTGAAAAGGGTGATCACAAAGCTGCCCCTGCTATTGATGAAGTGAATGAGATTTTGCTATCATTGAACTTGCACAAAGGATTGGCTGATATTGTGGATAGTGTTAAGAGCCAATTTCCAGAGAATCCAAACTTTCAACTGGATAAAGATACAGCTGCTAGTAATGTAGTTGTATCCACTGATTTAAAAATTGCATATGGCACAGAAACAAATGATGATATTGATGATACAGATGAGAGATTTGATGCTCACCAGGTCTTAAGTAATACAGGTCTTTGCTCAGGAAAATATTACTGGGAAATTGACATATATGGTTCTAAAAACTGGAGGGTAGGACTGTCCTATGATAGTATAGACAGGGGAGGGGTTGATTCAGTGTTTGGAAATACAGCAGAGTCGTGGTGTTTAGTTAGAAGCTGTAAAGGTTATGCATTTCGGCATGATGGTGGTGAAAGTTTTCCTTCTGCTGCACCTTCTCCTAAGCGATTTAGGCGATTGGGTATATATCTAGATTATGAGGCTGGACAACTGTCTTTTTATAATTTAGGTACCCCAATTATACACCTGCACACCTTCAATACTGCCTTTACCGAGCCTCTCTATGCCGCAATCCGGGTGGGGTTGGGTGTCTGGGTGAGAATCATTAATTAAACCCAATATAGGTTTGGAGTCTGGGTGAGAATCATTAAGTAAAACTAATATACTATGTAATTGTTATCCAGAATCATATGCTATTGCTAAGTTTAGATTCACTTATGTTTTTAATAAGTCATGACAGTGAATGGATATCGGGACTGTCTTTATTTTGTGTCACCATGGCAACATGCTAATCCATGCGCTTCCACTACAAATGTTTGCAATCATATCTAAATATACAATATATTATACATAAAAATATACATAGTTATATATTATCAAAAAGGGCTGAAATTTGGTAGGGCTCAAACTCATTTTCGTGAGGTAATTTTACCTCATGAACACACATGTGTAGAGGCGTTAGAGGCGTTAGTGTGTGTGTGTAAAAAACTATTTTCTCAGAAAGGGCTCATCCAATTGACCTGAAATTTGGTATACTGACATTATTTGACAAAAAAATTAGAATAGTCAAGTCAGTTAACTTCCATCATCCCCCCTTCCCCCCGTGGGAGGGGTAGTAAAGGCTAAATTTATGAGTTGAGGGGTCAAACTCATTTTCGTGAGGTAATTTTACCTCATGAACACACATTAAAAAGGCTGCTTGCGTCGGGAAGTAACGCTCTTCCCCTGAGGAGGCCTGGGCTAGGTCCAAATGCATGACAAGAACCTTTTTAAGACCTTAAGTAGCTTGATTTGACTAGAATGCATGAGTATCATGCATGGGTTAACTTGTATAGAATATGTAATCACTGGGTGAGAATCAGGAGCTAACTGTAGCAATCACTGGGGCTGAAAAATTACTATCCTCAACATCAAACTTCACCACTTAATATGATGATATGCAATTGCTTCTCATTGTAGTTCTACAAAATGTTTTATATTCATTATATATTATGTGATCAATGGATTTCAGTCATTAAAGCAATATTGTTATATATATATTGTGCTCTGCTTCTATCATATACTTTGCTGGTTGAGTAATGAATAAAAAAAAAATAAAAGATTAAGCATAGACCAATGTGTGATATCATCATAGAACCCAATTGTTCAGTGGTAGCAAAACAATGGGGTCATTAGTATAAGTCAGAAAATATTTACAGGCAAAGGGCAAGTTATATACAATATCTATATGGTCCTGGCATGCCAAATACTATTACAGAAATGTCATAAAATAAAATGTATGGAGTTTCTTAGGAAAGGTGGAAGGCACAAACTTTTTAAGGACCACTTCAGTCTGTGGCCACTAGGTGGACAGTTACTTGTAACCAGTGCTTTTTTTGTAAAAAAAAAGGTGGTGGAACTCACATCTTGTTAATATTTTAGGAAAAAAAAAATTATATATTAATGTCTAAACATACCTTTAATGTATTGTATTTCAGGCAAATGTTCATAGTAAATTCCATAGTGAATTCCAAATTCCCCGTTACTAACGGGGGACATAAAAATTATTAGGGGCACTGGCACAGGATGAACACTAACGGGGGACATAAAAATTATTAGGGGCACTGGCACAGGATGAACACTAACGGGCCGTTAGTGTTCATCCTGTGCCAGTGCCCCTAATAATTTTTATGTCCCCCGTTAGTGTTCATCCTGTGCCAGTGCCCCTAATAATTTTTATGTCCCCCGTTAGTGTTCATCCTGTGCCAGTGCCCCTAATCATTTTTATGTCCCCCGTTAGTGGTTATCCTGTGCCAGTGCCCCTAATAATTTTTATGTCCCCCTTCAGTATTCATCCTGTGCCAGTGCCCCTACTAAATTTTTGGTCCCCCTTGAGTTTTTATGCTGTGCCCCACTAATTTTTATACCCCCCCCCCCTTCCCCCCACCCTCATGCTGGCCTTTTTAATTATTTCTTTCACCATTTATTTTATTGTCCACTTTCTTTTAAACGGCGCCCCATTTTTCCTTTAACTTACCTCTATTGCATCCTTTTTCCTCTTCACTTCTTTTCACTTTTCTTTTCTGGCGTGGCACTCCTCTTCTTAGGTTGAATATGCTCCTCAGCTCACACCTCCGTGAATGAAAGGCGGGCGCGACATGCATGATGACGTCGCGCCCGACAGTCATAGCAAATAGAGAAGGGAGGAGGGCGCAGCCGCGCCGGAGAGATGTCATTTTTTTTTTTTTGTTTTTTATTGTTAAAGGCCGGCTGAGAAGCCACCGCTATTAAAAAAAAAAAAAGGTCCCGGAACGCCGTTCCCAGCGTTCTATGGGAAAAAAAGCACTGCTTGTAACTGGATGATCAAAACTCATTGTTGATTAGTCAATGGTGTCAATGTCTAAAGGAACTGAGATTTATTGTCATTAATTACAAATAAAATACTCTAAATTTCAGACCACAGTTTCTTCATAAATGTGTACTTCAACAGAAGGCTACTGCACAAACCTTTATATTTACTGCATGATAATTCTTCTACATAATATAAAAGCAAGGCAGAATGGTTTGTAATGAAACAAGAAAATGCGCTATTTTATGGGACACTTTATTAAAATTGATTTTAAATGAAAGAAACTTATTTTTAAAGTTTTATTATTGTTGTTGTACGTTAGTAAAAAAATATACATAGTTTAGATATCAATACAAAATCAAAACAAAGACAGGCAATGGCAGAAGAATTGCCATTATATTTGCTTCACCCTCAATCCAAAAGAGGCAAAGGTAGTCCCCATATCATACAACCACAGTGACACCCACAACATACAGCTATAGTAACATACATGGCAGTATTATTGATTAAAAAATGTTAAAAAATAGGAAACACACCTGATCTGTCTAATTCCCGTCCCTACCCTGACTATTTAAGAGGAGGCCATGTCCCTTTAAGGTGCTAAACAGGGCTGGTTGTAGACATATTACATATTATATAGCCACAGTGGCCCACATAATATATAGCACAGTAGTACACAGTATAGTGCAATATCAACTATAATGGGAAATGGGAAAAGGGAGGTGGTAGATATATGTATGTCCTCCAAAACAATTATGAGTCTTCTCTTTAAATCAAAGAGTAATCAGAATTGTACCTCCATGGAACAGTAACTCTTACCTTTAATGAGGGGACATTCAAAATTTTAATAGAAAGATTTTTTCATCAGTCAAATTGAGAGACAGTTCTGATCAACAGAGTATAGAACCTGTGTCTTCGCTCTGGATAAGTCAGACTCGGAACAATTCAAGTTCACAGTAGTCATTCATTATGCCTCTCTTTATGTTGGATTCACAGCCACGGATCTTTGTGTAGATTTATGACTGTTCCAGGCTTGTCAAATATCTTGTGTCAAAAAAGTGGTTTAAATCTTCAGGACTGTATAAAGTGACTTGTTTTCCAGTATGTGTAGCCTGGATTCAGGGAGGAAATCACCAGCTAAGGTTTATGTTGTTTTGTTTGAATTCATTTTTGGCAGCACAGTGTCCTAGTGGTTAGCACTTCTGCCTCACAGCGCTGGGGTCCTGAGTTCAATTCCCGACCATGGCCTTATCTGTGTGGAGTTTGTATGTTCTCCCAGGGTTTGCGTGGGTTTCCTCCGGGTGCTCCAGATTCCTCCCACACTCTAAAAACATACTGGTAGGTTAATTGGCTGCTATCAAAATTGACCCTAGTCTCTCTCTATCTGTCTGTCTGTCTGTGTACGTTATGGAATTTAGACTGTAAGCTCCAATGGGGCAGGGACTGATGTGAGTGAGTTCTCTGTACAGCGCTGCGGAATTAGTGGCACTATATAAATAGCTGATGATGATGATCATCTGTGGGTGGCTTCAGCATCCGTCTCTGCTGAAGAGTATCCTAGGATGACTCCTGAAGTATCAAGACCATAAGACCATTGAAATCTATTCTTTCCAGTTTCTTCAGTCTCCTAAGGATTTCTTCTCGTGCTTTATGGTAATGTAGTCTGCATATGATATGATGAGTCACTTTGAAATCTATGAGCCCAATAAGCTCTATCCAATATAACTTGTGATCTTGAGTCTTACTTCAGTTTTCCATTATAGATTTTCGAAAGTACATCTGTAATATTCTATGTTCTCAGGAATGCCCTTTAACCTTAAGTTATTTTACGGACCCCGTTGTTTGGGCCATTTAAGCAGCATTGAACTCAGGGTTTTATGGTGCCCTTTTTTTGCGTCACCTTCTTGTACTTCCGTTAACAAGCCATAGTGTTACAGATGACATCAGGGCTGATGCAATGTTTCTTGTCATCCTGGGCAAATGATCAACCATCCAACCTCCTCCCCCAATACCCACACTAGACTTTTGTAAAATAAAAACAATAACTTGCCTTCTCCTGGCTGGCAGGTAAGGCTGCAATTCAGGTGCACTGATGTCTGATGCAGAACGCTGGGGCGGGACAACTGTAGGGGGGAGTGGGTTTCAAATGATAGATTTCAAAACAAAAATAAATAAATAACTTATGACAATAAGCTGGCAACAACCCCACCCCTCACCCCACACATTACACCAAAACCACCCCCACCCCTCTCCCCCACACATTACACAAATACCTCCCCTTCCACTACTACCCTTGCATAACAATAATACCACACCCACCCCTCTCCCCACACATTACACCAATATCACCCCCACCCCTCACATTACACCAATATCACCCCCACCCCTCACATTACACCAATATCACCCCCACCCCTCTCCCCACACATTACACTAATACCACCCCCACCCCTCTCCACACACATTACACCAATACCACCCCCACCCCTCTCCACACACATTACACCAATACCACCCCCACCCTAATCCCCACACATTACACCAATACCACCCCTACCCCTCTCCACACACATTACACCAATACCATCCCCACCCCTCTCCACACACATTACACCAATACCATCCCCACCCCTCTCCCCACACATTACACCAATACCACTCTCACCACCACTACTCACACATTACACCAATACAACCCCCACCCCTCTCCCCACACATTACACCAATATCACCCCCACCCCTCTCCCCATACATTACACCAATACCCCCCCCCACCCCTCTCCCCACACATTACACTAATACCACCCCCACCCCTCTCCACACACATTACACCAATACCACCCCCACCCCTCTCCACACACATTACACCAATACCACCCCCACCCTAATCCCCACACATTACACCAATACCACCCCTACCCCTCTCCACACACATTACACCAATACCATCCCCACCCCTCTCCACACACATTACACCAATACCATCCCCACCCCTCTCCCCACACATTACACCAATACCACTCTCACCACCACTACTCACACATTACACCAATACAACCCCCACCCCTCTCCCCACACATTACACCAATATCACCCCCACCCCTCTCCCCATACATTACACCAATACCCCCCCACCCCTCTCCCCACACATTACAGCAATACCATCCCCATCCCTCTCCCCACACATTACACCAATATCACCCCCACCCCTCTCCCCACACATTACACCAATATCACCCCCACCCCTCTCCCCACACATTACACCAATATCACCCCCACCCCTCCCCACACATTACACCAATATCACCCCCACCCCTCTCCCCACACATTACACCAATATCACCCCCACCCCTCTCCCCACACATTACACCAATACCACCCCCACCCCTCTCCCCACATATTACACCAATATCACCCCCGCCCCTCTCCCCACATATTACACCAATATCACCCCCGCCCCTCTCCCCACACATTACACCAATACCACCCCTACCCCTCTCCACACACATTACACCAATACCACCCCCACCCCTCTCCCCACACATTACACCAATACCACCCCCACCCCTCTCCCCACACATTACACCAATACCACCCCCACCCCTCTCCCCACACATTACACCAATACCACCCCCACCCCTCTCCCCACACATTACACCAATATCACCCCCACCCCTCTCCCCACATATTACACCAATATCACCCCCGCCCCTCTCCCCACATATTACACCAATATCACCCCCACCCCTCTCCCCACACATTACACCAATATCACCCCCGCCCCTCTCCCCACACATTACACAAATATCACCCCCGCCCCTCTCCCCACACATTACACCAATATCACCCCCGCCCCTCTCCCCACACATTACACCAATATCACCCCCGCCCCTCTCCCCACACATTACACCAATATCACCCCCGCCCCTCTCCCCACATATTACACCAATATCACCCCCGCCCCTCTCCCCACACATTACACCAATATCACCCCCGCCCCTCTCCCCACATATTACACCAATATCACCCCCGCCCCTCTCCCCACACATTACACCAATACCACCCCTACCCCTCTCCACACACATTACACCAATACCACCCCCACCCCTCTCCCCACACATTACACCAATACCACCCCCACCCCTCTCCCCACACATTACACCAATACCACCCCCACCCCTCTCCCCACACATTACACCACTACCACCCCCACCCCTCTCCCCACACATTACACCAATACCACCCCCACCCCTCTCCCCACATATTACACCAATACCACCCCCACCCCTCTCCCCACATATTACACCAATATCACCCCCGCCCCTCTCCCCACACATTACACCAATATCACCCCCACCCCTCTCCCCACACATTACACCAATACCACCCCCACCCCTCTCCCCACATATTACACCAATACCACCCCCACCCCTCTCCCCACACATTACACCAATATCACCCCCACCCCTCTCCCCACATATTACACCAATATCACCCCCGCCCCTCTCCCCACATATTACACCAATATCACCCCCACCCCTCTCCCCACACATTACACCAATATCACCCCCGCCCCTCTCCCCACACATTACACCAATATCACCCCCGCCCCTCTCCCCACATATTACACCAATATCACCCCCGCCCCTCTCCCCACACATTACACCAATATCACCCCCGCCCCTCTCCCCACACATTACACCAATATCACCCCCGCCCCTCTCCCCACATATTACACCAATATCACCCCCGCCCCTCTCCCCACACATTACACCAATATCACCCCCGCCCCTCTCCCCACATATTACACCAATATCACCCCCGCCCCTCTCCCCACACATTACACCAATACCACCCCTACCCCTCTCCACACACATTACACCAATACCACCCCCACCCCTCTCCCCACACATTACACCAATACCACCCCCACCCCTCTCCCCACACATTACACCAATACCACCCCCACCCCTCTCCCCACACATTACACCACTACCACCCCCACCCCTCTCCCCACACATTACACCAATACCACCCCCACCCCTCTCCCCACATATTACACCAATACCACCCCCACCCCTCTCCCCACATATTACACCAATATCACCCCCGCCCCTCTCCCCACACATTACACCAATATCACCCCCACCCCTCTCCCCACACATTACACCAATACCACCCCCACCCCTCTCCCCACATATTACACCAATACCACCCCCACCCCTCTCCCCACATATTACACCAATATCACCCCCACCCCTCTTCCCACACATTACACCAATACCACCCCCACCCCTCTCCCCACACATTACACCAATACCACCCCCACCCCTCTCCCCACACATTACACCAATACCACCCCCACCCCTCTCCCCACACATTACACCAATACCACCCCCACCCCTCTCCCCACACATTACACCAATACCACCCCCACCCCTCTCCCCACACATTACACCAATACCACTCTCACCACCGCTACTCACACATTACACCAATACCACCCCACCCCTCTCCCCACACATTACACCAATACCACTCTCACCACCACTACTCACACATTACACCAATACCACCCCACCCCTTCTCCCACACATTACACCAATACCACCCCCACCCCTTCTCCCACACATTACACCAATACCACCCCCACCCCTCTCCCCACACATTACACCAATACCATCCCCATCCCTCTCCCCACATATTACACCAATACCACCCCACCCCTCTCCCCACACATTACACCGATACCATCCCCATCCCTCTCCCCACATATTACACCAATACCACCCCACCCCTCTCCCCACACATTACACCAATACCATCCCCATCCCTCTCCCCACATATTACACCAATACCACCCCACCCCTCTCCCCACACATTACACCGATACCATCCCCATCCCTCTCCCCACATATTACACCAATACCACCCCACCCCTCTCCCCACACATTACACCAATACCATCCCCATCCCTCTCCCCACATATTACACCAATACCACCCCACCCCTCTCCCCACACATTACACCAATACCACCCCACCCCTCTCCCCACACATTACACCGATATCTTTGTTTTATCGCGGCCTTAATTTTCTTCACCATTTCGGCGGACAGAAGGGGATGGCAGGTGGAGCGTGGAGGGGAGCGCCCCTCTACCTTGCCTACCCTGCTCGCCGAGTCTGGGGGGGCCCTCTGGGGTCCGCTAGGCCCTAGGCAGTTCACTAGCGGTAAATTCGGGCCTGGTACCACCCCCACCCCTCTCCCCACATATTGCATGAAGGCAATGGCAAATTTTAATCTGGGGGCCAAGCACACAGCAGCGGTCCATCGTAAGTAAGCCCCAAATCCTCAAAAATGACCCGTCATGATAATTAACCACCTTCATCAATCAATCCTGTCATTAACCTCTTCAAAATCATTAAATGTCTCATCATAATAGCCACTTTATCAACAGTAATCTCCTCATCATTAATTAACCCACATTACAAATGATCCCCCTTATAACCACTAATTCCCACATTATCCCCCTCAGAGTCATTAATCCTTTAGCATCATCATAACCCCTTCAACATCATTAACCCATTTATAGTCATTAACTCCCTCATCACCATAATTCATTTACATAATCCCTTAATTATTAACTTCCTCAGCCTCATAAAAAGCACCCCATTAATCCTCTCACCCTCATAATTAACTCCCTCATTATGCCTAACCCCCTCAACATCAACTTCCCGCCAAGTACATTAAATCCCCCTCCATCCCCACTTACCTGTTGCTGCTCTGTCCTCCCTATAATAGTCAGAGGGGAACTGATCACCTGTCAGTTCCCCTCTGTGAGCTTTCTGTCCCACAGCGCACCCTGCAGGTCAGAGGTGAAAAGGCAGCTGGGGACAGATAGGAGCAATGTGATCTGTGCCAACTGCCTTCCGTGCACTCCTTCACCTATGAGCGAAATTTCTTCTTTCTGTGCGGCAATAGAGCCCCAAAAAGCCCGGCGCCCTAGGCAGCTGCCTAAAGCTGCCAAATGTTAGTATCGGGCCTGGATGATTAGCTTTGATTTTAGGAGTTAGCTGTCAGAAATCATTTCCCATATATAGCTTAGAGAAGCTTCATATTCTTATCTGAATGTACCATGTTGATGTAGTTTCAGAGCGTGAATAGCAATGAAAGAGATTTGAAGGCTTCACAGATCCTGTGAGGCCCTCTAGTGGCTGCAGAGAGAAATTATTATGGTGGAAATGTATTCTCTTGCACCTTTTAGATTTTAAATGAGCAAGTCTCAAATATATTCCTGAACTCACAAAAGATGTTGAGCATGTTCCCTTATTGCTCTCTTATTATTTACTGTGCAAACTGGACTCCTCAAAATGGAGCAATGTGCCAACATAGATGTGGCATAAGTGTTCTCTCCCAAAATAACATTTGAATACACTCACCACTGTTAACTTGAGGAACAAATGGGGTTTGTGAATTGAAGTCAGACCTGTCACTGCCTTTCAGAGAGGCCTGGATGTATCTTTAACTCTGAATAAGGTGTATATATACGCATGCATTTGCGTGCAAATTTTTCAATCAAATAGGAAATCCATTTTTTTCTTCTTCTTTTGACTATATACAGGATAGTACAGCCTAGAGGTCTGTTATACATTGGCCTACAGTGATTAGTTGTCTGCTCTATACAGGCTAGCACAGACTGGAGTTATGAGGCCTGTGCAAAATAACAGTAAGTGGGAGTCCCAAAACGTCTATTCCATCTAGAGCCCCATTCGGTCTTAATCCAGTTTTGCTTATTGCTGTAAATGTTGTACAACACTGTGGTACTTATGTTTAAATAAAGTTGGATAATCCAGTTTTATGTAGTTCAGCCTGCGGCAGAAGCCTAACAAACATGGATGCAGGGGGGAGTGGTGACTATGAAACCCAGAAGTGATGGGGGTCGGCAATGCCAAATTGACCCCACCTTTGAGGCCCCCACTCCCCTCACACTTAATGAGGTCTGATTTAATTATCACTAATAGGGGGAAAGTTTGCTGCATAAAGTTAATTATACGGTTTGGTAATGTATATTCAAAGGTATTCTTTTAATTTTTTACATCAATAGTTTTTATTAGTAAAAAAAAAGGGGAAAGGAACCTCAAAAGGACAAAAATGGGGATACATAATGGGGGAAGTACACAATAATATTCATAATGCAAAATGGACAAATATAGCACCATAAATCAAATGATACATAGCAAAAATTAAATGTAGAGACCTAAGGCGAGGAAGTTCCTGGGGATGCCTGATAACAATGTAGTCTCATACAGTCAGCCACGAACTCGTGTCAAGTAAACCACTTTATTAAGGGTGAAGATGCTGCGGTAGAGTAGGGATCTCCCCAGTTCTCCATCTCAAAGCTGAGCTGAACCTTAAAAATTATCTTGTGTGAGGAAGGGAGTGTAGACGTCTTCCAAGATGGCGGCATGAGTGGTGATACAGATATGGCCAATCACATATCTGTCAGCAGAGTGGATTTGCGGAGGGAAGAGGTGAAAAGTCAGGGAATAGAGGGAGAGCATGGTGGGTTATGCCCTAGCTAGGTTGAAAACTTCTATCCATAAAGAATAAGCCACCGGGCAGCTCTAAAAGACGTGGACGATGTCCCTAATCTCGCCACAATTACACCAACAATACTTGGAGAAATGTGTAAAAGTCATGAGCCAGTAGGTGGTATTGGTTTCGCAACTGGGCAAAAGACATAAGATCTTCCGCGGAATAAAGATGTTTGAGAGAGGTTATACCGTTATTGGACCAAGAGGAAATACGGAGATCTGGGATAAGTTTGGCCAGTGCTAGCAGCAAAATATTAGACGTGGGGAGAGAGGTGTCTTTATCAGCCTCAATGGCTTTATCCTAAATAGCTAAGGAGTCTCTAGTAAGTTTAGACAAAGCGGCGGTAGGGGGGTCACCATTCTTTAGGAACCCACAAAAACTCTGCAATGGGAAAGGAGGGATTGAGGGCCTTCTCCAAGTCCACCCGGGGTTTATGGGAAACAGGCAGAGACCAATCTCTCAAGTTGGGCTTGTAAAGATGCCTCCTGGTATTTAGCCAATGGTGAGATGGCAAGGCCATCTAGCTTTTTCTGTTAAATCGTGAATCTTATTGCAGGGAAGATTCAGATCTAAAATTTCAGATTTGTTAGAATTGATTTTCTAATTAGAAAGTTTGTCATGAGCTAATTCTGATACCAGATATGTCCGGGTTTTACAGCTAAAGGCTCTGGGTCTGATTCATTAAGGAAAGTAAAGCAAAAAATTATTAAGTTTTTTCCTGGACAAAACCATGTTACAATGCAAGGAGTGCAAATTAGTTTATTATTTTGCACATAAGATAAATACTGGCTGTTTGTTCATGTAGCACACAAATACTTGATAGCTTTATTTGTACACTGAAATTTAAAGTTGATCTAGAACATACCTTATCCCAATTATAAATCTGCCATCACATTTAAAATTTGCAAAGTTACTAATTTTTTTTGCTTTACTTGAATCAGGCCCTCTATCATCAGAGCAATGATTAAGGGAGACAGCCTTGTCCAGTACCGTTACGTTTCTGATAAGCAGAAGATTTTTGTCACGCACCAGACTCTCAAGTCCTGTTACTTAATCCCCTGCTGTCTTTCTAAACTGTCCCTGTGGTCTGCTGGTCTCCGATGTCTCTGCAGGATAGCACTCTCAGAGTTCCCTCCCCAAACAATGCCTGGGCGCAGCCATCTTGGATCAAATCACCTGATCCCTCTCAGCCAGTCAGAGTGCTGCTTCACATCAGCTGACCACAGCCCCCAATTAGCGGACAGCAGTTACCATAAAAAGACTTTCTGAAGCCCTAACCTGTAGCCAGTGCAACGTTGATTACTCAAACACCAACCTGTCCTCTAGCAGTCTGCAGTCTACTCAGTTTCTTCTGCCCAGACAGCGCAGCCTGCGTTTCGGTTCCAATCCCAACATTCCGGTTCCAGCATTCCAGTTCCAGCGTCCTGGTTCCATTCCGGTCTCAGGATTCCAGTTCCAGCATTCTGGATCCAGTCCGGTCCAGCATTTCGGTTCCAGTCCGGTCTTCTTTGCTAATCTGATCACCAACTTGCTACTCTTGACTTCTTTCCAATCTCCGGTGCCACTCATACTTAGTAATCTCCTGAACTCTCAGCAACCACCACCTACACTTGCTTTTTCCCTCTCATGCAAAAGGACATAATCGGGCCAGCCAGCTTTGTGCACGTAGCCACCAGTTCAGCTCCAGAGACACAACCCAGTCCGGGCACAGACAAATCCCCAGGTGTGACAATTTAAAATCATTAGTAAGGATTGACGCTGTGGGGTTGAAATAAACAGCAGCTATGCCTCTAAGAAAAGGGCTCCCCTTTAGCGGCCCTGCGATCCTATATCTGGTTTATTGCCCGGATGGAACAGATTACATACCACCTGCATGATAGGGATGATAAATTCCACCAGATTTGGGCTCCTTGGCTTTACTTATAACCCCATACCTCTTGTACCAACTCCTTCCTCTTAAAAAGACTCCCCAGGTTCATAGGTGGCTGATTCTTGACTCTCGATGCTGTTTCCCTTCCCAGAGAATCTAAGTAGTAATCTCCTCTGAAACTTTTGTTGCCCCTCTTTTATTTATTTGTGCCCTCCCTCCCCCTCACATTATATTGTTATAAAATGGTATAGTTCCTTGAGTATTCTGGATTACAATTGTATACTCACCTGCCTGTTTATTGACAACCTCTGGCTATTTTATATATTTGCTACTCAAATATTTTCATTTTCATTGACATATGCCCATCACATGTACTGTTCTCTGTTTTTGTCTCTTGCCCTGCAAATGTACTAATTGTTGATTCTTATCTGTACATGATTGCTATTTTTCAAAATAAATAGTTAAAGAAAAGGGCTCCCCACAGTTGCTAGTGTTTGGTGCATGCAGTCGACCATCATTTCTGCATCTAGAGCTACCATCAAGATTGAAAGTTTTTGCTTATTAGCGATACATATATTGTGTGTGTGTGTGTGTGTGTGTGTGTGTTAGGGAATTTAGACTGTAAGCTCCAATGGGGCAGGGACTGATTTGAGTAAGTTCTCTGTACAGCGCTGCGGAATTAGAGGCACTATATAAATAAATGGTGATGATGATATAGAGGGTATTCAATTAGTTTTCCGGTTCGTGAAGGCACTGCAATAACGTGGATTATCGTGCGCACCCAATAAGGTTGCAGAGGAAAACCCGCGTTATTGCGGTACCGTATTACCGCCAATACTGCGCACTTTTCACAGTAACGCGCGTTACCGCGAATGGGAAAGCTAATGGACTATGCCCCATATTGTCTATGGGACATCAGGTTTTACCAGAGACCTGTCTACCAGGGATAAATCCCACTTGGTCAGGATAAACAAGTGTTGTGATTCCTTTGTTCAGTCTGATAGCTAAAATTTTTGCAAACAGTTTAAGATTCGTATTTAATAAAGAGATCGGTCTATAGATGCTACAACAATCAGAGTCACAACTCGCTCTTGTGGTAACTGGATCAAATTTACGGCCTGTGAGGACAAAATTTAATCACCACAACATCACGGGAATGAGCTAGGATGAGAATCTTTTATAATGTATAAGAGTGAGTCCGTCCGGACATGGTACTGAAGTTCTTGGATAGTTTCATTTTTTAAACCGTAATATCTTTGTTTAAGAAGTCATTCTGTGTTGAAGACAATTTGGGGATTGGGATCAAATCTAAGAATTTTTGTATTCGTAAATTTAAGCAAGAAGGGTCTGTTGTAGGCGACTCAATATTATACAGTGAGGCATAAAAGTCTCTAAAAGACTCGCCAATTTTTTTTAGAATCTAATATCAGGTCACCTTTAACAGGTCATAATAGGACTAACGAGATATCTAGCTCATTTCTCTCTTAGGGCTAGATTTACTAAACTGCGGGTTTGAAAAAGTGGAGATGTTGCCTGTAGCAACCAATCAGATTCTAGTTATCATTTATTTAGTACATTCTACAAAATGACAGCTAGAATCTGATTGGTTGCTATAGGCAACATCCCCTCTTTTTCAAACCCACAGTTTAGTAAATATACCCCTTGGTCTGTCTGCTCCGTCTCCCTTTTTCATAATACTTTTGCTGTTGCCACAGCATAGTTTTAGCAGCTTTTTTTCAGATATTATTTGGATAACTTGACTTTTGAGAGCAACGAGTCTGATATGGGTTTTGCGCTTTGGATATCTTTCATATAAAATTGTGGGGGAAACAATTTGTGATCCTAATTCAGCGCCTTTTCAGCTTTTTTCCTAGCAGAAGATAAGCTTATCAGTGTGCCACAAATAGTGGCTTTGTAGGCTTCCCATAAAAATATTGAGTATAATTTGAGATGGCGGTAAAGTGTTTCTGTTTAAGAAACAAAAGAAAACACTTCCTGGCGCTTAACAGGCTATGGTTCAGAAAATCACCAATTGTATGGGGTCTGCACTCCCCCTAAAAACAAGTATCAATGTAAAAAATAAAGTGCAACAGTGACTGGTAAGCAAAACGACACCTCTAGCTTGTTTTAAATGTGTTTACACTGAGGAATTTGTTTGCTAATGAGATTCTGAACTCACACCGGTTTGTATAACAACCTACTGGTTAATCTTTGACTCGGACTTTGGAGAATTTATGTGCTGTTCGTTTGACTGATCTCAGCTTCATTTTGGATATATTGCATATATGATGGGTTTTATTTGATAACTATTTACCCTGCAATTATCTAACAGCTAGGTGTACTATTGTTTATATCTAGTCGTCAGATATACAACAACACACCATTATCTTGACTAGCAAGTGATATCTATTTATATATCCAGGCTTATATATTTTATGTTGAACAGAATCTGTTTTAATCAGATAAATATGTGATGTTTTATATGTACTTGTGCTAATAAATAGTTTGCTTTATCCGTAGTTCACTTTTATGTCTGGTGGTCCTTAAATCACTGTTACACTTTATTTTTTACATTGATTTCTATTTAAGGAGTAGGGTTTCATCAAATTGGGGAAGGAGAGCTAGGAGTCGTACAGGGCATGAGACTTCAATTGCGAAGAGAGTTTTTAGATTCCCAGAGAGAGCCCATACGGGCTTGGGGTCATATTTGGGGTCCAATGTGGTATTAAAATCGCCTCGTATGATAATTTGACCCTGGGCCGTGCTAGATAATTGGTTAAAAATATCTATGACACTCTGTCCAGCATTTGGGGCATAGACAGATGCTATTGGAACGCTTAGTCGAATCTAAGGTACCAATAATTCTAATATTTCTTTACTGAGGCTGAGCTATAGTGATATCGACTAAAAGATGCGTTTTGCTGTGTATGAGTATAGCAGTAGCTCTATGTTTGCTGTCAGTTGATGTGTAGAAAATTTGTAGGTAGACTTTGTTATTCAGCTTGGGGTATAGGATCTTAAAGTATGATTCCTAGAGAAGGGCTATATCTGCACAATATAGTTTAAAGTGCCAAAGAGCAACTGTAATACAAATATAACTGTAATTAAGGCCTTTAACATTAAGAGATAAGATTAAGAGACATGGAGGATTATAAAGACAAGAGTGATTCATTGATGGATGCGACTCCATAGGGAAAAGGTGACGGTAAATAAGGGAAGTCGAGTTGAGCCTCCCTGTGAAGGGGGCAGGTCCATACAGAGTAAATGGTGTACAACAAAGGTACCGGAAGTCAGGGGGGTACTCTGCGGTCTCAAGTATGAGGAGGAAACCAAAATATAACCAAATATCTATATGAGGCAGAAGGGTTCAAAGTTCAAAGGGGCATGGTATGAGGTAGATTGAAAACAAACACTATGGGCTAGATTTACTAAGCTGCGGTTCTGAAAAAGAGGGGATGTTGCCTATAGCAACCAATCAGATTCTAGCTGTCATTTTGTAGAAAGTGCTAAATAAATGAAAGCTAGAATCTGATTGGTTGCTATAGGCAACAGCCCCACTTTTTCAAACCTGCAGCTTAGTAAATCTAGCCCTATAGGTTAACTATGTTGAAAATAGAAGTCAGCAAAAAATCAAAACAGATAGAAGAATAACCTAATGGGTTGTTTTTTTTTACAAGAGGCAACAAGGAGGAGCAGCAGTAAGTGGCAAATATAACTCAATTCTTTAATAAAGCTTGGTTAGTAAAAAAAAAAAAAAAACATAACGAGATGTGCACAGTGACTCTGGAATGATTACTACAGAGGAGCCCAAACTGGATATTATTTTTCCTGCTAGTCAGGAAGTCCATAAACTCAGTAACAACTGTTCACAGATGAGCAGCTTGTGTTGAAAGCCTTCATTGGCTATTTTGCATAACAACAGCTCACTTTTGCAAAACTATATGTGGACTTCAAAGACTGTCTGATTGCAACCTGCTGCCCTTATCCCTTACGTAACCCCCTGTCACAGTGTGTAGTGCTGAGGTGCATAGGTTAGGCCAGTGTTGGCTAACCTGTGACACTCCAGGTGTTGTGAAACTACAAGTCCCAGCATACCCTTCCAGCAATATGCTGCTATTTTTTTAAAAAAATTTTTGCAAAGCATGCTGGGACTTGTAGTTTCACAACACCTGGAGTGTCACAGGTTAGCCAACACTGGGTTAGGCAGTGCACCCCCTGACTAGCCTGCAGGGCTACTGGCTAGTTTGTGGGCATGTGTGTAAATGACCAGGGGGTCCCCGCACATACAGTATATGTTGTTCAACAAAGTGTCTTTGATAGTGGAGACACACAGGTCTAGTAACTTTGTGGTGCAATGCTATAATATAATATAATGGTCACCAGACCAGCTCTATATTTCAAAATAAACTATTTATTTATACTCCTCTTCTCTGCTGCATATTCTTAGTTGGCTGCTGCAAGTCAATATGTACATTTCATAATATATACACTGTTAATAAGTCCATTCCTACATCCAGGGCTTTTCTCTCATCTGCAGTCCTGACACAATCTATATGAACTCCTCACTGCATCTCACCCCTCCTCTGCAGCAGTAATACCTCACTTGCTCCGGCCTCTGACACTTTCTCTCTCCTTTTCCCACACTTTTCCTTGATCCTCCCACCACACAGATCTCCTCCATTCCTCTCAGTAACATTCCTCCTGTGTCTCCCTCCTCTGGGTCCTAGTGTTGGGCTCCACATTCAGTCAGGGTGAGGTATGAACAAGGGACACCAGAGGGAGCATTACATTCATTCTAAACCATGAAGGGGTTTGGTTTTTTTCAAGCCAAATTTGCAGGAAAGGTAGGAAAGTGTTAATAAGAAAACAAGACTTTTAGTTTCATTTCCTGCTCCTGCAGTCAGCAATGGCGTCTGCTGATCTGAGAGAGGAGCTGAACTGCTCCATCTGTTTGAGCATTTACACCGATCCTGTCAATCTGAGATGTGGACACAACTTCTGCCAGGTCTGCATTGATAGCGTGCTGGATAAACAATCAGAATATGGAGTTTATAGCTGTCCTGAATGCAGATTAGAATTCAAGAGGCGTCCTGAACTGCAGAGGAACATAACACTACGTAATATTGCAGAGCGATTTCTGTCTGCTCAGCCAGAGCAGGAGGAGACTGGGATCTTTTGTACATACTGTATTCACTCTCCTGTACCTGCTGTTAAGTCCTGTCTGATGTGCGAAGCTTATCTGTGTGCGAATCACCTGAGAGTACACAGCAAGGCAGAAGAACACGTCTTATCTGATCCCACCACTTCCCTGGGGAACAGAAAATGCTCCGTCCACAAGAGAGTCCTGGAGTATTACTGTGCCAAAGACGCTGCCTGTATCTGTGTGTTCTGTAAGCAAGATGGAAAGCACCGTGGACATCAGGTGGAGCCGATATATAATGCATCCAATAAAAAGAAGGAGAAACTAAAGAAGATTCTTGGACAACTGATCTCAATGAGAGACGAGACTGAAAGAAATGTGCAGCATCATCAGAAGAACATAAAGAGGGCAGAAGACAAAGCAGCCGGTATAACCGGGAGAGTCACTGCTGTCTTTAAAGAGATCCAGGAAAAGCTGCAAACTCTTGAAGCCCAAGTCCTGGATGACATAACCAGAGAAGTAAAACAGAATACAAACCCTGTATCTGACTTAATCCAGCAGCTGGAGATAAAGAGGGACGAGCTATGCAGTAAGATCTGTCACATTGAGGAGCTGTGTAACATGACTGATCCAGTGACTGTGCTACGAGAACAGGAATCAGGCAGAGGTGACTTTTGTAATGTTGATAACCGTGATTACAAACCTGTCCCTGCTGTTGATGAAGTGAATGAGATTTTGCTATCCTTGAACTTGCACAGAGGATTGGCTAATATTGTGGATAGTGTTAAGAGCCGACTCTACGTTCCAGAGAATTCAGAGATACTACTGGATAATGAAACTGCGGCTACTAACGTAGCTGTGTCCGCCGATTTAAAAATTGCATACGGCACAGAAACAAATGATGATATTGATGATACAGATGACAGATTTGAATCTTACCAGGTCTTAAGTGAAACTAGTTTTTGCTCCGGACAACATTACTGGGAAGCTGAGATATATGGTTCTAACAACTGGAGGGTAGGACTGTCCTACGACAGTATAGACAGGGAAGGGAACGATTCAGTGTTTGGAAACACAGCAGAGTCGTGGTGTTTAGTTAGAAGCTATAAAGGTTATGCATTACGGCATGATAGCAATCAGATTTTTCTTTCTGCTGCACCTTCTCTTAAGCGATTTATGCGATTGGGTATATATCTAGACTATGAGGCTGGACAACTGTCTTTTTATAATTTAGGTACCCCAATTATACACCTGCACACATTCAATACTGCCTTTACCGAGCCTCTCTATGCCGCAATCCGGGTGGGGTTGGGTGTCTGGGTGAGAATCATTAAGGAAAGCTTATATATTATGTAATTGTTATCTACAATCATATAATACTGCTAAGTTTATATTCATTTATGTTTTTAATAAGCCTAGAGAGTGAGAGGACACCTGGACTGTCTTTATTATGTGTCACATTTGTACAAGTGTTTTTAGTTGGTAGAATTGTGCTTATAAGTGCACTTTCAGGCATAAAGTGATTCAAAAGGAATCTGATTGAAAGTCATAAAAAGCTTGTTTGACACCTGATATATGGCACATTAAACGCTATGCTGTAGGGCTAAAAAGGCCTTATGTCCACCCACTAATTCAGCATCCCTTCAAAATACAGAATCTCCACCCCTATCTTATCCAGCAACACAAGGGTGTAT
The DNA here is from genome assembly GCF_038048845.1 of Mixophyes fleayi. Taxonomy (NCBI): domain Eukaryota; kingdom Metazoa; phylum Chordata; class Amphibia; order Anura; family Limnodynastidae; genus Mixophyes; species Mixophyes fleayi. The sequence continues at coordinate 203,500,808 of NC_134407.1, read as the reverse complement.
ACTTACTAAATTGCGGGTTTGAAAAAGTGGAGATGTTGCCTATAGCAACCAATCAGACTCTAGCTATCATTTTGTAAAATGTACTAAATAAATGATAACTAGAATCTGATTGGTTGCTATAGGCAACATCTTTACTTTTTCAAACCCGCAGTTTAGTAAATATACCCCAAGATATTGTTTTTGCATGTAGACACAATACAAAGAACATTTCTCAATATAGCAGCAAAGTGACGCACCAGCATTCCCCACCATAGCGACACGCTAATTCATGCTCTTCTATTCATTATATATTATGTGATCAAAGGTTTTCAGTCATTAAAACAATACTGTTTTATATATTGCACTCTGCTTCTATCATATGCTTTGCTGGTAGAGTAATGAATAAATAAAATAAAAATAAAAGATTAAGTGTAGACCAATGTATGATATCATCATAGAACCCAAAAGTTTAGTTCTAGCAAAACAATGGGATCATTGGTATAACATAATATGTACAGACAAAGGGCAAGTTATATATAATATCTATATGGTCCTGCCAGGTCAGATACTATTAAAGAAATGTCATATAATAAAGTGTATGTAGTTTGGCACAAAAGGTGGAGGACACATACATTTTAAGGACCACACCAAGCCTGTGGTCACTAGTTGGACAGCCCTGGTGGTACTGTTACTATCAGGGGGGGCAGAACTCTGCCTCATGTTTTTTGTATTGGTTTTGGTTATGTTGTTAATTTTAACTTTCCATATTTCTGGAATTTTGGAACATTGTTAGCCTCTCTTTGCTAATTCCCCCTCCTCCTAACTCTTGCCAACCTAACATTCCCTCTACCTTTAAACATGTTTTTATTTGTATTCTTGCTATGATTGTTTACCATGTTTCTAATCATATAAAACCTAATAAAAAAGTATTTGTTAAAAAAATAATGTGTACTGCAACAGAAGGCTACTGCACACACCTTTATATGTATTTCCTGCGTGATAATTCTACTACATGATAGAAAAGCAAGACTCTAAAATGGTTTGGAGTGAGACAAGAAAATGTGCTATTTTAAGGGACACTTTATTAAAATTGATTTTAAATTAAAAACATTTTTAAAGTTACATTATTAGGGGCATATTCAATTGTTGGCCAGAAACGCCAAAAATCTCGCGGCGTGCGCACTTTTACCGTTATTACGGTAGTTTTCTCGCTGGATTTCAGCTCGCGGCTTAGGGAGCTGCGAGCTGAAATCCAAATTACTATTACCGTAATAACGGTAATAATTTTAACGCCGCGGGGATTCAAAACAATTGAATATGCCCCTTAGTATTAATTATTCTACAGCTTGCATAAAGTGGCAACATAACACATACTTTAGCTATAAGTACAAAATCAAAACAAATATAGGCAGGTACAGAACAACGGTAGAAGAGTTGACATTGTAAATGCTCCAGCCCCAATCAAAAAGAGGTGAAGATAGGCCCTATATCATACAACCACAGTAACACTCATAACATACAGCTATAGTAACATATGTGGCAGCATTATTGATTGAAAAATCAGAACATACAGGAAACACACCTGATCTACTTCACCCCCCTACGCAGATTATTTAAGAGGAGGCCATGTCCCTTTAGGATGCAAAACAGTGTCTTGGGAAATCAGGGCTGCTTACAGATATATTAAAAAGCCACAGTGGCCCGGATATTATATAGCATATAGTGCAATATCAACTATAATGGGAAATGAGAAAAGAAAAGGGGGTGGTATATATATATCTTATATATTATCTTATATATTACAATTTTTTATGTGGATTTACTGAGATGTTCCTGATTTCATAAAGAGTGCTAATTTGATGTTAAATATAGCAAATTGCACTATGTTTTTTTCATTTGCTTTGAGTTTCAGTGTCACATCAGACGGTCCATATTAAGCCCTGGGAATGTGTTGAGGAGGACTATGGTACTTCCAAAGTTATACATCAGATAAGCGCATATGTCTTGTTTTTTGTTAAGCGGCCACTTATTTACACTAAATTATTCATGGTGTTTATTGATTTAAACTATGTATGGCGCTTCTGTCTTTTGTGTTTTATTCCAGGATGTGCATCTGCAAATAGATGTTGTAAGATGTGAAGCAGCCTACTGTATGTGTTGATTACATTCATTATTTACACATTTGTTCACTGAGCGCCTTCAAATGTACTAAAAAAATGAATTAATCTCCAGTCTTGTTTAGTGACCTGGCACGTCAGGGGCGCACCCAGGGGGGGTTTGTTAGTTCCCAGAAACCCCTGTCCTATCTGGGATTCTGTATGATTACAGTGGCTGACCCCTCTCCCGGGACCAGCCACTATTGCTTGTAGCTTGGGAGGATCCTCTCCCAGTCAGCTCTCTGCCGGCAGTGTGGCCCCGCCCTTTCCTCCCACACAGCCAGCATGGGTGTAATGCAGAAGGCAGCAGAAGAAGATAAGAATGTGTGTGTGTGTTTGTGTATGTGTGTCAGTCTGTGTTTGTCTGTGTATATGACAGCTTACATGTCTGTGTTTGATCCTGTGTGTTTATCTGTGCTTATCTGTGTATATGGCAGTTTATTTGTCTGTGTGTTTGATCTAGGGATGTGCACCGGCGACTTTTGAGGTCTCGTGTTTTGTGTTTTGGATCCGGATTTTCGTTATTTTTGAGGTTCGGATTTGTCTCGCAAAACACTTGACGAAAGGTCTCGGTTCGGATTTAAGGTATTGGATTCGGATTTTTTTTGAAAAAAACATAAAAAGTTTAAAAATCAAGTTTTTGGGCTTATTTTCACTCCTAGGCTATTATTAACCTCAATAACATTCAATAACAAGCATTTCCACTAATTTACAGTGTATTCTGAACACCTCACAATATAGTTATTAGTCCAAAACGTTGCAACAAGGTATCTTTCTGGACTGCGTAGAGGAGTGGGTCACCACAATATATATTAAAAACCCTGAACTTTTATGATTCGCACCAATAAATGTACCTGGACTGCGTAGAGGAGTGGGTCACCACAAGATATATTAAAAACCCTGAACTTTTATGATTCGCACCAATAAATGTACCTGGACTGCGTAGAGGAGTGGGTCACCACAATATCTATTAAAAACCCTGAACTTTTATGAATCGCACCAATAAATGTACCTGGACTGCGTATAGGAGTGGGTCACCACAAGATATATTAAAAACCCTGAACTTTTATGATTCGCACCAATAAATGTACCTGGACTGCGTAGAGGAGTGGGTCACCACAATATATCTTAAAAACCCTGAACTTTTATGATTCGCACCAATAAATGTACCTGGACTGCGTAGAGGAGTGGGTCACCACAATATATATAATAAGAAAACCATCAACTTGTATGATTCGCACCAATAAATGTACCTGGACTGCGTAGAGGAGTGGGTCACCACAATATATATTAAAAACCCTGAACTTTTATGAATCGCACCAATAAATGTACCTGGACTGCGTAGAGGAGTGGGTCACCACAATATATTAAAAACCCTGAACTTGTATGATTCGCACCAATAATTGTACCTGGACTGCGTAGAGGAGTGGGTCACCACAATATCTTAAAAACCCTGAACTTTTATGATTCGCACCAATAATTGTACCTGGACTGCGTAGAGGAGTGGGTCACCACAATATCTTAAAAACCCTGAACTTTTATGATTCGCACCAATAATTGTACCTGGACTGCGTAGAGGAGTGGGTCACCACAATATCTTAAAAACCCTGAACTTTTATGATTCGCACCAATAATTGTACCTGGACTGCGTAGAGGAGTGGGTCACCACAATATCTTAAAAACCCTGAACTTTTATGATTCGCACCAATAATTGTACCTGGACTGCGTAGAGGAGTGGGTCACCACAATATCTTAAAAACCCTGAACTTTTATGATTCGCACCAATAATTGTACCTGGACTGCGTAGAGGAGTGGGTCACCACAATATATATTAAAAACCCTGAACTTTTATGATTCGCACCAATAATTGTACCTGGACTGCGTAGAGGAGTGGGTCACCACAATATATATTAAAAACCCTGAACTTTTATGAATCGCACCAATAAATGTACCTGGACTGCGTAGAGGAGTGGGTCACCACAATATATTAAAAACCCTGAACTTTTATGATTCGCACCAATAATTGTACCTGGACTGCGTAGAGGAGTGGGTCACCACAATATCTTAAAAACCCTGAACTTTTATGATTCGCACCAATAATTGTACCTGGACTGCGTAGAGGAGTGGGTCACCACAATATCTTAAAAACCCTGAACTTTTATGATTCGCACCAATAATTGTACCTGGACTGCGTAGAGGAGTGGGTCACCACAATATCTTAAAAACCCTGAACTTTTATGATTCGCACCAATAATTGTACCTGGACTGCGTAGAGGAGTGGGCACTGGGCACCACAATAAAATATATAAAAAACCTTCAACAGATCTGCATTACACTACACATACGGCTGCTCCTCCATCCTCTCCATCATATACATGTTGGAGTTTTAGCGTGTGACAACCTCTTGTTTTTGATAATGTCAGTGCATTTTGAATATTTTTCAATTTGCCCCACACCACTGAATGTACTTTATCTATGATACGCAATACGCATCTATCTATCTTGACTGCGTAGTGTGGTGGCCCCGGTACACAATTTGGTACCGAGGCCACAATATAATTAAAAAACCCTCCACGTGTCTGAATTCCACCAAACAAGTATCTGGACTGCATAGTGGGGTGGCCCCGGTACCCAATTTGATACCGGGGCCACAATACCTCCTCCAAACATGGTACAGACAATTCGTCATTGAGAGACCCCAGACAGACAGGGTCGAAGTGTTATTGTTTGACTTTGTAAACCTTCAACTCCCTCCTTTCTCCCCCCTCTCCTCCAGTCCCACTTTCCCTCACCGCTGCTGACTTCGCCATTTTTTTCACTTCCAAAATTGAGGCCATCAGACTTAACATCTCTTCTTCCTCCCCCTCTCCCCCTGCCCCTATTGCTCCACCCCCATCCAACACGCAACTCTGGTGCTCCTTCCACCCCACATCTGGCGATGAAGTTCGCTCCCTTATTCTTTCCTCTCCACCCTCCACCTGTCCGCTTGATCCCATCCCCTCTAACCTCCTTCGTTCTCTCTCTCTTACTGCCTGCTCCTACCTTGCACACCTACTCAACTTATCACTCGCCTCAGGTGTTGTACCCTCCTCATTCAAACACGCTCTCATCTCTCCCATCCTCAAAAAACCCAATCTTGACCCCACCTCCCTCGCCAACTATCGCCCCATCTCACTTCTCCCCTATGCCTCCAAATTACTTGAGCGGATAGTCTGCTGTCGTCTCACCAATTACCTCTCAGACAATTCCCTCCTCGACCCTCTCCAATCTGGCTACCGCCCCCTCCACTCTACTGAAACCGCCCTGGCCAAAGTCACCAACGACCTCCTCTCAGCCAAATCCAGGGGTCACTTCTCCATACTCATCCTCCTCGACCTCTCTGCGGCCTTTGACACTGTGGATCACCCCCTCCTTCTGCAAACTCTTCTCTCTCTTGGCCTCTCCGGTTCTGTCCACGCCTGGTTCTGCTCTTATCTCGCCAACCGCACCTTCTCTGTCTCCACATCTGGCTCTGCCTCCACCCCTTCCCCTCTCCCGGTTGGTGTCCCCCAGGGCTCTGTTCTCGGCCCCCTACTATTCTCGCTCTACACTTCCTCACTCGGGACTCTCATCTCCTCCTATGGTCTTCAGTATCACCTCTATGCTGACGACATTCAGCTCTACGTATCTTCTCCTGATCTCTCTCCCACTCTCCTCTCTCGTGTATCTGACTGCCTCTCTGCCATCTCCTCCTGGATGTCCTCGCGCTTTCTCAAAATTAATATCTCTAAAACTGAACTAATTGTCTTCCCTCCCCCCAGGCTCCCCTCTCACCACAACCTCTCCATCGTGGTTAATAATTCAACCATCTCCTCTGTCACCCAGCTCCGCTGCCTGGGTGTCACCCTTGACTCCTCTCTCTCTTTTGTCCCCCACATCCAATCTCTAGCCCAAACCTGCCGCTTCCAGCTGCGTAACATTGCCCGCATCCGGCCCTTCCTCTCACAAGATGCCACCAAAACCATCATACATGCTCTCATCATCTCCCGCCTCGACTACTGCAACCTTCTCCTTACTGGCCTCCCCCTCTCCCACCTCGCCCCCCTTCGCTCTGTTCTTAATGCGGCCGCCCGACTCATCTTTCTCTCACGCCGCTCCTCCTCCGCCTCCCCTCTCTACCGTGCCTTACACTGGCTCCCCTTCCCCTACAGGATCCTTTTCAAGCTCCTCACCACCACTTACAAAGCCCTCTCCCAGTCTACTGCCCCCTACATCTCCAACCTCCTCACCATTCACACCCCTGCCCGCTCCCTGCGCTCGGCCAACGACCGTCGCCTCTCCTCTACTCTGATCACATCTTCCCACTCCAGAATCCAAGACTTCTCCCGAGCTGCTCCCCTCCACTGGAACGACCTCCCTCGCTCCATCCGTCTCTCACCCAGTCTGTGCTCCTTCAAACGGGCACTCAAAACTCACCTGTTCCTCAAAGCCTACCAACAATCCACTTAACCCTTACCTCGTTGCACCTTCGCAAACATCCTTCTCTTGTTCTCCCCTCTCTCCACCAGCCCCACCCTTCTCTCCCTTACTTTAATGGCTCCCTCCTGTACCTGTTTGTCCACCCTCCCTTAGGATGTGAGCTCGTATGAGCAGGGCCCCTCTCCCCTCCTGTCTCCATACCTGTTCTTCTACTCCATCTTCACTCATATGTCTGCCCGGAGTTCTGAAGTATTGGTACTTTGTGTTTATTGCTGTGTACTATGTCACCCTGTATGGTCTCCTGTTTGTATTATGTACGGCGCTGCGTAAACCTTGTGGCGCCTAACAAATAAATGATAATAATAATAATAATAAACCCAAAAAAATGTCCCTGTTGCACATAGTCGTGCAATGAAGACTGACTTTTTCATTTAAAGGCACGATCTTTAAAGTGTAGTGTTTGTAAGTCTAAGTCATATTATACTTTTGGTAAAATTGGTTTATTTTGTTCCTCTTTATGGTAATTAATTAGTAATAGAATTAAAGTAGGAAATAGAATTAAAGTATGAAATAGAATTAAAGTAGGAAATAGAGTGGTATAGAGTTGTAGTGTGGTATAGATAGAGTGGTCCACACAATATAATAATAAAACCCTCAACTGGTCTGAATTCCACCAAACAAGTATCTGGACTGCATAGTGGGGTGGCCCCGGTACCCAATTTGATACCGGGGCCACAATACCTCCTCCAAACATGGTACAGACAATTCGTCATTGAGAGACCCCAGACAGACAGGGTCGAAGTGTTATTGTTTGACTTTGTAAACCCAAAAAAATGTCCCTGTTGCACATAGTCGTGCAATGAAGACTGACTTTTTCATTTAAAGGCACGATCTTTAAAGTGTAGTGTTTGTAAGTCTAAGTCATATTATACTTTTGGTAAAATTGGTTTATTTTGTTCCTCTTTATGGTAATTAATTAGTAATAGAATTAAAGTAGGAAATAGAATTAAAGTATGAAATAGAATTAAAGTAGGAAATAGAGTGGTATAGAGTTGTAGTGTGGTATAGATAGAGTGGTCCACACAATATAATAATAAAACCCTCAACTGGTCTGAATTCCACCAAACAAGTATCTGGACTGCGTAGTGGGGTGGCCCCGGTACACAATTTGGTACCGAGGCCACAATATAATTAAAAAATTGGGCATCAACTGTCACCGTTGTTTAATATCTGATACACCTAAATATGGACTGCACAGTGGAGTGGCCCCGGTAGTAAATTTGGTGCCGGGGCCACAATACCTCCTCCAACTTCCAAGTTTAGTGTTTATAAAGACACACAGCGTCGAAGTGTTATTATTAGTTGACTTTCTTAACCCTAAAATTGTCCCTGTTGCAAATATTCGTGCAATGGACAGTTACTTTTCTATTGAAAGACTCAAGCTTTCAAGTGTAGTGTTTATAAAATATAAACAACAATACAGTAGTTTTAGAGCACGTCAATACCTCTTGTTTTAAATTATGACACGGCATTTTACTTTTGGTTTAATTTCTTGAATTTTTTTACATTTGGTTTTACTTTTTGAACATGGCAAACGACTGTTGCTTGGTCATATAATGCAAAAAAAAAAGTTCCAAGATGGAATTGTCCTTGGGCCCTCACACCCACCCTTATGTTGTTGAAATAGGACATGCACACTTTAACAAACCAATCATTTCAGCGACAGGGCCTACCAAACAACTTTGGCTGAAATGATTGGTTTGTTTGGGCCCCCACACCAAAAAAGCTATTCATCTCTCCCTGTACAGACTAAACAGGCTCTACTGAGGCAAGATGTCGTCCTCATCCTCAACCTCTGATTCCTCTCCCCCTACAGTGTGTACTTCCTCCTCATCACACATTATCAATTCGTCCCCGCTGGACTCCACAACCACAGGTCCCTCTGTAGTATCTGGAGGGCAGTGCTGTACTTCATTGAGGAATGGATTATTCATTTTTATAAACATCATTTTTTCAACGTTGTGAGGAAGCAACCTCCTTCGCCGCTCACTGACCAGGTTCCCCGCTGCACTAAAAACTCTTTCCGAGTACACACTGGAGGGGGGACAACTCAGGTAAAATAGAGCCAGTTTGTACAGGGGCTTCCAAACTGCCTTTTTTTCCTGCCAGTAACAATATGGACTGTCTGACATGTCTACTTGGATGGTGTCAGCAAAGTAATCATCCACAATTTTTTCTATTGTGACAGCATCCAATGCAGCGAGAGTAGACATGTCTGCAATGGTTGGCAGGTCCTTCAGTCCGGACCAGATGTTATCAGCATCCCCGCCAGTGCCTCTTTTGGGAAAACTGAGCTTTTTCCTCGCAGCCATAGATGTGGAAGAAAATGAGGGTGGAGCTGTTGGCATGTCACGGTCCTCTTCAGAGGACAATCTCCTGACCAGCAGGTCTTTGCACCGCTGTAGACTTGTGTCCGCCGGAAACAGAGACACAACATACGCTTTAAACCGAGGATCGAGCACGGTGACCAGAATGTATTCCTCTGACTTTAAAAGAGTGACCACCCTCGGATCCTGGCAAAGCGTACGAAGGGCTATATCCACAAGAGCTACATGCTTGGTGTAATCGCAATGGCTTACCAGCTCCTCCCTCACTTCCTCCAGCTGCTTCTGCAACAGCCTGATCAGGGGAAAGACCTGACTCAAGCTGGCAGTGTCGGAACTGACTTCTCGTGTGGCAAGTTCAAATGGCTGCAGAACCTTGCACAACACGGAAATCAGTCTCCACTGCGCTTGACTGAGGCGCATCCCCACTCCTTTGCCTATGTCGTAGGTGGCTGTGTAGGCCTGAATGGCCTTTTGCTGCTCCTCCATCCTCTGCAGCATATAGAGGGTGGAGTTCCAGCGCGTCACAACCTCTTGTTTGAGGTGATGGCAGGGCAGGTTCATGCTTTTTTGATGTGCCTCTAGTCTGCGGTAGGCACTGGCTGAATGCCGAAAGTGTCCAGCAATTTTGCGCGCCACCGCAAGCATCTCCTGCACACCCCTGTCACTCTTGAGGTAATGCTGCACCACCAAATTAATGGTGTGGGCAAAACATGGGACGTGCTGGAAATTGCCCATATTTAATGCCCGCACAATGTTACTGGCATTGTCTGACACCACAAATCCCCATGAGAGTCTAAGTGGGGTAAGCCACTGGGAGATAATTTTCCTCATTTTCTCTAATATGTTGTCAGCGTTGTGCCTCTTATTAAAGCCTGTAATGCACAATGTTGCCTGCCTTTGCATGAGCAGCCATTTTGTAGATGCTGCTACTGATGCAGCTGTTGCTGTTGCTGCGGAAGGGGATGCATCTACCCAGTGGGCTGTCACAGTCATATAGTCCTTCGTTTGCCCAGAACCACTTGTCCACATGTCCGTGGTTAAGTGGACAGTGGGTACAACCGCATTTTTAAGAGCACTGAGGACACTTGATCGTACTTCTCTGTACATTTTTGGTATCGCCTGCCTAGTGAAGTGGAATCTCGAGGGGATTTGGTACCGGGGACACAATACCTCCATCAACCCTCTAAATCCCACTCCACTGATGGCGGACACCGGGCGCACGTCTAACACCAACATTGCAGTTACAGCCGCAGTTATACGCTTTGCAATAGGGTGACTACTATCGTATTTGGTGGTCATGGCAAACGACTGTTGGACGGTCAATTGTTTTGTGAAAGACTTAGCGGTCTTACGACTTCCCCTCTGGGAAGATGACCGACTAACAGCAGCAACAGCAGCAGTGGCAGTAGTAGGCGTACCGCTGCAGGATTCCTCGGATGAATCCCGTATTGAGGAGGACTCAGTCTGGCTGCTGACTTGGGCTGCAGGACTGAATCTGATGGAGATTGTGGAGGAAGTTGACGAGGAGGGTGTTGCTGGTGTGTATCCAACTGGACCACGGGATTTAGGTGTCCCTGTACCGATGAGGGTCCTAGCCCCAGTTCCTGAACTAACCACTGAACTATGAAGGTTATTCAGGTGACGTATAAGGGAGGATGTTCCTAGGTGGGCAAGATCCTTACCCCTGCTTATTTGAGCTTTACATAAGCTACATATTGCCATACATTGGTTGTCTGGATTTGGATAAAAATAACTCCAGACCGAAGAGGTGCATTTTTTGGTCTTCTGACCAGGCATGACGATGGGCTTTTTCATCCCATGGACATCAGCTGTTTCCCCCCCTGGTGCCTCATTTACAATAACCACATCACCATCCTCATCATCAAGTTCCTCCACAGCGCCAGCTACATCATCAATAGCCTCCTCCCGAGCCACCTCTTCCCGTACAGTGATGGGAAGGTCAGGCTTGACAACCACCAACACCCTTGGACTCGCCTTGGGGATTTGTGATAATTTCTCTTTAGAAGGCAGAGTTGTTTGCTGTTTTGTTGCTGACAGCATAACTCTCTTCAATTTTTTGTAGGGGGGGGGAGGAGGAGGAGGGCTAAGATCCGTGGGTGAAGCTGAACCACTAGTCATGAACACGGGCCAGGGCCTAAGCCGTTCCTTGCCACTCCGTGTCGTAAATGGCATATTGGCAACTTTACGTTTCTCCTCAGATGATTTTAAGTTTCTCTTTTTGCTACTTTTTCTTAACTTGGGCTTTTTGGATTTTACATGCCCGGTACTACGAGATTGGGCATCGGGCTTGGAAGACGACGTTGATGGCATTTCATCGTCTATGTCATGACTAGTGGCAGCATCTTCAGCATTAGGAGGAAGTGGGTCTTGATTTTTCCCTACTTTATCCTCCAAATTTTTGGTCTCCATTATATGTAGCACAAGATACTGCAGAATGTGTGAACTTGGTAATATTGCAGTACCAATGGACTTATACTGCTGGATTGGTTTTGCAAATTTGGTTATAATTATTATATATTTTTTTTTTTTTTAATTTTTTATTTTTTTTTACTTTTTTTTATTTTTAAAAAACTTGGGAATAGTGGGGAAATAACTATGCCCTTAGAAGCACAGAGCACAGGACACAGCACCACTGGACTGAACAGGACACGGCACAGGACCCAGCAGCACTACGGAACTCAGCAGGACAGAGCACAGGACACAGCACCACTGGACTGATACTGCAGAATGTGTGAACTTGGTAATATTGCAGTACCAATGGACTTATAAATTATAATGCTGGATTGGTTTTGCAAATTTGGTTATAATTATTATATATTTATTTTTTTTACAATTTTTTATTTTTTTTTACTTTTTTTTTATTTTTAAAAAACTTGGGAATAGTGGGGAAATAACTATGCCCTTAGAAGCACAGAGCACAGGACACAGCACCACTGGACTGAACAGGACACGGCACAGGACCCAGCAGCACTACGGAACTCAGCAGGACAGAGCACAGGACACAGCACCACTGGACTGATACTGCAGAATGTGTGAACTTGGTAATATTGCAGTACCAATGGACTTATAATGCTGGATTGGTTTTGCAAATTTGGTTATAATTATTATATATATTTTTTTTTTTTAAATTTTTTATTTTTTTTTACTTTTTTTTTTTTTTTTTTAAAAACTTGGGAATAATGGGGAAATAACTATGCCCTTAGAAGCACAGAGCACAGGACACAGCACCACTGGACTGAACAGGACACGGCACAGGACCCAGCAGCACTACGGAACTCAGCAGGACAGAGCACAGGACACAGCACCACTGGACTGATACTGCAGAATGTGTAAACTTTGTAATATTGCAGTACCACTGGACTTTTACTGCTGAATGTGTGAACTTGGTAATATTGCAGTACCAATGGGCTTATACTGCAGGATTGGTTGTGCAAATTTTGTGGTAATTAAAAAATATTAAAGTAGTTTTTGGTATTTTTTAAAAAAACTTTTTTTTATTTTTTTAAACACAGGGGAATATTGGGGAAATAACTATGCCCTTAGAAGCACAGAGCACAGGACACAGCACCACTGGACTGAACAGGACACAGCACAGGATCCAGCAGCACCACTGACCTCAGAAGGACAGAGCACAGCACACAGCACCACTGGACTGATACTGCAGAACACAGCACAGCACAGCACAGCACAGAACTAAACAGCACAGAACTAAACAGCACAGAACTAAACAGCACAGAACTAAACAGCACAGAACTAAACAGCACAGAGGACCACCTAACACACCCTCCCTCTACCCTGATCAATGCCCGAGTGAAGATGGCGGCGACTAGCGGGGAATTTATAGGATCCGAGTATCGCGAGATCCGACAACGGGATTATGAGTCAGAGCCTCAGTTTCACTTTTGAATTTGGCGCCAATACCCGGATCTGTCTCGGATCCGACTCGGATCCGCAACGTTCGGGTGGGCTCGGATTTCATAAATCCGAGTGCGCTCATCCCTAGTTTGATCCTGTGTTTGTTTGTGTATGTGTGTGTTTGTGCTTAACTGTGTATGTGGCAGTTTACATGTCTACGTGTTTATGTATATGTGAGTCTGTGCTTGTCTGTGTATGGGACAATTTACATGTTTGTGTGTTTGACCCGATGCGTTTGTAGCCACGCCCCTACACATGCTGGTCACGCCCACTGGTATCGTGGCGTGGAAACCCCCCTCATCGAATCCTGCGTTTGCCCCTGCACGTGGGTATAACATGTTTAACTACAATAACGTGATATGAAAAAGGAATTTTTAAGGCTATGAATGGGCTGGGAGATAAATAGCCTTCTTATTGACGTTACACATAGCTTGTTTTGCAGTGTTGCCCTTTTTAAGGAATAATAACACAGTACAGTCTGCCAGTTGATAAGTCCAAATAATGATACCAATCCCAGTAGACAGTGAGCTTCGCAAGCCCATGATTTTTATAAACAAACATTCAGCTCCATTAAACAGGACTCTAATTCTTTTAATCACTGACTTCAATTGCTGTATCTGACATGTTAAATAGAGGGATTTAAAGTTATGTTGGATATGTAAACACCAAGAATTGTGGCGTACAGTAGTTCTCCATTCATCAGTCCCCGGCAATTCTTTAATAATGTTGTCATGTGCCTAAGGCCCAATTGTAAGTTAGACTCTTGCCTAAATTCATTCTTTTTCTTCATTTTTACTTGCCCAAGGTGAAACAGTAAGCTGAATTTGAAAATGTCTATTAAAGAATTCTAACAATTCCTGAGGGGTAGATTTACTTAAACTTTCAAAAAGGGAAATTGGAGGTGTTGCCCATAGCAACCAATCAGATTTTAGCTATCATTTATCTAGCACATTCTAGTAAGTCATAGCTAGAATCTGATTGGTTGCTATGGGCAACACCTCCACTTTTCCTTTTTAGATGTATTAAAATATCTACCCCCAAAATGTGATAAAACTTTACAGTTAGAGATGAGTGAATTATTCACAAATGTTAAGTGAAATTTGCTTCAGTCTTCCTCAGCATTTGGTAACCAGTCTACCTTAACCACACCACACAATGGAATTAGTTGACTTTCGCTGTCCCAGCTTAATTACTTCAGGAAAATGGTAGTTTACAAATACAAACCAGGGAGTATATTAACTAAATTGGAGATGTTGCTTATAGCAACCAATCATATTATAGCTGTCATTCTGTAGAATGTACCAAATAAATGATAACTAGAATCTGATTGGTTGCTATAGGCAACATCTCCACTTTTTCAAACCTGCAGTTTAGTAAATATACCCCTAAGATTGTCTACTTCTCTGCTTGGTTCCACCATCCTTGATCTACTTGAGATTGATTGGCTGGAAGAATGTTCAGCTGATGACGTTTTAGCTGAATTTGCAGTAAGTAGACTTTGGAACTGAAATATTAGGCTTGTGGGTTTTATGGTGCACTTTTTTGGTCCCCTTCTTGTACTTCATGTACTTCCCCATTAAAAAGCCATTAGAGTTACCTGTTAGCCATCATTCCCCATACATGGCTTAGGGAAGCTTCATATTCTTATCTGAATGTAACATGTTGATTTAGTTATAGAGCTTGAATAGCAATGAAAGAAATTTGGAGGCTTCATAGACCCTGTGAGGCCCTCTAGTGGCTGCAGAGAGGAATTATTATGGTGGAAATATATTCTCTTGCACTGTTTAGATTTCAAGAGAGCAAGTCTCAAATATATTCCTGAACTCACAAAAAATGATGAGCATGTTCTCTTATAGCTCTCTTATAATTTGCTGTGTTCTCTCACAGAAAATAACATTTGATTACACTCACCACTGTTAACTTGAGGAACAAATGGGGTTTGTGAATTCATCATCACCATTTATTTATATAGCGCCACTAATTCCGCAGCGCTGTACAGAGAACTCATTCACATCAGTCCCTGCCCCATTGGGGCTTACAGTCTAAATTCCCTAACATACACACACAGACAGAGAGAGGGAGACTAGAGTCAATTTGATAGCAGCCAATTAACCTACCAGTATGTTTTTGGCGTGTGGGAGGAAACCGGAGCACCCGGAGGAAACCCACGCAAACACGGGGAGTACTTACAAACTCCACACAGATAAGGTCATGGTCGGGAATTGAACTTATGACCCGAGTGCTGTGAGGCAGAAGTGCTAACCACTTCGCCACCGTGCTGCACCAATTGAGAAGTCAGACCTGTCACTACCTTTCATAGAGAGCCCTGGATGCATCTTCATCTCTGAATACGTCATACATACACATACACTTGCGTACAACCTTTTCAATCACAAGTTACGCTTGCAATCAGGTACTCAGTGCCTCCAATAGGAAAATCCTTTTTTATTCTTCTTCTTTTGTCTATATACAGGCTAGTACAGCCTTGAGGTCTGTTATACACTGGCTTTCAGTGATTAGTTGTCAGCTCTATACAGGCTAAAACAGACTGGAGTTATGGGGTCTGTGCAAAATACCAGTAAGTGGGGCCCTAAAACTGCTATTCTACCTAGGGCCCCATTCGGTTTTAATCCAGTTCTGCTTAATGCTGTAAATGTTGTGCGACATTGTGCAACTTATGTTTAAATAAAATGGGATAATCCAGTTTTATGTAGTTCAGCCTGTGGCACAAGAGTAACAAACGTGGCTGCAGGTGGTGGGGGCTACAGGACCCAGAGGGCAATGCTAAATTGACCGCACTCCCCTCATATTTAAGTCTGATTCAATCATCTACAATAGAGGGGAAACGTTTGCTGCATAGAGTTGATTATATACGTTTTGGTCAAGCATATTCCAAGGTATTTCAACTTTGGAGGTTGCCAACGAAAGTCAAAGTTGGCTGTTAATCCGTGAATCTTATCACAGAGGAGATTAAGGTCTAAAGTTTCAGATTTATTTGAGTTGATTTTATAATTAAAAGTTTGCCATGGGCAATACCTGATACCAGATATGTCAGGGTTTTTGACGAAGATTTACAGCTAAATTCTCTATCATCAAAGCAAAGATTAAGGGAGACAGGGGACAGTCCTATGTAGTGACCTTACGTATCTGATAAGGAGAAGATTTAAAACCATTGGTAAGGATTGACATAGTGGGGTTCAAATAAACAGCAGCTATGCCTCTAAGAAAAGGCCCCCCCATGGTTGCTAGTGTTTGGTACATGCCTTTTTTGCATCCAGAGCTACCATCAGGGTTGGAAGTTTTTGCTTATTAGCGATACATATAAGGTCTAAGGGACATCTGGTATTACCAGAGGCCTGTCTACCAGGGATAAATCCCACTTGGTCAGGATAAGCAAATGTTGTGATTCCTTTGTGTAGGCCCTAGGTTCCCAAACTGTGCGCCGCGGCCAGTGCCGAATTAAGGGAATGGAGGCCCCTGGGCTAGGGGGGCCTCCATTCCCCCGTGAGGGCCCCCCCCCCGTGATCCGAGCTGCCCGCAACCCCCTCCCCCCTGGCACTTACCTCCTTCCCCGGCGCGCTGTACGCTCTTTACTGAGGAGGTCTCATGAGAGTGAGACTCTCAAGATCTCCTCAGTAAGGAGAATACAGCGCGCCGGGGTAGGACTGCAGTGAAAGTGCTCAGCAGCACTGATCGCGCCGGGGGCGCCCCCGCCCCTGACCGATCAATACTGCTGCTGAGCACTTTCAAGGGCCCCCTGGATGTCATAGGCCCCTGGGCTGTAGCCCAGTTAGCCCTATGGTTAATCCGGCCCTGGCTGCGGCTCCCAGGGGTGCCGCGGCGGTGTCACAGGGGTGCCGTAGACAGGAAGAAAAATAATAAAAAAAAATAAATCACGCCCGACATATTCAGTGAGAAGCGGCAGGAGAGAGGATGCTGGGTCCCGGGCGCCGCCGGATTGGTAATTTTCTCTTTTTTTTTTTTTCTTTTTCTTTTTCTTCTTGTCCACGGCGGGATACAGAGGGGACAGAGCGAGGGGGTACAGCACGGATGCAGAGGGGGCAGAAAGGATGCAGAGGGGGCAGAGCGATGGGGCACAGCGCGGATGCAGAGGGGGCAGAAAGGATGCAGAGGGGGCACAGCGCGGATGCAGAGGGGGCACAAAGGATGCAGAGGGGGAAGAGCGCGGATGCAAAGGGGCACAGAGTGTGTAGATGCAGAGGGGCACAGAGTGTGTGGATACAGAGGGGCACAGAGTGTGTGGATGCAGAGGGAGCACAGAGTGTATGGATGCAGAGGGGGCACAGAGTGTGTGGATGCAGAGGGGGCACAGTGTGTGTGGATGCAGAGGGGGCAGAGCGAGGGGGCACAGCACGGATGCAGAGGGGGAAGAAAGGATGCAGAGGGGGCAGAGCGAGGGGGCAGAGCGCGGATGCAGAGGGGGCAGAAAGGATGCAGAGGGGACAGAGCGATGGGGCACAACGCGGATGCAGAGGGGGCAGAATGGATGCAGAGGGGACAGAAGCGATGGGGCACAGCGCGGATGCAGAGGGGGCAGAAAGGATGCAGAGGGGGTAGAGCGAGGGGGCACAGCGCGGATGCAGAGGGGGCAGAAAGGATGCAGAGGGGGCAGAGCGAGGGGGCACAGCGCGGATGCAGAGGGGGCAGAAAGGATGCAGAGGGGACAGAGCGATGGGGCACAGCGCGGATGCAGAGGGGGCAGAAAGGATGCAGAGGGGGAAGAGCGCGGATGCAGAGGGGGCAAAGAGTGTGTGGATGCAGAGGGGGCACAGAGTGTGTGGATGTGTGTCACCTGTTCCAGTATCCTCTCACATAGCAGTGGTACAACTTGCTAACGCAGACCACTGACTCCCCGGATACCTCCACTTGGATTCCATTCCTTCACTCAGACAGCGGTACAACTTGCTATCCGCAGACCGCTGACTCTCATCACCTCCTCGTTTCTGTTGGACATTCCTCCTCACTATAGCAGTGGTACAACTTGCTACTGCAGACCACTGACTACCCTCACGTGTCCTTTGTCCATACAGTTCCTCGTGTATTACTACATCCATATTACCAGTGCTGCTAGTCATAGACTTTCCTGAGCATCTCTATCATTTGCTATTTCCTGTTCCGTGATCACCCTGCTACCAGAGTACCATATTACCATCTATACTGCTCTGGTAAGCCTATCACCTGGTGATCCCTGGGTAAAGACTCCTAGTGCCCGTGACAGATGCTATTGTAACCCTTAGTCGAATCTAAGGTACCAATAATTATAGTATATCTTCCATAAGAATCAGCTTTAGTGACATCAACTAAAAGATGGGTTTTGCTGTGTACGAGTATAGTAGTACCTCTCTGTTTGCTGTCAGTTGATGTGTAGAAAGTTTGTGGGTAGACTTTGTTATCCAGCTTGGAGTATTGGACCTTAAAGTATGTTTACTGGAGAAGGACTACATCTGCACGATGAAGTTCTGAAGAGCTATGTTGCGGCAAAATGAGGGAAGTCGAGTTGAGCCTCCCAATGAGTAAATGGTGTACAACAACGGTACTAGAAGTGAGGGGGGTGCTCTACATTCTCGAGTGTGAGGCGGAAACATGAGGTAAGTGAATACCAGGAGGACAGGGATTATATAGAATTTGAGAGAAAACACGTAACCAAATATCTATGTGAGCCAGAAGGGTTCAAAGTTCAAAGGTGCATGGTATGAGTTAGAGGGAAGACAAACACTATAGCTTAACTAAACTGTAAATAGCAGTTAGCAAAAATTCAAAACAGATATAAGAACATCCTGATAAGTTGTTTTTTACAATAGGCAACCACAATGAGATAACCGGCGATTTTAAGTGCAAAAATGCCATATGTATTAAGTAGTGATTTTGAGCCTGATCTTCAAAAAAGCTGTTCATCTCTCGCGATTTGCAGCGATTTGAAACTTGCCCATGTTTACCAAACCTTGCCCGTGTTTAGCTGAAAAATCGCCATTTCCAAACCAATACTCATTTGTGATTGGTTGCAAGTTTTACATGCAAAATTCATGTGATTTTGACCTCACTAACATTATAAAAAGCAATGTATTTCCTTATTTGAGTTGATAGGGGTTTCAGGAGTTAGAGAAAGAGGAATGGTAAGTCAAGGAGAGTGTAGTTGGTGTGTAAAGGAGTGAGGAAAGTAAGTTTTTTTTCTGTGATTTTATTTATCTGCCCTTGTTTACCTTGTCTGTGTGTTGATTAATAATTATTATTTTGGTGAGTGTTTTTTTTTTTTTTGCTGTGTACCATTTTCCCCCTGTCCTTGCTTGTGAGTGTATTTGTTTGTTGTTTTGTATTTCCCCTGTGTTATATTTGTCAGTCTATTTATTTTTTTGCTTGTCTTTAACCTGTGTGTTTGTCTGTCAGGATGTTGAGAAGAAGAACAGATGAGAAGGCTAGAGAGAGTGTGGAGGAGGAGAGAGAGGAACTAGGAGGTGAGGAGGCTAGGGAGAGTGGGGGGGAGGAGGAGAGAGAGGAGCTAGGAGGTGAGGAGGCTAGAAGAGTGGGAGGAGGAGAGAGAGGAGCTATGAGGTAAGGAGAGTGGGGAGGAGGAGAGAGAGGAACTAGGAGGTGAGGAGGCTAGGGAGAGTGGGGAGGAGGAGAGAGAGGAGCTAGGAGGTGAGGAGGCTAGGGAGAGTGGGGAGGAGGAGAGAGAGGAGCTAGGAGGTGAGGAGGCTAGGGAGAGTGGGGAGGAGGAGAGAGAGGAGCTAGGAGGTGGAGGCTAGGGAGAGTGGGGAGGAGGAGAGAGAGGAGCTAGGAGGTGAGGAGGCTAGGGAGAGTGGGGAGGAGGAGATAGAGGAGCTAGGAGGTGAGGAGGCTAGGGAGAGTGGGAAGGAGGAGAGAGAGGAGCTAGGAGGTGAGGAGGCTAGGGAGAGTGGGGAGGAGGAGAGAGAGGAACTAGGAGGTGAGGAGGCTAGGGAGAGTAGGGAGGAGGAGAGAGAGGAACTAGGAGGTGAGGAGGCTAGGGAGAGTGGGGAGGAGGAGAGAGAGGAGCTAGGAGGTGAGGAGGCTAGGGAGAGTGGGAGGAGTAGAGAGAGGAGCTACGAGGTAAGGAGAGTGGGGAGGAGGAGAGAGAGGAACTAGGAGGTGAGGAGGCTAGGGAGAGTGGGGAGGAGGAGAGAGAGGAGCTAGGAGGTGAGGAGGCTAGGGAGAGTGGGGAGGAGGAGAGAGAGGAACTAGAAGGTGAGGAGGCTAGGGAGAGTGGGGAGGAGGAGAGAGAGGAGCTAGGAGGTGAAGGAGGCTAGGGAGAGTGGGGAGGAGGAGAGAGAGGAGCTAGGAGGTGAGGAGGCTAGGGAGAGTGGGGAGGAGGAGAGAGAGGAGCTAGGAGGTGAGGAGGCTAGGGAGAGTGGGGAGGAGGAGAGAGAGGAGCTAGGAGGTGAGGAGGCTAGGAAGAGTGGGGAGGAGGAGAGAGAGGAGCTAGGAGGTGAGGAGGCTAGGGAGAGTGGGGAGGAGGAGAGAGAGGAGTGCAAATGTTTTTATTTTATGCTGAGACATTTATCCTGCAGAATATAAAAGTTTGTTTTTTCTGCACAGTGCAAACAAAGGCCTGAACGTTTTAAAATAAAATTGTGCTGAATGTTTTTTGGACAATAAAACAATATTAATTACAAACATTTTACATTTTTGTACACACAGCCTCCGCCCAAAAGCAGACACTACCTGTGCCAGCAACAGCAATCACTAGCCAGGAGGAGGTTGACTCCTTAGAAGGTAGATCCACCTATGGTGCAGTGGAGGGAAAAAAATGCTATTAATCATTTGCCTGTAATGAAAACCACCTGTAACTGCTATTGTACAAATAATGCTTGTTAATGATTATTCTTTATTTTCAAAGGAACATCACAAACACACGAATGCAGTGTCACAGTTGGAGACACCGAGGATACAGATGCACCAGACGTCCAAAGCGAGGTGTAAATCACCCTTGAAAGTGTGCCAGTGTCAGCATTCTGAGTCTGCACCACCAGCCACTCCAGAGAACCTCCCACAGAGCCAAGGAGAACAGTAAACTGACCCTAATTTGACATAGTCCATCCGCCAGTTTAGCGAGGTGTAGGCAAATTTGGTCCAATTTCACCAGGACCCACTGAGGGGGATTCTAAAGCAAGTTACCAAAGAATTTATGTATTTGTGTAATATACAGGACCAGCAAATTAGGTTATGTATCACTATGGAGCGCATAGACACTTCCTTGGTACACATCATCAATGGCATAAATAATCTCACTGGGGCTGTCCGTGAGCTATCCTCTAATTTAAATGCTATTTGTGGCCAAATAATGGAACATCTCCCGATGCCCCCAACTTCAGGTGGTAGCAGCCAGACCACTACCCCAAGCCTATTATTACCCGTTATTCCAATGCATAGCAGTGGGAGAACCAGGGGTGTCAGACGGCAATCCACCAGCCGGGCCAAATCTCTAGTGTCCGCAGCTAAGAAAAACAAAAAAAACATTTATTTGTTTTTCAGTTATGGCAAAGTGGTTTTTTTTTATTGTGCAACACAGACTGTTATTTATGTTTATTAAAATTTTGTTAGGAAATAAATATTTTAGTTTACACACTGCTGTTGTTTACTTTGGTAATCTGGGCACACATATATAATAAAAAGAAAGAAGAAACAATTGCACTAATTGTAGGGAGCTGAATATACTTCATTTCTAAGAAATATATATTTTTTTTTTTGCAATATCTCTTATATTTTTAAATTCAATGTTTATATATGCAGTCAGATGTTTGTTACACAGGGTGCAATCTTAAACTTATAATTAGAGATGCTCAGGTTCGGTTCCCCGAGAACTGAACTGTCACGGGCACTAGGAGTCTTGCCCAGGATTTCACCAGTTGACTATGCTTACCAGAGAGGCGGAGTTTGCACAGCGGTCCTCTGGCAGCAGGGTGAATAGTGGAACGTATATAACAGCAGATGGAGAGAGGATGCCAACGGAATTGATGATAGTCAATGACTTGCAGCTATACTGGCAAATGAGTCAGCGACTTGCAGCTATATTGGTAGATGAGTCAGCAACTTGCATCTATAGTGGAAAGGCAGGTTTGAACCACGGAGACCAGGATGGACGTGAGCAGATGAAGGAAGGTAACAGGAGAGTCAGTGGTCTGCGGATAGCAAGTTGTACCACTGCTGTGAAGGGAAGACTTGTCCAGGTGCAGGTAGGTAGCGGGGAAGTCAGTGGTCTGCGTACATCAAGTTGTACCACTGCTGTGATGTGAAGACTTGTCCAGGTGCAGGTAGGTAGCGGGGAAGTCAGTGGTCTGCATACAGCAAGTTGTACCACTGCTGTGATGAGAAGACTTGTCCAGGTGCAGGTAGGTAGCGGGGAAGTCAGTGGTCTGCGTTTAGCAAGTTGTATCACTGCTAGTAAGTGAGGAGTAGTTCAGGTGCGGATGAGTGGAGGCATGAAAAGAGTCAATAACGGTATGAAGACACTGAGAGCACAGAGGAACTTGTTCCAAACAGATATGCAGCGTTTACAGCTAATAGTCTATAACGGTATGTATACCGCTGCTGAGTAGAGAGGCTTGCACAAGCGGATATGCGGGATAATAACTGATAGTCAATCACAAGTATGCATATCTCTGCGGAGTAGA
Source organism: Mixophyes fleayi (assembly GCF_038048845.1). NCBI lineage: Eukaryota > Metazoa > Chordata > Amphibia > Anura > Limnodynastidae > Mixophyes > Mixophyes fleayi. The sequence continues at coordinate 203,478,245 of NC_134407.1, read as the reverse complement.
GAAGCTTGTTCCAAACTGATATGCAGCGTAACTACAAATAGTCTATAGCGGGTATGGATACCGCTGCTGAGTAGAGAAGCTTGTCCTAGGTGGATATGCAAAGTAACAGTTGATAGTCAATAACAAGTAAGCATACCGCTGATGAGTAGAGAAGCTTGTCCACGAGGATATGCAGGTACAGCGGGAGCGCTGAACTGCTGTAGCGGGTATGGGAACCGCAGGTGAGCAGAGCAGGTAATACAGCAGACAGCTGAGGACACGAGCAGGATACAGGAGTCTGTAGCGGGTATGGGAACCCCAGGTGAGCAGAGCAGGTAATCCAGCAGACAGCTGAGGACACGAGCAGGATACAGGCATCTGTAGCGGGTATGGGAACCCCCGATGAGTAGAGCAGGTAATCAGCAGGAAGCTGAGGACACTAGCAGAACACAGGAGACACCTTCAGAGACTCACAGGGAATGAGACTCAAGATCAGGCAACGAGGTAATAAGCACAGGTGCCTTAAATAGGGAGAGGTGCCTGATCCACCAATTAGATTAAAAGCAAAGGTCATAAGTTCTTGGATGCTGCGCATGCGCAGTGGATCAAGATGGCGGACGGCCACGGCTCAGGACAGGCACCGGCAGGAAAGCTAGACAACCACGCACCAGCGCAGAGGCACTCACGGTCCGGTGAGTGACAGTACCCCCCCTTTTAAATGTGGGCACAGAACACTTGGAGCCGGGTTTGCCCCGATACTTGGAGTAGAATTTTTTTAGAAGAGCTGGAGCGTTGAGATCATCTGCGCGGATCCAAGAACGTTCCTCTGGACCAAAGCCCTTCCAATGCACAAGAAAACAAAGAACTCCTTGCGAAATTTTAGCATCTAAAATATGAGTAATTTTAAACTCTTCCTCTTGATGAACTTGTACTGGCCGAGGTGCTGAAGGAGGAACAGAGAAACGGTTGATGATAAGAGGCTTGAGTAATGACACATGGAAGGCGTTGGAGATACGAAGGTTCTTAGGTAATAGTAGTTTGAAGCACACCGGATTTATCACCTGAGTGATCTTGTATGGACCAATGAAACGGGGAGCGAACTTCATGGACGGAACCTTCAGGCGAATATTTTTGGTAGAAAGCCATACGCGGTCTCCAATCTTAAGTGGTGGAATAGCTCGCCTCTTTTTATCCGCAAAACACTTTGTATCTGGCAGATGTCTTCTTTAGGCAGGATTTAACCTGAGACCAGATATTTTTGAAACTATGACATACACTCTCCACCGCAGGAACTTTTTAGGAAATTCTGGGAAAGATGGATGGTGACCGTAGACCACAAAGAATGGACTTTTAGAAGATGACTCGTGATACATGTTGTTATGGGCGAATTCAGCCCATGGAAGTAAATCTACCCAGTTGTCTTGGTTGGCTGAGGAGAACATACTTATAAAAGTCTCAAGATCTTGGTTGACTCTCTCGGTCTGTCCATTTGATTGAGGATGGTAGGAGGATGATAGTGACAATCGAATACCCAAGGTCTTGCAAAGGGCTCGCCAGAATCTGGAAACGAATTGCACTCCTCTATCCGAAACAATCTCAGATGGACATCCATGAATTCGGAAGATCTCCTTGATAAAATGGTCAGTCAGAGTAGATGAGGAAGGTAAACCGGTCAAAGGAACGAAATGTGTCATTTTCAAAAATCTATCCACCACTACCAAGATGGTATTGTACTTTTTACTTGGAGGAAGATCGGTGACAAAGTCCATACTAATATGGGTCCAAGGTTTGGAAGGAATGGGTAGTGATTGAAGTAATCCCGCCAGTGTTCTGCGGGGAGTTTTAAACTTGGAACACACCTCACACGCGGCCACAAATTCTTTGACATCTCTCCTCATAAAGGGCCACCAGTAGCTTCGAGAAAGGACTTCTAAGGTCTTGCGTTCACCCGAATGTCCAGAAAAGCGTGAGTGTCACTCACCAGACTGTGAGTGCTACTTCTCGTGTGTTTAGGAACCATGGTCGTCTGCCATCCTGAGGGTCTGCGCATGTGCAGCCCTTTCAAGCCTTCAGTACCTGTTGCTTTTCATTAATTGGCTGATCAGGCAACACTCCCTATTTAAAGCACCTGAGGTCAATACCTCGTTGCCTGATCTTGGAGTCTCATTCCTATGAGCCTCTGAAGGTGTTCCTGTGTTTCCTCGTGTATTCAGCTCCTGCTGATTCCTGTTATTCGCTTGTGGTTTCCAGACCACTTCAACTCCCTTGTGTTCATTGTGTCTACAGCAGCTGATTCCTATCCGCTGCCTCCGTTGTTTCTACAGAGTTCCTACTCACTTCAACTCTCCTGTGTTCATCGTGTCTGCACCAGCTGATTCCTATCCGCTGCCTCCGTTGTTTCTACAGAGTTCCTACTCACTTCAACTCTCCTGTGTTCATCGTGTCTACAGCAGCTGATTCCTATCCGCTGCCTCCGTTGTTTCTACAGAGTTCCTACTCACTTCAACTCTCCTGTGTTCATCGTGTTTGCAGCCAGCTGATTCCTATCCGCTGCCTCCATTGCTTCTACAGAGTTCCAGCTCATCTCAACTCTCCTGTGTTCATCGGGTCAGCGTTCCGCTGCTACCATCTATGCTACTGGAGTTCAGACCGCCTCAACTCTCCCGTGTTCTTCATGTTCCAGTACCTTTTACTACTGCTTCCAGAGTATTGCCTCGTTCATGCTGGTTTACTTGCCGTGCGCTGCACCAACTTGATTACCGCTTCCACCTTCCAGTGGTCTCTCCTCCTGCCGGCCTTCAGTCGTTCAGGTATCCCTGCACATCTCTCTGACAGCCTGCTCTCCTGAACCGCGGTATGCATACTTCTCATTGACTTTGCTTGTGATTGCATATCTAGCTGGACTGAGTTGTGTTCTCCTCCGGAGTCCTTTATCCACTGAGACTATCGCTACCATTGACTTTGTTTCCTATTTGCCTGGATTGTTATTGTGACTTTGTATACTTTAGCAGTGCTGCTCCGTTATCATTGTATTGTGATATCATCGTGGGATCAAGTCTTGTGTGCCCGTGTATACTCTGCATAGCATTCATCTCCTCGTGCTCTCCTCACATATATATTTCAGTGGTACAACTTGCTATATGCAGACCACTGATTCCTGTTCCCTGTGACACCAGTTTCCAGTATCCTCTCACATAGCAGTGGTACAACTTGCTATCCGCAGACCACTGACTTCCCTGTTATTTACCTTCACCTGGATTCCATTCCTTCACCTATACAGCGGTAAAACTTGCTATACGCAGACCGCTGACTCTCACTGCCTCCTCGCTACCTCTGGACATTCCTCCTCACTATAGCAGTAGTACAACTTGCTATACGCAGACCACTGACTATCCTCACGTTTCCTTGTCCATCTGGTTCCTCGTGTACAGTTATATACTCATTACCAGTGCTGCTAGTCATAGACTTTTCCTGAGTATTCTCTCACCATCTGCTGTTCCTCTCGTTCCGTTGTCACCCTGCTACCAGAGTACCTATTACCACCTATATTACTCTGGTAAGCCACCATCTGGTGATTGCCTGGGCAAAGACTCCTAGTGCCCGTGACAGTAAGATCAGGCCATGACAGACCCAGATGCGGAACCTACAGCTAAAGAGATGCTGCAGCATCTGGTTTCCCGAATGGAACAACAGGATGCTCGCCAACAACTGTTGCTGCAATGTTACCAGGCGTTAGCCTCCCAAGGAACGTCTGTGCAGAATATCACAGCTACTATTGATGCTCCTGTGCTTTCCTCCGTTTCCCCAGTGCCATCCCAGGTGTCTACGGCTTCCACGCTTCACCTGCCTACTCCGTCAAAATATGATGGAGACCCCAAAACATGCAGGGGGTTTCTGAATCAATGCTCAGTTCATTTTGAGCTTCAACCTCACAATTTCTCTACTCATCGTTCCAGAGTGGCCTATCTCATTTCCTTGTTTTCCCGACAAGCTCTCGCATGAGCTTCCCCTCTGTGGGAAAGAAATGATCCATTATTACAAGATAGTGCCAAATTTATTTCCACGTTCCGAAGTATATTTGATGAACCAGGTAGTGTTATTTCCGCTGCATCCAGCATCCTCCGTCTACGTCAGGGTTCTCGTACAGTAGGCCAGTACGTCATTCAATTTAGGATATTAGCCTCTGAACTTCAGTGGAACACTGAAGCGTTAATTGCCGCCTTCTGGCAGGGGCTTTCTGTTAAAATCAAAGATGCACTGACTACTCAAGAATTACCTACTTCGTTAGAAGATTTGATTTCTCTTTGCCACCGTGTAGACATGAGATTTCGTGAAAGAGAGTCTGAAAGAACAACTTCAGTTAAAGCACCTCTTCGTTCAAGTCCTCAACCTCGTCTAGCTTCATCTCCGGTGATACCCATGGAGATAGGTCGCTCCAAATTGATTTCAGAGGAGAGGGACCGAAGAGTAAAAAATAGACTTTGTATCTATTGTGCTGATTCCACGCATATGCTCAATTCATGCCCCAAAAAAATCGGGAAATGCCAGGCCCTAACCAGTTCTGGAGAGGTGAAGTTAGGGTCCCTGGAGTCCTCTCCTTGTTCTACGAAATTAAAAGTCTGTGCTTTTGATGTTACAGTTTCCTTTGCTACCAAATCCTTTAAGTCCCAAGCACTTATTGACTCTGGAGCTGCGGGAAACTTTATTTCTAAATCCCTCGTGAATCAATGGTCCCTACCAGTGATTACTTTAAAGACACCTATTACTGTGACTGCTATCGATGGATCACGCATTGTCAATGGTCTCATCACCCAGAGTACGTCTCCAGTAACCCTTCAAATTGGTGTATTACACCAAGAAGAAATTTCATTTTTAATTCTTCCTGTTACTACAAGTCCGATTGTATTAGGCCTTCCATGGCTTCAACGTCACTCTCCCCAGATTGACTGGCACACTCCTCAAGTTACGTCTTGGGGAACTGAATGTCATCATCGTTGTCTCTCTCAAGTCGTTCCTCTTAAAATACAGCAATCCTCCATTTCACCTTCCTCACCGGGACTTCCTCCTCAGTATGCTTCATTTGCCGATGTATTTGATAAAACTCAGTCTGAACGTCTTCCTCCTCATCGTTCATGGGACTGTCCGATTGACCTTCAACCTGGCAAGACTCCTCCCAGGGGTCGTGTGTATCCACTTTCGTTACCTGAAACTCAAGCTACATCTGAATACATTCAAGAGAATCTCTAGCGAGGATTTATTCGACCTTCTACCTCTCCCGCTGGAGCCACGTTTTTCTTTGTAAAAAAGAAGGATGGATCATTACGCCCCTGCATTGATTTCCGTGGACTTAATGCCATAACTATCAAAAATCGGTATCCCATTCCACTTATTACTGAGTTATTTGATCGTATTAAGGGAGCTCGGATCTTTACCAAGTTGGATCTTCGTGGTGCCTACAATTTAATTAGAATCAGGTCCGATGACGAATGGAAAACAGCTTTCAACACCAGAGATGGGCATTATGAATATTTAGTAATGCCCTTCGGCTTATGTAATGCCCCCGCTGTTTTCCAGGGTTTCGTTAATGAGATCTTTCGGGACTTGTTATATGTTTGTGTCGTCATCTATCTGGACGACATATTGATCTTTTCGCAGGACCTGCCTTCTCATCACCAACATGTGGCAGAGGTCCTTTCCAGACTCCGGAAAAATTAATTATTCTGCAAGTTAGAAAAGTGTTCATTCGAGTTGCCCCAGATTCCATTTCTGGGATATATTGTCTCCGGAGTTGGTTTACAAATGGATCCAGAAAAGGTGAATGCTGTGTTACATTGGCCTCAGCCAACTACTCTTCGTGCAATTCAGCGTTTTTTAGGTTTCGCCAATTACTATAGACGCTTCATTCAAGATTTCTCCTCGATTGCATCTCCTATTGTGGCCCTAACTCGTAAAGGGGCCAATACTAAGCAATGGTCCTCTGAGACCCTTCAAGCTTTCCAGGTTCTTAAAGAGTCCTTCTCCTCTGCTCCTATTCTTCGACAGCCTGATGTGACTCTTCCTTTCTTCCTAAAGGTAGATGCCTCTAATGTTGGTTTAGGAGCCATTCTCTCCCAAAGATCGGAGCAACAAAAATTCCATTCTTGTGCCTTTTACTCTTGGGGTCTTCTGCCTGCGGAGAAGAATTACACCATCGGGGACAAGGAGTTGCTGGCTATTAAAGTAGCATTAGAGGAGTGGAGATACTTGTTGGAGGGAGCTCGTCATCCTGTGACAATTTTTACTGATCATAAGAATTTGTCATATATACAGTCTGCTCAATGTTTGAATCCTCGTCAAGCAAGATGGTCTCTTTTCTTTTCTCGTTTTGAATTAATCATAACCTTCAAACCAGCTGCAAAGAATAAAAAAGCAGATGCTTTATCTCGAGCTTTTGTGACGTCCTCAGATGTTGAAGATGGTCCCAACCACTCTATATTAGACCCCAAATGTGTTTCTCTGGCTGCTTCTTCTACTAAAGTGCTACCATTTGGGAAAACCCTCGTGCCTCCTGCTCTTAGGAAGAAAAATCCTTTCGTGGTTTCACTCTTCTCGTTTTTCTGGACACTCTGGTGAACGCAAGACCTTTGAAATTCTTTCTCGAAGTTATTGGTGGCCTTCTATGAGGAGAGATGTCAAAGATTTTGTAGCTGCATGTGAATTGTGTTCCCAGTTCAAGACTCCCCGCAGAACTCCAGCGGGTTTGCTTCAACCACTACCCATTCCGTCCAAGCCGTGGACCCATATTAGTATGGACTTTGTTACTGACCTTCCTCCTAGTAAAAACTGCAATACTATTTGGGTAGTGGTGGACAGATTTTCGAAGATGGCGCATTTCGTTCCCTTGACTGGTTTGCCTTCTTCTTCTACTCTGGCTGAGTATTTCATCAAAAAGATCTTCCGTATTCATGGATGTCCGTCCGAGATTGTTTCAGATAGAGGAGTACAATTCGTTTCCAGATTCTGGCGGGGCCCTCTGTAAGACCTTGGGCATACGATTATCACTCTCATCCTCCTACCATCCTCAATCAAACGGTCAAACCGAGAGGGTCAATCAAGATCTTGAGACTTTTATAAGAATGTTCTCTTCAGCCAACCAAGACAACTGGGTAGAATTGCTTCCATGGGCTGAATTCGCTCATAACAACATGTACCAAGAGTCATCTTCTAAAACTCCATTCTTTGTGGTTTACGGTCACCATCCATCTTTTCCGGAATTTCCTGCCCTCCCTCCCACCCAAGTTCCTGCTGTAGAGACTATTTGTCAAACCTTCAAAAATATTTGGTCGCAGGTCAAAACCTGTTTAAAGAAGACTTCTGCCAGATATAAGTCTTTTGCAGATAAAAAGAGACGGGCTATTCCACCACCGAAAATCGGAGATCGTGTTTGGTTATCAACCAAAAATCTATGAAGTTCGCTCCTCGTTTTATTGGTCCATATAGGATCATTCAAGTGATAAATCCAGTTTGTTTCAAACTTCTACTTCCTAAGAACCTTCGTATTTCCAATGCCTTCCATGTGTCTTTGCTCAAACCTCTTATCATCAACCGCTTCTCGGTCCCTCCTTCAGCACCTCGGCCAGTTCAGATACATCAAGAGGAGAACTTTGAGATTACTCATATATTGGATGCAAAAATTTCGCGAGGAGTTCTTCGTTTCCTCGTTCATTGGAAGGGCTTTGGTCCTGAGGAGCGTTCATGGATCAAAGCAGAAGATATCAACGCTCCATCTCTTCTTAAGAAGTTCTATTCCAAGTTTCCGGACAAACCCGGTTCCAGGTGTTCTGTGCCCACCTTTAAAAGTGGGGGTACTGTCACTCACCAGACAGTGAGTGCTACTTCTCGTGTGTTTAGGAACCGTGGTCGTCCGCCATCCTGAGGGTCTGCGCATGTGCAGCCCTTTCAAGCCTTCAGTACCTGTTGCTTTTCATTAATTGGCTGATCAGGCAACACTCCCTATTTAAAGCACCTGAGGTCAATACCTCGTTGCCTGATCTTGGAGTCTCATTCCTATGAGCCTCTGAAGGTGTTCCTGTGTTTCCTCGTGTATTCAACTCCTGCTGATTCCTGTTATTCGCTTGTGGTTTCCAGACCACTTCAACTCCCTTGTGTTCATTGTGTCTACAGCAGCTGATTTCTATCCGCTGCCTCCGTTGTTTCTACAGAGTTCCTACTCACTTCAACTCTCCTGTGTTCATCGTGTCTACAGCAGCTGATTCCTATCCGCTGCCTCCGTTGTTTCTACAGAGTTCCTACTCACTTCAACTCTCCTGTGTTCATCGTGTCTGCACCAGCTGATTCCTATCCGCTGCCTCCGTTGTTTCTACAGAGTTCCTGCTCACCTCAACTCCCCGGTGTTCATCGTGTTTGCAGCCAGCTGATTCCTATCCGCTGCCTCCATTGCTTCTACAGAGTTCCAGCTCATCTCAACTCTCCTGTGTTCATTGGGTCAGCGTTCCGCTGCTACCATCTCTGCTACTGGAGTTCAGACCGCCTCAACTCTCCCGTGTTCTTCATGTTCCAGTTCCTTTTACTACTGCTTCCAGAGTATTGACTCGTTCATGCTGGTTTACTTGCCGTGCGCTGCACCAACTTGATTACCGCTTCCACCTTCCAGTGGTCTCTCCTCCTGCCGGCCTTCAATCGTTCAGGTATCCCTGCACATCTCTCTGACAGCCTGCTCTCCTGAACCGCAGTATGCATACTTCTCATTGACTTTGCTTGTGATTGCATATCTAGCTGGACTGAGTTGTGTTCTCCTCCGGAGTCCTTTATCCACTGAGACTATCTCCAGCAGATATCTCCACTCCTCTAATGCTGCTTTTATGGCCAACAACTCCTTGTCCCCGATAGTGTAATTTCTCTCCGCAGGTAGAAGACCTCGAGAGTAGAAGGCACAAGGATGGAATTTTTGTTGCTCCGATCTTTGGGATAGTATGGCCCCTAGGCCAACATTAGAGGCGTCTACCTCCAGGAAGAAAGGAAGAGTCACGTCAGGCTGTCGAAGAACAGGAGCGGAAGAGAAGGACTCCTTGAGGAACTGGAAAGCTTGAAGGGCCTCGGAGGACCATTGTTTAGTGTTAGCTCCCTTCCGGGTCAGAGCCACTATTGGAGAGGCGATGGATTAAAAACCTTGAATGAAACGTCTGTAGTAGTTTGCAAAACCTAAAAAGCGTTGGATTGCATGGAGAGTAGTTGGCTGCGGCCAACGTAGTACAGCGTTCACCTTTTCAGGATCCATCTTGAGACCAACTCCGGACACAATATATCCCAAGAATGGAATCTGGGATAACTCAAAGTAACATTTTTCTAACTTGCAGAATAAAGAGTTTCTTCGGAGTCTGGAAAGGACCTCTGCCACATGTTGATGATGAGAAGGCAGATCCTGGGAAAAGATTAATATGTCGTCCAGGTAGACGACGACACAGACATACAACAAGTCCCGGAAGATCTCATTCACGAAACCCTGGAAGACAGCGGGGGCGTTACACAACCCGAAGGGCATAACTAGATATTCATAATGGCCATCCCTGGTGATAAAAGCTGTCTTCCATTCGTCTCCAGACTTGATCCGGATTAAGTTATAAGCGCCTCGAAGATCAAGCTTGGTGAAGATCCGAGCTCCCTTAATGCGATCAAAGAGCTCGGTAATTAGTGGAATAGGATACCGATTTTTGATGGTAATGGCATTGAGTCCATGATAATCTATACAGGGTCGTAATGATCCATCCTTCTTCTTCACAAAAAAGAACCCTGCTCCAGCGGGAGAGGTGGAAGGTCGGATAAATCCTTGCTGAAGGTTCTCCTTGATATACTCAGATGTTCCTTGAGTTTCTGGTAGCGAGAGTGGATACACACGACCCCTAGGAGGGTTCTTGCCAGGTTGTAAGTCAATCGGACAATCCCGCGCCCGATGGGGAGGAAGGCGTTCAAACTGAACCTTATCGAATACATCCGCGAAGGAAGCATACTGTGGAGGGAGACCCGGCGGGCAAGGTGAAATGGAAGACTGATGTATTTTGAGTGGAACAACTTGAGAGAGACATCTATGACGACAATCGGGACCCCAGGAAGTGACTTGAGGAGTGTTCCAGTCAATCTGAGGGGAATGAAGTTGAAGCCTTGGAAGGCCAAGTACGATGGGAGTGGTGGTAACAGGAAGGACCAGTAAAGAAATTTTCTCTTGGTGTAAGGCTCCAATTTGAAGGGTCAATGGAGACGTACTTTGAGTAATGAGTCCATTAATTATACGTGACCCATCGATAGCAGTAACAGCTATAGGTGCTTTTAAAGGAATCACTGGTAGGGACCATTGATTCACTAGGGAACTAGAGATAAAATTTCCAGCAGCTCCAGAATCTAGAAGTGCTTGAGACATAAATGATTTGGTAGCAAAGGAAACGGTAACATCAAAAGCACAGACTTTAGCATCCGTAGAACATGGAGAGGACTCCAGGGAAGTCTCCAGAACTGGTTAAGACCTGGCATTTCCCGACCTTCTATGGCATGAGTTCAGCATGTGAGTAGAGTCAGCGCAATAGATACAGAGTCTATTCTTCACTCGTCGCTTTCTCTCTTCAGATGTTAATTTAGAGCGACCTACCTCCATTGGTTCTACTGGAGGTGGAAGATGACGAACTTGGGATACTGAGCGAACAGGCGCTTTGGAGGAAGTTACTCTTTCGGAATCTCTCTCACGAAACCTCATATCTACACGATGGCATAGAGAAATCAAATCATACAAGGAGGAGGGTAACTCTTGTGAGGTCAGTGCGTCTTTGATCTTGTCGGCAAGCCCCTGCCAGAAGGTGGCTATCAGCGCCTCAGTGTTCCACTGAAGCTCAGATGCAAGAATCCGAAATTGTATGACGTACTGAGCTACATACCGAGATCCTTGGCGTAGTCGGAGAATACTGGAAGCTGCAGAGATAACACGACCAGGTTCGTCCAAAATTCTTCGAATCATAGAAATAAACATGGCACTATCTTCCAGTAAGGGGTCATTTCTTTTCCACAGAGGGGAGGCCCATGCGAGAGCCTGTCTGGAAAACAAAGAGATGAGATAGGCCACTTTGGAACGATGAGTAGAAAAGTTATGAGGTTGGAGTTCGAAATGAATGGAACATTGGTTAAGAAAACCCCTACAGGTTTTGGGGTCTCCATCATACTTAGAAGGAGTAGGCAGGTGTAGCGTGGAAGCGGTAGACACCTGGGATGGCACTGGGGAAGAAGATGTAGGTACTGGAGGATCAACAGTAGCTGCTACATTTTACTCAGGGATTCCTCGGGCGACTAAAGCCTGACAACATTGAAACAACTGTTGCTGTCAAACATCTTGTTGTTCAATCCGAGTAACCAGGTACTGCAGCATCTCTTTAGCTGTTGGTTCCGATCCTGGGTCTCTCATGGCCTGATCTTACTGTCACGGGCACTAGGAGTCTTGCCCAGGATTTCACCAGTTGACTATGCTTACCAGAGAGGCGGAGTTTGCACAGCTGTCCTCTGGCAGCAGGGTGAATAGTGGAACGTATATAACAGCAGATGGAGAGAGGATGCCAATGGAATTGATGATAGTCAATGACTTGCAGCTATACTGGCAAATGAGTCAGTGACTTGCAGCTATATTGGTAGATGAGTCAGCGACTTGCATCTATAGTGGAAAGGCAGGTTTGAACCACGGAGACCAGGATGGACGTGAGCAGGTGAAGGAAGGTAACAGGAGAGTCAGTGGTCTGCGGATAGCAAGTTGTACCACTGCTGTGAAGGGAAGACTTGTCCAGGTGCAGGTAGGTAGCGGGGAAGTCAGTGGTCTGCGTACAGCAAGTTGTACCACTGCTGTGATGTGAAGACTTGTCCAGGTGCAGGTAGGTAGCGGGGAAGTCAGTGGTCTGCGTACAGCAAGTTGTACCACTGCTGTGATGAGAAGACTTGTCCAGGTGCAGGTAGGTAGCGGGGAAGTCAATGATCTGCGTATAGCAAGTTGTATCACTGCTAGTAAGTGAGGAGTAGTTCAGGTGCGGATGAGTGGAGGCATGAAAAGAGTCAATAACGGTATGAAGACACTGAGAGCACAGGGGAACTTGTTCCAAACAGATATGCAGCGTTTACAGCTAATAGTCTATAACGGTATGTATACCGCTGCTGAGTAAAGAGGCTTGCACAAGCGGATATGCGGGATAATAACTGATAGTCAATCACAAGTATGCATATCTCTGCGGAGTAGAGAAGCTTGTTCCAAACTGATATGCAGCGTAACTACAAATAGTCTATAGCGGGTATGGATACCGCTGCTGAGTAGAGAAGCTTGTCCTAGGCGGATATGTAAAGTAACAGTTGATAGTCAATAACAAGTAAGCATACCGCTGATGAGTAGAGAAGCTTGTCCACGAGGATATGCAGGTACAGCGGGAGCGCTGAACGACTGTAGCGGGTATGGGAACCGCAGGTGAGCAGAGCAGGTAATCCAGCAGACAGCTGAGGGCACGAGCAGGATACAGGAGTCTGTAGCGGGTATGGGAACCCCAGGTGAGCAGAGCAGGTAATCCAGCAGACAGCTGAGGACACGAGCAGGATACAGGAATCCGTAGCGGGTATGAAAACCTCCGATGAGTAGATTAGGTAATCAGCAGGAAGCTGAGGACACTAGCAGAACACAGGAGACACCTTCAGAGAATCACAGGGAATGAGACTCAAGATCAGGCAACGAGGTAATGAGCACAGGTGCCTTAAATAGGGAGAGGTGCCTGATCCACCAATTAGATTAACAGCAAAAGGTCATAAGTTCTTGGATGCTGCGCATGCGCAGTCCATCAAGATGGCGGACAGCCGTGGCTCAGGACAGGCGCCGCCAGGAAGGCTAGAGAACCACGCACCAGCGCAGAGGCACTCACGGTCCGGTGAGTGACAGTACCCCCCCTTTTAAAGGTGGGCACAGAACACTTGGAGCCAGGTTTGCCCGGATACTTGGAGTAGAATTTTTTTAGAAGAGCTGGAGCGTTGAGATCATCTGCGCGGATCCAAGAACGTTCCTCTGGACCAAAGCCCTTCCAATGCACAAAAAAAAAAAAAACTCCTCGCGAAATTTTAGCATCTAAAATATGAGTAATTTCAAACTCTTCCTCTTGATGAACTTGTACTGGCCGAGGTGCTAAAGGAGGAACAGAGAAACGGTTGATGATAAGAGGCTTGAGTAATGACACATGGAAGGCGTTGGAGATACGAAGGTTCTTAGGTAATAGTAGTTTGAAGCACACCGAATTTATCACCTTAGTGATCTTGTATGGACCAATGAAACGGGGAGCGAACTTCATGGACGGAACCTTCAGGCGAAAATTTTTGGTAGAAAGCCATACGCGGTCTCCAATCTTAAGTGGTGGAATAGCTCGCCTCTTTTTATCCGCAAAACACTTGTATCTGGCAGATGTCTTCTTTAGGCAGGATTTAACCTGAGACCAGATATTTTTGAAACTATGACATACACTCTCCACTGCAGGAACTTGGGTGGGAGGGAGGGCAGGAAATTCTGGGAAAGACGGATGGTGACCTTATACCACAAAGAATGGACTTTTTGAAGATGACTCGTGATACATGTTTTTATGGGTGAATTCAGCCCATGGAAGAAAATCTACCCAGTTGTCTTGGTTGGCTGAGGAGAACATCCTTATAAAAGTTTCAAGATCTTGGTTGACTCTCTCGGTCTGTCCATTTGATTGAGGATGGTAGGAGGATGATAGTGACAATCGAATACCTAAGGTCTTGCAAAGGGCTCGCCAGAATCTGGAAACTAATTGCACTCCTTTATCCGAAACAATCTCAGATGGACATCCATGAATTCGGAAGATCTCCTTGATAAAATGGTCAGCCAGAGTAGATGAGGAAGGTAAACCGGTCAAAGGAACGAAATGTGCCATTTTCGAAAATCTATCCACCACTACCCAGATGGTATTGCACTTTTTACTCGGAGGAAGATCAGTGACAAAGTCCATACTAATAAGGGTCCAAGGTTTGGAAGGAATGGGTAGTGGTTGAAGTAATCCCGCCGGTGTTCTGCGGGGAGTTTTAAACTGGGAACACACCTCACACGCGGCCACAAATTCTTTGAAATCTCTCCTCATAGAGGGCCACCAGTAGCTTCGAGAAAAGACTTCTAACGTCTTGCGTTCACCCGAATGTCCAGAAAAGCGTGAGGAATGATACCAGGACAATATTTTCCTCTGTAGAGATGGAGGCACAAGGGTTCTCCCAAATGGTAGCACCTTGGTGGAAGAAGTGGCCAGAGTCACACATTTGGGATCTAATATAGGATGATTAGGACCATCTTCAACGTCTGAGGACGCCACAAACGCCCGAGACAAGGCGTCTGCTTTTCTATTTTTGGAAGCTGGTTTGAAGGTTATGATAAGCTCAAAACGGGAAAAGAAAAGAGACCATCTTGCTTGACGAGGATTCAAACATTAGGCTGCCTGCAAATATGACAGGTTTTTGTGATCCGTAAAAATAGTTACAGGATGACGAGCTCCCTCCAGCATATATCTCCACTCCTCTAATGCTGCTTTTATGGCCAACAACTTCTTGTCCCTGATAGTGTAATTTCTCTCCGCAGGTAGAAGACCTCGAGAGTAGAAGGCACAAGGATGAAATTTTTGTTGCTCCGATCTTTGGGATAGTATGGCCCCTAGGCCAACATTAGAGGCGTCTACCTCCAGGAAGAAAGGAAGGGTCACGTCAGGCTGTCGAAGAACAGGAGCGGAAGAGAAGGACTCCTTGAGGAACTGGAAAGCTTGAAGGGCCTCGGAGGACCATTGTTTAGTGTTAGCTCCCTTCCGGGTCAGAGCCACTATTGGAGAGGCGATGGATTAAAAACCTTGAATGAAACGTCTGTAGTAGTTTGCAAAACCTAAAAAGCGTTGGATTGCTCTTAGAGTAGTTGGCTGGGGCCAACGTAGTACAGCGTTCACCTTTTCAGGATCCATCCTGAGACCAACTCCGGACACAATATATCCCAAGAATGGAATCTGGGATAACTCAAAGGAACATTTTTCTAACTTGCAGAATAAAGAGTTTCTCCGGAGTCTGGAAAGGACCTCTGCCACATGTTGATGATGAGTGGGCAGATCCTGGGAAAAGATTAATATGTCGTCCAGGTAGACGACGACACAGACATACAACAAGTCCCGGAAGATCTCATTCACGAAACCCTGGAAGACAGCGGGGGCGTTGCACAACCCGAAGAGCATAACTAGATATTCATAGTGGCCATCCCTGGTGTTAAAAGCTGTCTTCCATTCGTCTCCAGACTTGATCCGGATTAAGTTATAAGCGCCTCGAAGATCAAGCTTGGTGAAGATCCGGGCTCCCTTAATGCGATCAAAGAGCTCAGTAATTAGTGGAATAGGATACCGATTTTTGATGGTAATGGCATTGAGTCCATGATAATCTATACAGGGTCGTAATGATCCATCCTTCTTCTTCACAAAAAAGAACCCCGCTCCAGCGGGAGAGGTGGAAGGTCGGATAAATCCCCGCTGGAGGTTCTCCTTGATATACTCAGATGTTGCTTGAGTTTCTGGTAGCGAGAGTGGATACACACGGCCCCTAGGAGGGATCTTGCCAGGTTGTAAGTCAATCGGAAAATCCCACGCCCGATGGGGAGGAAGGCGTTCAGACTGAACCTTATCGAATACATCCGCGAATGAAGCATACTGTGGAGGAAGACCCGACGGGCAAGGTGAAATGGAAAACTGATGTATTTTAAATGGAACAACTTGAGAGAGACATCTATGACGACAATCGGGACCCCAGGAAGTGACTTGAGGAGTGTTCCAGTCAATCTAAGGGGAATGAATTTGAAGCCATGGAAGGCCAAGTACGATGGGACTGGTGGTAACAGGAAGGACCAGTAAAGAAATTTTCTCTTGGTGTAAAGCTCCAATTTGAAGGGTCAATGGAGACGTACTTTGAGTAATGAGTCCATTAATTATACGTGACCCATCGATAGCAGTAACAGCTATAGGTGCTTTTAAAGGAATCACTGGTAGGGACCATTGATTCACAAGGGAACTAGAGATAAAATTTCCAGCAGCTCCAGAATCTAGAAGTGCTTGAGACATAAATGATTTGGTAGCAAAGGAAACGGTAACATCAAAAGCACAGACCTTAGCATCCGTAGAACATGGAGAGGACTCCAGGGACCCTAACCTTAACTCTCCAGAACTGGTTAGGGCCTGGCATTTCCCGACCTTCTAGGGCATGAGTTCAGCATGTGAGTAGAGTCAGCGCAATAGATACAGAGTCTATTCTTCACTCATCGCTCTCTCTCTTCAGATGTTAATTTAGAGCGACCTACCTCCATGGGTTCTACTGGAGGTGGAAGATGACGAACTTGGGATACTAGGCGGACAGGCTCTTTGGAGGAAGTTACTCTTTCAGAATCTCTCTCACGAAACCTCATGTCTACACGATGGCATAGAGAAATCAAATCATCCAAGGAGGAGGGTAACTCTTGTGAGGTCAGTGCGTCTTTGATCTTGTCGGCAAGCCCCTGCCAGAAGGCGGCTATCAGCGCCTCAGTGTTCCACTGAAGCTCAGAGGCAATAATCCGAAATTGTGTGACGTACTGAGCTACAGACCGAGATCCTTGGCGTAGTCGGAGAATACTGGATGCTGCAGAGATAACACGACCAGGTTCGTCAAAAATTCTTCGAAACGTAGAAATAAACATGGCACTATCTTCCAGTAAGGGGTCATTTCTTTCCCACAGAGGGGAGGCCCATGCGAGAGCCTGTCCGGAAAAAAGAGATGAGATAGGCCACTTTGGACCAATGAGTAGAAAAGTTATGAGGTTGGAGTTCGAAATGAATGGAACATTGGTTAAGAAAACCCCTACAGGTTTTGGGGTCTCCATCATACTTAGAAGGAGTAGGCAGGTGTAGCGTGGAAGCGGTAGACACCTGGGATGGCACTGGGGAAGAAGATGTAGGTACTGGAGGATCAACAGTAGCTGCTACATTTTGCTCAGGGATTCCTCGGGCGACTAAAGCCTGACAACATTGAAACAACTGTTGCTGTCGAACATCTTGTTGTTCAATCCGAGTAACCAGGTACTGCAGCATCTCTTTAGCTGTTGGTTCCGATCCTGGGTCTGTCATGGCCTGATCTTACTGTCACGGGCACTAGGAGTCTTGCCCAGGATCTCACCAGTTGACTATGCTTACCAGAGGGGCGGAGTTTGCACAGCGGTCCTCTGACAGCAGGGTGAATAGTTGAACGTATATAACAGCAGATGGAGAGAGGATGCCAATGGAATTGATGATAGTCAGTGACTTGCAGCTATACTGGTAAATGAGTCAGCGACTTGCAGCTATATTGGTAGATGAGTCAGCGATTTACATCTATAGTGGAAAGGCAGGTTTGAACCACAGAGACCAGGGTGGACGTGAGCAGGTGAAGGAAGTTAACAGTAGAGTCAGTGGTCTGCGGATAGCAAGTTGTACCACTGCTGTGAAGGGAAGACTTGTCCAGGTGCAGGTAGGTAGCGGGGAAGTCAGTGGTCTGTGTACAGCAAGTTGTACCACTGCTGTGATGAGAAGACTTGTCCAGGTGCAGGTAGGTAGCAGAGAAGTCAGTGGTCTGCGTATAGCAAGTTGTACCACTGCTATGGTGAGAAGACTTGTCCAGGTGCAGGTAGGTAGTGGGAAAGTCAGTGGTCTGCGTATAGCAAGTTGTATCACTGCTAGTAAGTGAGGAGTAGTTCAGGTGCGGATGAGTGGAGGCATGAAAAGATTCAATAACGGTATGAAGACACTGAGAGCACAGAGGAACTTGTTCCAAACAGATATGCAGCGTTTACAGCTAATAGTCTATAACGGTATGTATACCGCTGCTGAGTAGAGAGGCTTGCACAGAGCGGATATGCGGGATAATAACTGATAGTCAATCACAAGTATGCATATCACTGCTGAGTAGAGAAGCTTGTTCCAAACTGATATGCAGCGTAACAACAAATAGTCTATAGCGGGTATGGATACCGCTGCTGAGTAGAGAGGCTTGTCCTAAGCGGATATGCAAGGTAACAGTTGATAGTCAATAACAAGTAAGCATACCGCTGATGAGTAGAGAAGCTTGTCCATGAGGATATGCAGGTACAGCGGGAGCGCTGAACGGCTGTAGCGGGTATGGGAACCGCAGGTGAGCAGAGCAGGTAATCCAGCAGACAGCTGAGGACACGAGCAGGATACAGGAATCAGTAGCGGGTATGGGAACCTCCGATGAGTAGATTAGGTAATCAGCAGGAAACTGAAGACACTAGCAGAACACAGGAGACACCTTCAGAGACTCACAGTGAATGAGACTCAAGATCAGGCAACGAGGTAATGAGCACAGGTGCCTTAAATAGGGAGAGGTTACTGATCCACCAATTAGATTAACAGCAAAAGGTCATAAGTTCTTGGATGCTGCGCATGCGCAGTCCATAAAGATGGCGGACGGCCGCGGCTCAGGATAGGCGCCGGCAGGAAGGCTAGAGAACCACGCACCAGCGCAGAGGCACTCACGGTCCGGTGAGTGACAACGACGTCTCCTCCTTCAGTTTCTCAGGCAGCTACTGCTCGGGAAAAATTGCACTTTCCAAAGAGAGGCCGGGATGACGCAGGTGGCAGACCACAACAGTTTGACATCTGGGCTGGTTTGAAAGATTTTACCAAAAAGAAGTGTGACCTTGCCCATAACTCCATCCAATCCTACTATTAACATGCAAAGGATGGTGGAGGATTATTTTCAAGAGTTAATTGATATGAAAACATCAGACAGTCCCTTTCCATACTGGGAGGAAAAACAAGCCATTTGGAAACCCATGTACAAACTTGCTTTGCAATACCTAAGCTGCCCACCCTCCAGTGTGTACTCAGAAAGAGTATTCAGCAGAGCCGGGAACTTTGTCAGTGATCGATGTAGGAGGTTACTTCCTAAAAATGTGGAAAAGATGATGTTCATCAAAAGGAACTACATCTTCCACAAGCAGGGCTGCCAAGAGGAATTCAGGGCCCCGGTACAACAAATTCTTGGGGCCCCCCCTTATAGTTGAGTAAGCAAAAAAAATTTGCGCCGCCAAATTTTTCATGTGTATGGTCGCACAATTGGGGGCGTGGCAATGCGCCGTTGGGGCGTGGCTAGCACTATAAAATCAATAGGTCCTGAATTCCGCGGAGCGTGACATTTGTCCAAGCATTCCTGACTTTCAGGACATCTAGCACCCTTGTGTAGTATAGGAAGAATGCAGTGTGCACACAAAGAGTTCAGTCTTGGCCTGCGCCCACTGGACTCACCAAACATTGGCATTGTCCCTACTAGAATCACAACATTTCACACACTATGCTGCTCTGTCCTACCTGTTCTTCTCACTTTTACCACATGTGGCTGCAGATATCTTTAGTTGCGGCTTGTCTGCAGGCCCGGCGCTCCCATTAGGCAACGTTAGGCAGTTGCCTAGGGCGCCGGGCTCTGGAGGGCGGCACTGAAAAGGGGGACCCAGTGATAATTAAATAAATGCTCTCGCCCGATCCCCCGCCCGCCCGCCCGCCCGCTCGCTCGCTCACCCGCCCGCCCGCTCGATCGCTATAATGCGGTGCTGCACTATAGCAGCACCGCATTTTAAAATTTACCCGGCGCCTGGCAGCGTCGTGACGTCACGACGCACGACGCTGCCAGTGTAGAGGAGACAGAGAAAGAAGACAGAAGCGAGAAAGAAGACAGAAGCGAGGAAGAAGACAGAAGCGAGGAAGAAGAGAAAGGAAGGAAAATGAAGAAGTTAAGGTGAGTACAGGAAAGAGGAGGCTACAGATAACAGGAGGGGACGGGGGACGGATGCTATACATAGGGGGGAGAACGGAAGCTACAGAAAGAGGGGAATGGAAGCTACAGTAAGGAGGGAGAATGGAGGCTATACAAAGGGGGGAGAATGGAGGCTATAGAAAGGGGGAGAATGGAGGCTATACAAAGGGGGAGAATGGAGGCTATACAAAGGGGGGAGAATGGAGGCTATACAAAGGGGGAGAATGGAGGCTATACAAAGGGGGAGAATGGAGGCTATACAAAGGGGGAGAATGGAGGCTATACAAAGGGGGGAGAATGGAGGCTATACAAAGGGGGAGAATGGAGGCTATACAAAGGGGGAGAATGGAGGCTATACAAAGGGGGGAGAATGGAGGCTATACAAAGGGGGGAGAATGGAGGCTATAGAAAGGGGGAGAATGGAGGCTATACAAAGGGGGAGAATGGAAGCTATACAAAGGGGGAGAATGGAGGCTATACAAAGGGGGAGAATGGAGGCTATACAAAGGGGGAGAATGGAGGCTATACAAAGGGGGAGAATGGAAGCTATACAAAGGGGGAGAATGGAGGCTATACAAAGGGGGAGAATGGAGGCTATACAAAGGGGGGGGAATGGAGGCTACAGAAAGAGGGGAGAATGGATGCTACAGAAAATTGGGGGGGGGAGGAGGTGGCTGGAGAAAATAGGGAGACGGGGATTACACTTAGAAATGTCCTTGAGTTAGAGACTATGGGGTCTTTATACTAAAATAGTGCCGTGACAAAATGCAGCGATGCATAATGAAGCACAGCTTTAATTCACCTTGCTGGGGCTACTCTAGGATAGTTCAGGAACCATTTATGTGTATTAGTATTTGCCCTCTATTTGGCTCTCCTTTGTTGCCCTCTATTAGCATAATTAATTTTACATCTGCAGAGTACATTAACAAATGCAAATAAAATAGAACAGTCTGGATTATCTGTCATTTAGATTACCTTTCTCTATTTATTTGCATGTGTTAGTATATTTAATATATCATCTACAGAATACATTAATAGACAGCAACAGAGGAGAGCAAAGTAGTGGCCAAATACTAAAAAAAAAAGCCAAGTAGTGGGCAGGGGGGCATGTGAGTAAAGCTGGTGTCGCCTATGCGGCTGGCATATGTGACACAAGCTGATGGGCAAGGGGTGACATCTGTGAGAACAGCTAGTGGGCAGATGGGCATGTGTGAGTGAAGTTGGTGGGCAGCGGGGTACATGTCAGTGTGTAACAGGTGAGTGATGTCATGTTTTCTTTTCTTTCATTTGTTTTGTTCTGAAGTCTAGCATTTGGAACCTCCCCTCTAGATATCCTGTGTTTGCTCCTGGGCAGCAGTGAAGCCTGGACAGCATTCTGCATCAGACATCAGTGCTGCGTCAGACATCTGGACTGCATTGTAGCCAGCCAAGAGGAGGTAAGAGTTATTATTTTTAAGTGTGTTAGTGGCTGGGAAATTAGAATTTTTTCTATTTGGGGGGGGGGGGGGCGGCAATCTTAAGCTTTGCCTAGGGTGCCGGGCAACCTTGCACCGGCCCTGCTTGTCTGGATCATGGAATGGTGGAGGACCTATTTGGGAAAAAAATGGCTACATTTAGAAAATTACAGCCAGCCCCACCGTTAAATCAATAACATCCATTATTAATAATTAGGCCTTCCTCCAGCCCCAACATTAAAATAGTATTCCCATTACCCCGCAAACAAAATAGCAGCCATTAATTAGCCACCATCTACCTCACACACACTACATTGCCAAAAGCTCCGTGCCATCACACACACATTACTGTGCCCCTTTATCATCACCACGCTATGCCCTCTTATGTTCACACTGCGCCCTCCATGCTGCCTTTGCCCCTTTCTTTAACCCCCTGTGCCATGCTGCTTGTCCCTCTTTTCTTTAACCCCCTGTGCCATGCTGCTTTTGTCCCTCTTTTTTTAACTCCTCTGTCATGCTGCTATTGTCCCTCTTTTTTTAACCCCTCTGTGTCATACTGCTATTGTCCCTTCTTTTTTCAACCCCTTTGTGTCATGCTGCTATTGTCCCTTCTTTTTTTAACCCCTGTGTCATACTGCTATTGTCCCTCCTTTCTTTAACCCCTGTGTCATGCTGCTATTGTCCCTTTTTCTAACCCCTCTGTGTCATGCTGATATTGTCCCTCTTTTTTTAACCCGTGTCATACTGCTATTGTCCCTCCTTTCTTTAACCCCTTTGTGTCATGCTGCTATTGTCCCTCTTTTCTTTAACCCCTTTGTGTGATGCTGCCCCCCCCCCCGTTTTTTAACCCCCCCCCGTTTTCCTCCCTTCATTTACCTTTACTTCTCTCTTCCTTCTTGTCTTCTCTGCTGCTCTGTGTTCCATTGCTCCAGACTGACTGAATGCTGGGCATGACATGATGATGTCACACCCGGCATTCAGTCAGCCTGTAGTAATGGAGCACAGAGCAGCAGAGAGGAGGGACGCCGGCGCCGCAATCACGTGAGTATGGTTTTGGTTTTTTTTACTACCCTGCTCCCCCCACCAACGACCGAGCCCCCCCCCCCCCCCCCCCCCCCCCCCCCCCCGCCGAAAAAAAGAAAAAAAAGAAAAAAAATTGGTTTTGAAAAAAAAAATAAAATTAAATAAAACAAAATTGTCTGCGCGAGGGCCCGGGCCCCCTGACATGCCCGGGCCCGGGTAATTAGTACCCGCTCCTCCTCCCTCTCGGCGGCCCTGCATACAAGTACTGACACTTCTCTAATGGCGGATTCCAGCGAAGATGAATTGATAGTCTGTGATGATGATGTACACATTGATGAGGGTGAGGATGATGCTGAAGATGATGATGAATTCACTTCACATCACTGTTGGTCTAAGATGCCTTTAGGCCATTGATAGCTTTTTTACGGAGGGCCTAGCAGGGATTAAACTGTATTTTTCTGAATTTACACTAATAAGTGTAGGGTGTAATATACACCCAAAGAGAAAAGGTGCTTTGGGCATTTTGATTTATCGTACAGTCTTTGCAGGCTGCTTTTTTGTAACTTTCACTAGAAGTGTAGGGTGTAATATACACCCAAAGAGAAAAAGTGCTTTGGGCATTTTGATTTATTGTACAGTCTTTTCAGTCTGTTTTTTTGTAACTTTCACTAGAAGTGTAGGGTGTAATATACACCCAACTGGCTTTTTACTTTGGATTTCAATAGCTCTTTTTAGTGCGTTGTCTGGCACCCTGGATTGGTGTGTGTCTGATAAAAGCACACATCCCGGGGGGGTCAGTGTTCGTTGACATTTATTAGCTATAGAATTACCTCACTTATCCAAGAAACAGGTGGATCGATCGACCGTTGCCATGTTTTACATGTAGAATTAACACACTTATCCAAGAAACACGTGAAGCGCTTGTTGCAATGTTTTCTAGATGTGGTAGAAACTGCCGAGTTTGAGTCATTGCTCTGTTGCTTACCATCCAGCCAGATCGCTGCAGTATTGGGCTGTATGAAAAGCATATTGTGACCTGTGAGATGGTTAAAATTGAATGTAAATGACTGGAAATTAGTGTTAGTGAGGTTAATAATAATGAAGTTACAAAATAATACCTAAATAATGTTATTTTAGCCCAAAAAATGGAATTTTGTTAAAAATACCAAAACAAAACCAAACAAAACCAAAGCCAAAACATGCAAGGGCAGTTTTGGCAAACCAAAACCAAAACACGAAGGTAATCCAGATCCAAAACCAAAACTAAAACACGGGGGTCAGTGAGCATCTCTACTCATAATGATGTTGGTGTTACAATAATTGTTAATATTTAAATTCAAGGTTACTGGTAATGACACAATAATTACACTTACTTTAAAACCATTCTCAACTAAAAAATAATTATTGATGATCCTCTATGACCTGGCTCCCCCCCTTCCCCTCTGTATTATGAACATCAGCTGCTGGAATTAGCCTGCTTTGTTAATGTATATTGCCGGTGTAAGGGGTATACTTTGGTTTACAGCCACCTTACCTGGGACACAGAGAAGTGTGGTGGTCGAGTACTGATGGGAAATCCTTTCCTTACCTTGTCTCCCAGATACGAGTCAGGTTCTTTTCTCTTTTGGACATCCGGTGGTCAGGAGATAAATACTTCAATGAAAGGGACAAAGATTGGTCAAACAACTTGATTTTATTGAGAATGCGGTAAGGATAGTTTTGGTAAGCCACCGCGCCACTGACCCCTTCAGCTCAATAGTAATGACAAAATAATGCGTCTGATCAGCATAGAGCATAATAACATTTAACATATAACATACACCTGGTGAGTATAAGGCACAATTGCGATCACATCTTCAATACACATTGTCTAATAAGGCACACTGGTAATCACAGTTACTACTTTCACGTTAACAATATCTGACTGGTGATGATGCAAGAACCATCAATAATAACTCATCAAGACTCTTCCGGTCACTACCGCGCCCACTAGAGGGCTCCTTCTTATTCAGGTGTTTGGGGTACCGTGCTATTACCTATGGATTAGGCGCCCCACTTTTAGCATCTACTGCTGAGTTAACTTGAATCGCAGCGGTACCACTAACACTGAATGTCACACCTTCAATATTAATAAATCAATTCTTAGGTAAATCACATAACATTAACATCCATCTAAAACATTTGGTGCACCAATATTATCCCTGGTAACGTTACCATATTTTACACTCAGTCCTGGGCTGACTTGTGCACAGGAATTTGGTAGTGTTCCAATGTCCTGCAGAGGTTTCCATCAAGGGTTAAGTATTATAGTAGAAAGCAGGGCTGTTGCTCAGTTCAGCCACAAGATGACGCTGTTTTCTCAACAGTCAATGAATCTCCATCAGCACACACAGGATATAGCTGAAACGACAGTCTTAATTGTTCCCTGCAGCCTGTGTAAGGTATGATCTGGGGAAAAAGCTCCCAAGAAGGGAACAGTAGCCTTCCTTGTAGAAGAATGCAATGTCAGTTTTGGATAGATTCTCTCATCACTCTTCCCTCTGACACTGGGGTGTGTGCAATACACTGCAGGCTAGGGTTTTACCTTGAGAGGCTTCTGTAGTTAGTGGAGACTGTCTTTGGCGACCCACTGCGTGTCCCCAGCTGTTCTCTGTCCGCTTTGCTGGCAATATCACCAGTTCTGACAGCAGCTTA
The DNA here is from genome assembly GCF_038048845.1 of Mixophyes fleayi. NCBI lineage: Eukaryota > Metazoa > Chordata > Amphibia > Anura > Limnodynastidae > Mixophyes > Mixophyes fleayi. The sequence goes on along the minus strand of NC_134407.1, from coordinate 203,453,232 downwards.
TCTTCTCTCTGTTCGGCTGCACCTCAGTCCCCCTTGTTCCTTCTACCATGCTGCTCTCTCTTCCTCCTCCTTCCTGCACATCCTCTTCCTGTTACTCCCCCAGCCAATCAGGGCCTTCATCCTCTTCCTGTCAATCACTCCTGGTTACAAGTCTCCAGGAGCACAATTAACCCCTTGTAGCCCTGCTTATGCACTCCTCTGTGCTGTTCAACTGGGCTTTGGGGCACCACAGAAGCACACCGCCAGATGTATCAAGGGACATGAATGTGGACTTCTAAAGGCCAAAGGTAAGTTCTATGACCCCTCTATGACAGAGGTGTCATAAGCCAAGATTAACACCCATATCCAGAATAAAAAAATAAAATAAAATGTGGCCTGTGCAGCCTAAGATGAGCCTGGTGCATTGGATGTTCCACTCTCCCTGTCAGTGCAGACTCCAAAATCAGATGTTGCTCCAAAACAAACAAAAATACTTTTCCAAACATTTTCAAGCACCATCAGACTAATGGGCATTTTGGTCCCTTTTTATAGTCCTCATTAGCCTGAATTGACCAATGCCTGATGTGTTTGCTAATCATGCCTGCAAAATGCAACATCTTGTAGTGCAATAAAAATGTAATGTAAATGGTGACCCCCATCTGGAAATATTGTTATAAGTGTTGCCACATCATACAAATATATTTTGTGGGCCACTGTTGATGAAATAGTAAGCCACTGTAATAAACTAAAAATAAAACCCTTATATATAATTATAAATAGTCCTCTGTAAGAAAAATCATATTCATTTTTGGCCCTCTACAAGAAAAAACATGCTTTATTGAAACTTCCATTGTGCCTCCTGTTATATATATACATTGGGCAGCGGGGGTGGTGTACTAAATAGCACTGCTGGAAAGGCAGACACCAATATAACAGACACTAAAAATAAGACACCTAATAATACAGACTACAGCTGCAGGACCTGCTGGCTGTATCATGTATAAAAATTGTTGAATGTTAAAAAAAATAATAAGTGGGGTTCCCCCTAACGCTGCTAGCCTACTGCTGGTTGTGTAGCGCCCGCGGGGAACAGGACAGACGCACACAGATAACTTTCCTTACAAATGATGGTCACCGCCTGTCTGCTTCTGGGTCACCCCAGCCGCTCCCCTATCCTAGCAGACAGCAACCGAACCTCTGTCACCTCACTCCACTTCCCTCTATGGAAGAAACAGAAATTAAGGCTGTGCCTACCAGGAAAGGGCTGTCCGAGACCACGGCAATGAGCAGAATCACTGCCTCAGGAATTCCTTTGTAACCCCAGGGACCTACTGGACGGGAAGACTACCGTGTGTTCTTCCCTAACTATGTGTGTGCTCTTAACTACACTTTGTACCCACAAACAAGGATTATAACAGGAAAGCAGTAAGGAAACAAGAGCCTACCTTTAATGGGGGCCTGTAAATAAACACACACAGCATAACCAAATACAATGCACAATACAGTATTCGCCACACAGGCGGAATCAGACTCTGTTACGGTATCTGGCAGGCTGACCACGTAAACACACACCTGCTATCTAACCAGACGGTTTAGTATAGCACTAACAGGAGCCTTCTGCTCTACTGTTACCTAGGACTATCACCTAGTGTACTCACCACACATTGGGACTGCACCCTTTCTACTCAGGGCTTTCACGACCGCTACCTACAGGGCCTGGTGCCCTCTTTACCATGTGCTCTCTGCCCAGCTAACTACAGGGCCTTGTGCCCTGGCTATGGGCCTTCTGCCCCTCTGCCTTGGACTCTGAGCCCACTAACTAGGGCCTTGTGCCCTTCTACCTTTGGGCTTTATGCCCCTACCTAGGGCCTTGTGCCCAGTCAACTATGGGCACTAGCCCACTCACTAGGCCTGGCAACCTACCTAACTATGGGCTCTAGCCCACTAACTAGGGCCTTGTGCCCTTTATACACTATAGCTTTAAGCCCTCTAACTACCTATATGGGCCTTGTGCCCAATTACTCTGGGCCTTGTGCCCCTAACCTTTGCCACGGGCCTAGTGTCTGACTGTGCCCATGGGCCTTGTGCCCGGTCTAATTGCTGAGATTATACTTACCTGCTCTGCTGAGGATACTAAGCTTGACTCGCCGTTTTCTTTTCCGGGTCTTCCAGACCCTTCAGCCGGTGCCGCCTGTTCTCCTATTCGGTGTGGGTGTTACGGCGATTTTCTGGGCGGGGGCGCTCTTAGCCCTTATAAGGGCTCCCCGCCGACGTCTCAGCTGCTTTCTTTCAGTGGCAGGGTAGCTCCTTGCCCTGACAAGGGCACCCTGCCACTTTCGCCCATCTTTGTCTTGATCCGCCGCTACGGACATCCCGCAATGTCCTCTTCTCTCTCTGCCACGACGTCATCACTTGCTCATTGGCTCGCTGCGGCGCCAATAATTCAAATGGTCGGAGATGAGCCAGGATTGGCTCACTCATCCGGCCGCCGATTGGCCAGCAGGGGAAGGTGAGCCCTGATTGGCTCATCCTCCCTCTGCTGACCGGACCAGCGGAAGAAGAGGAATACTCACCATCGCTGGATCGCAGGTACGGTAAGTTGATTTCCTCTTCTTTCTTCACCCTCTTCAAGGGCACAGCAGCGGGATGATTCTTCGCCCTCTTCGCCCTTCTTCGCAGCAGGATCCGCGCGACACATCTCCACAGTTGCACGAAAATCGGGGAAAAATTTGCGTGGGGACCCCCCAATTTCCACACAACCAACACTAGGCTTTATTATTGTGGTTCTCCAAGTGCCAGCATGCCCTGGCTGCCATGGGTATGCTGGTGCTTGTAGTTCTACAAGCACGAGCATGCCGACTGTTAATGACAGCCTGAGTTGGCTGGGACTTGTAGTTTCACAAAGAAAGATGGTATTTTATTTTTTTACATTTTATCGTCATTATTACCCTACACCCACTACCCAAGTGGTGTAGGAAGAGCCGTAGTGTTTTCAGCACTTGGGTGGGTGTTCCGAAAGAGGGGGGGACATTTTTTTGCGGACCCCACTCCCTAAGGAATCCAGTCCAGTGCTCAACAGCCTGAGGTTGGTTGTCATTATGGCTGGGGGACCCCCTGCCTCGTGTCCCCCCGCTATAGTGTCACCCACCCTGGCTGGTTTGCCTAGTGCTGATTGCGTGGAAACCCCACGCAATTTTTTTCCCAATGTTCGCGCTACCAGCAGTAGGCTGGCAGCGCTAGGGTTAATAGTCCTTAGAGGGGGGACCCCACACTTTTTTTTGTCTTTAACATTCATCTGATTTTAACATTAGACAGCTGCCAGGTCCTGCGGCTGTACAGCTCAGCATATAACAGTGATGTGTTTACTAATCTCACCTATAGAAAGCATCGAGTTGTAACTGACGATTTTTAATTCAAACTCGGGCGAGTTTGCTAAATCGCAGCATCTTACATTTGGCGATTTAGATATTTCACTCTCCCCAATGGGACTACATTTATAACAACTTAGTCAAAATGTCTAAATGCACCAATCACTTGGAAATGTTTTTGAAGCTTTTATATAGAACTTATTTAACCCCTGCCCGCCTACACAAAATATGGCCTTTGCACTCACAGCTCTGCTGGCGCGGTTGCAGAGAGGTTGGGGATATCTTCCATGTGTTTTGGGCATATTTCATAATTAAACCAGTTTGGATCGAAGTCTTTCAACTTGCGAAAAAAATTACAACGGTGAAACTAACCCTGTCTCAACTCATTGCCCTTCTCCAACTATTCCCCGAACAACTTCCGCAATACCATAAATATGTGTGGGGTCATATTATGATTGCTGCTAGAGCGGGGATAGTTCAGCAGTGGAAACAATCCTCTCCTCCTTCCATTAACAAAATTGTAGCTAAAATCAATTTCAGTTACGAGATGAAGATATATGAGGTTCCTTATTCCATGGCCCCATCCTCACCTATTGTCAAGTGGAGTTTGTTACTGAAGGTGAGGGGGCTAGGATGTTTGGCCCTTCAGCAATGACGCCCTCTCCTACCCATGACCCTCAAGTTCAGCCTTCCCAATCTCCTTCATAAAGCTTACAGCAGCTGGTTCCTAGAGTATTTAATGTATTTATCTGTTGGATGTTTGCCTGATATATTAATCCTTTTGTACTTGTGCCATTCCATACTCTGATTGTATGTATGTTGTGTTGTGTCTTCTCCCCACTATGTACCCCTTCCCATTCTTTTTCTGTACCATTTCCTTTACCACTTAAATACCCCAATAAAAATAATTCTGTTTGATAATTAACTGCACTTTGTTCTTGTAATGCCCTGTATGCCATGCCGTTTTGCCCCCATGCTCTATGTACGGCGAGGCAGACCCATTGTGATGCCATATAAATAAAAAATAATAAAAATAGTGATCAAAACTGAATGTTGATTGGTTGCTATTAGTTGCTGTGTTTGCACTATGTTACTTTGCACTAAGGGAAAGCAATGGTGTCAAAGTATAGAGGAACTGAGATTTATTGTACTTAAAAAGTAATAAAATGCTCTACATGTCAGACCACAGTTTCATCATAAATGTGTACTTCAACCGAAGGTTACTGCAGAAACCTATATATTTACTGCATGATAATTCTACTAACTACTGTGATTGTGAAAAATAAGTTACAAATTATAATCTACGCCTTACTTAAGCAATCTACGCTCTCATACCACAGATATATGAAAAATTATTACTGCATAACTTGTAATAGTACTGTTTCTTCTTTGTAAAATCTTAAATAATTTTTATTTATTTTTTTAAAACTCATCTTGTTTAAATCAACCCTATTTTTCGTGGCGAAGTTCGGAGGAGAAGATGACTTGAGGGACAATGGTAAATCTGAAAGACTTGCAACTCTGAAGCCAAGCCCTATTTGTGGTTTACATTATGTATTTTCTAAAAAAAAAAAAACGCGAGTGATAGTAAAAAATGAATAAATATGTAGATATGCTGAAAGAAAAAGAATAATAAAAAAGGCATTTATTTTCAATTTAGAATCATAGTATAATTACATAGAAACTAGTTCAGTCTTTTTAATAAGAAAATATTGTAATGTTCACTTTATCGCTACCAATAAATATTGTCCACTGCGGTTATTGTGGTTCCAATGCACAAAGAGATCACAAAGAGATGTAATAGCAAAAGATTGCAGGATAACAGCAAACCATGATGAAGCATAAAAGGTATAACAATAAACAGGAACGTATAAACCGAATACATTACATTATGCAAGTGCGTTCATATATTCAATATTCACCACTTGGTTATTCATCAGTGCAGTTGAACCCCAACTTTTGTGCACATTACAGCCACTAGAAACAAGTCTAGCACCTACTAAATGACATATGCATACTGACAGTTATTACAACCAATCACAGCTGTCAATGGAGGAATGCAAATCTCCAATAAAACATTTATTATTGAAAATCATGTTGAACACATTTCTAACACACCAACAAGAAAAGAAATTAGAGAACACAACATGTGGTGTATGAGCTTTGTTGCAGTCCCATCCATTGTTTTATTCTCTTGGATAGAGGTTCAATCATATTAATCTCTTTGAGCGGATTTTGCACATGATAGTTTCTCATAAATCTCAATTGTCATCCAGATATTGTTACAGTACAATTTGTCATTACCCATAATGCAGCATAAAGGGGCTCAGTGAAGGTGGCAGTGAAGGTGTGTAAGTGTCTCATTGGTTGACAAATCTCATAAAAAGACAACTGTCCAGCCTCATAGTCCAGATATATCATAACTCTATAACAGGAAATATTGTGATGTAACTGAATCTTTTTACTGTCATGTAACACTACATATTGATTATTATTATTATTATTATAAATCCTACCCAAACACCAGGACTTGTTATTATATCCAATGTACGACTGATCTCCTTTCCTGTCTATACTGGGATAACACATCCCTACCTTCCAGTCCCCTGATTTACTGGTCTCCACTTCCCAGCAATGTCGCCCTGAGGAAAAACCACCAGTGCTTAAAACCTGACTACCCTGAAATCTCTCTAAAGTTTCTGAGCAATTCTGTTTTACTTGCGACTGTGTTGCAGTTTTCAAGTCATTTGATATATGTACATAATAACCAGCTACGTTTGCATCCAATAATATGCCTCTAGGTGTCTGCACATCAATACTTCCACTTACGGTAGTTATTATATCAGATAAACCTATGTGTAATATCTTTGCGATAAAACCCTCATTCAGATCTCCTACATCATGGACCCGTTTATCGTATCTCTCTTTGTCCGCATAATCTTGATTCTCAGTATCACATAAATCACCTCTGTCTGCTTCCTGCAAGAAAGCTACTGGAACAGTTATGTTACACAGCTCCTCAATGTGATGCATCTTCCTGGACAACTCGTCCTTCTGTACGTCCAGCTCCTGGATCAGATCAGAGACTAGAAGTAAAACTTGCTGTTCCTGTCTGGAGGGCTCACTCAGGACTCTCTTCTTTAGGGCTTCCAGCTGTCTCTCAATTTCTCTAAACAGTGAATCATATCGCTCGATTTCACCAACTGCTTTTTCTTGTACTTCATTCCTGCGATTCTGCAGACTCTGGACTCTTCTGTCAATCTCCTCTCTTTTTGAGGTCAGTTTCTTCAGAACATGTCTCAGCTTCTCTGTCTTCTTCTCAAAGGCCTCATCCAGTAACTCCACCAGGTGTCCTCTGTGTTCTTCATCAAGCCTACAGGTCACACATATACAGGCAGTGTCCTCAGTGCAGTAATACTCCAGGATCTTCTTGTGAATGGAACATTTTCTCTCTGTTATTGACATAGTGGGTGATATTAAAGTATGCTCCACTAACCTGTCATGTTTCCTCAGGTGATTATCACACATGGGGGTTTCACACTGCAGACATGTTTTAGCAGCAGGAACTGCAAAGTCACAGAAAGTGCAAAACACCCCATCCACCTCTTGCTGTGGCTGAGTACATTGAAAAGCCTCTGCTATTTTACACAGTGTCAAGTTTCTTTTTATTTTAGGTCTTGTTGTAAACCTCTCCATGCATTCAGGACATGTATAGTCTTCCTTTTTTTGATGGTCCCATGTTTGGGTGATACAGACCCCGCAGAAGTTGTGTCCACATCTCAAGGTCACAGGATCTTTATAGATCTCCATGCAGATAGAACAGCGTAGCTCTGCTCTCAGATCCGTAGATGCCATGACTAAAAGCAGGGTAAGATAAATGAAAGTATTTATCTACTGAAGAGCAGAGTTCACTAACTTTATGACACAAGATAATCTTACTCTCAATCTAACTCTTATCTCTACTATTCACTTTCATTCTCTGGTATGTAACAGCATGATAGTAGTTGTTGTTTCAGTTACATTTTAAAAGGGCTAGAACTGGGCTGTTAATAAGAAAAAGGCTTAATTTATATGCACAATAACCTGTAATAAGAATCTAACCATCCTTCTGCAGTTACACAGAGGATATCGCCTATTCCTGAAAACTCTGAAATATTCAAGAAACACAAAAACAGAAAAAGAGCTGAGGGTTGTACAGCTTTGATATTTTAAACTTGCATAATAATGTCCCTCTATCAGCCATTATTCTACATATTTGGTAGGGATGAACTGTGTAAGAGGAGACAGAATGATTATGATGAACATCAGTGCAGAAGTTGTTTGTATCAACTAGAGATGGGCGGGCTCAGTTTCCTTGAAACCGAACCCACCCTATCTTCAGGGATCCGAGTACCGAGCCGACCGACTATTCGGATTCCAAAATGAGGCAAAGCGTCATTATGACAGATCTCGCGAGTTTTATAATCAATAAGCCGCCTCCACAGCGATCTAGCGCCATTTGAGAGAGGGAGAGTAGAAGGGTTAGGTTGCAGAATAGAGCAGAAATAGAGCAGTATAGAGCATGCATTTTTCTGAATTTGCACTACAAACTGTTTGGGATGTCATATACCCCCTTATAAAAAAGCTGAATTGTCTGAGTGCTGAACTCCTAATATAGCACAGTATTTTTTCTGAATTTGCACTACAAAGTGTTTGGGGTGTCATGAGGCCCGGCGCTCCCATCAGGCAAGGTTAGGTACTTGCCTAGGGCGCCGGGCTCTGGAGGGAGCCTGGAGGCGCCACAGAATGAACATTACTTTAAAACTGTGCAGCGACCGCTGACCATACCTGTCACGGCCGCCGCACAGCATGCAGATACATCCACAGGGAAGGGGGAAGAGGCTATTGCTTACCACCGCCGCCTCTCTGCACCGTCTCCTCCCCTCCACTCACTGACTGTCGGCCCGTGACATCATCATCACAGCCCGACAGTGTCAGTGAGTGGAGGGGAGGAGACAGAACAGAGAGGCGGCGGTGGTGATTCAAGGTAAGGAAAGACGGGGCGAGGAGGGAGGAGGGAGGGAGGAGGAGGAGGGCGCCGATTTTTGCAGGGGGGGGGCGCCGATTTTTGCAGGGGGGGCGCCGATTTTTACAAAATGCCTAGGGCGCCATGCACCCTAGCACCGGCACTATACCGCCTTCTAAAAAATCTGAGTTGTCTGAGTGCTGAACTCCGAATATAGCACTGTAAATTTCTGAATTTGCACTACAAAGTGTTTGGGGTGTCATATACCCCCTTTTAAAAAAGCTGAATTGTCTGAGTGCTGAACTCCTTATATAGCACTGTATTTTTCTGAATTTGCACTAGAAAGTGTTTGGGGTCTCATATACACCCTTCTAAGAAAAACTGTAGTTTGTGATTGCTGAAATTCTAATATAGCACTGTAATGCTTAGGGAGGGCCTAGCAGGGATTAAACTGTATTTTTCTGAATTTGCACTAATAAGTGTAGGGTCTAATATACACCCAAAGACGAGTGCTCCATTGCTAACAGTCAATGATGAAGAGGAAGACAAGCAGGCTTGTCTGTAGAATTTGCAGTCAAATTCAACAGTGTTACATTGAATAAACAGACACATAGGGGTCTATTCAATTGACGGCGGGATCGCCAAAAATCCCGCACTCCAAAAATATTACCGTTAATACGGTAATCCTGCGTGTAAAAACCATTAATACGGTAATTTACTCGCTGGATATTACCATATTAACGGTAATATTTTTGGAGTGCGGGATTTTCAGTGATCCCGCCGTCAATTAAATTCCCCTCCATAGCGGGAGAAGGAGAAGAGGGAGACAGAAAATTAATCATCTTCCTCTTACTCAGGACTGTCAATGGTGTTATAGTCTCTTAGTAGGCTGTGGATCAGCCTGCGACAGTCCTGGATGGTCATCTTCTCCCTTTTCAAGATGAGATGATTCCTGGCAAGCCAAATAGTGTCCATAAAGCAGTTCATTAGACTCCAGGCCTCCTGGATTGCCCCAATGATGTGGGTCCCAGGAAATAATCTATAAAATACCGAATGCTATGAAAGGCAAGTTCTGGGCACACTGTCCTTATGTTCATGTTCCAGAGCATCCAACAGTGCCTGTGCAGTGGGGCAGTCCCAAAACAAACGCTGTGCTGTTTCCCTTCTGGTGATGCAGAAGGGGCAGTGGACATATCGGCACAGGTTTCGGGAGTGCATGAATATCCTAAGAAGCAGACATCCCTGGATAACCATCCATGCAATGTCTTTGTGTCTAGTAGTCAGCCTCTTAGAGGCCACATTCTTCCACACGTTTTGTTGTGTTTGTAATCAGCACTTTACATGAAAGGTACCTAACTAGATTATAATTTTGTGGGAATTGGGGCTGATTTGAAGCTCACTGATGAACTGGATTTTTGCTATGAATTTCAATGGCTCTTTTTAGTGCATTGTCTGGCACCCTGGATTGGTGTGTGTCTGATAAAAGCACATATCCCAGAGGAAGGGGGGGGGGGGTCAGCGCTCGTTGCCGTGTATTAGCTGTAGAATTACCTCACTTATCCAAGAAACAGGTGGAGAGATCGTTGCCATGTATTAGCTGTAGAATTACCTCACTTATCCAAGAAACAGGTGGAGAGCTCGTTGCCATGTATTAGCTGTAGAATTACCTCACTTATCTAAGAAACAGGTGGAGCTATCCAATGAACCATACGTAACTGGTTTCATGATCCAAGGACAATTCCATCTTGCCGCACTTTTGTTTTCTGCCACTGCTGTGTGCCAATGTGTCCTAGATGTGCTAGGAACTGCCGTGTGTTTGAGTCATTGCGGAATTAGTGGCGCTATATAAATAAATGATGATGATGATGATGATGATGATGATGATTGCTCTGTCGCTTACCATCCAGCCAGGTCGCTGCAGTATTTGGCTGAAAGTGTATGAAAAGCATATTGTGACCTGTGAGATGGTAAAAATTTAATGGAAATCACTGGAATTTAGTGTTAGTGAGGATAATAATAATAATAATAATAATGTAGGTACAAAATAATAGCAAAATTATGTGATTTTACCCCATAAAATGAAATTTAATATAAAAAATAGCTAAACAAAACCAAACCCAAAACACGCAAGGGCGGTTTTTACTAAATCAAAACCAAAACCCGAAGCTAATCCAAATCCAAAACACGGGGGTCAGTGAGCATCTCTAGTATCAGCAGAGATGCTTGCAAGACCCCCCAAAGTGACTACTATCACTCTTATGAAATTTGAATTTCCATCTGATATTCAACTACAAGACATACAACACTTTGTCCCACTTTACAATCTAACATTTCATTTTTAACATGTTGTTTATCTGACAGAAATCATTAGTTTTCTGCGTTAATGTCCAACAATCAGGCCATTCTTCAGCAGGTTTTTCTTCTTCTTGCCCACATGTATCTTCAGTGTTGAATTCACTATGGAGGATCAGATGATGTTTCTACTACTTTCTTTTCTTGTTTACCGGCCCAAAGTAAAAGCTTTCATTTCATGTATGCTCAGTCACATGTACTTGTATGGCCAGTGTGACCGGGTAGGAGAGGCCCACTACCATCTCCTGGGGTAGATGATGTTTATAGCAGCCGAGAGATTTCACATAAATCCAAAGGTTGGTTCATGCAACTGGCCTCAGTCAGTTTTATGCAGTAAGAAAACAAAAGAAAACTCCAAAATAAACACCTTGCCGTCCCGCTCTAACTAAACCCTGGTCACTCTTAACAAACTAAGACAAAAACACAAAAGTTTTAGCACAGTAGCTTAAAGGCAGATATCAGACTTTCTCTCACAGAGACTCTGCATCCCCTGTCACCAGGCAGTCAGTGAAAGAATGACTGAGCTGCCTTGCAGTCTTTTATTAGCTACACGCAGGTGCAACTCCTTATTACCACTGGTAACTTGGAAAACTGGGTAAATAGGCCTAATGGTTGGAACCCGCCCTCTCTCTCCATCCATAAACCCCAGGACCCTTTTCTGGCTTTTCAACAGGCCTATATCTCTTCAGCAGCTCACAGGCAATAACATTTTCCTAGGGTTTTAAAACAAGTAGGTTAGGAAACTAAGTGACATACCCACCATCATACACTAATCCAGTGACTTTGTCACACCAGGGTTTATGTTATGAGAGCAGCGATTGCTGGTTGCTACACCAAAAAGACACACAAGCCTGTGTGGAGGAGAAAGAAAGCAAGGAGAAGGAGAAGGAGTGGTGTCTGTTACAGAGAGGACTGAGAAAGAGAAAAGTGAGGGGAAACAGAGAGGACTGTGGAGTGTTACAGAGAGGGGAGAGATATAGATCATACTTACCAACATTTGACTCTTTCACTCCGTTTCCCGGGAAGGAGGTTAAAAGTGAGGATGGAAGGGGATGGGGCGCAGTGAATAATGTCATGGAGGTTCGGCGACCCAATGAGGCAAAAGAGACATTTTAACGCATGGCGGGGGTCAATTTGAGGCAATTCACCCAAATTCACAACATGGAGGCTCCCATCCTGCCAACTTCACTAGAAAGCGGGCAAAATGTGGGAGAATGGCCTGCCCGCAATTCATGAGTATCCCACAAATTCCGGGAGAGTGGGCAAGTATGATATAGATTATGAGGAGAAGCTGAGAGAACTGGCAGGAGGAGCAGAGTTGTGTGTCAGAGAACAACTTTGGGTGTGTGTAAGTCAAATAATTGGATGAAGTAAACCAAATTATTTAATTTTGTTTTACCGTGCGATTGCGATAAGTACGCCACATGTTATGATGCAATCACATGGGTTAATAACACACAATATGCTTTTTTTAAAACAAAAACTTGAGTGATTGTAAAAAATATAAATATGTAGATATGCTGAAAGAATGAGAATAATAAAAAAGGCATTTATTTTCCATTTAGAATCATAGTATAATTACATAGACACTAGTTCAGTCTTTTTAATAAGAAAATATTGTAATGTTCACTTTATCGCTACCAATAAATATTGTCCACTGCGGTTATTGTGGTTCCAATGCACAAAGAGATGTAGGATAACAGCAAACCATGATGATGCATAAAAGGTATAACAATAAACAGGAGAGTATAAACCGAATACATTACATTATGCAAGCACGTTCCCCGGGCCCAGGTCCAGATTCCGTTTTGTAGTCTGCAGTCAGGAAGAAAGAGATTTAAAACTGGCCCAGGGCTTGCTTATATGCAGTTTGATTTAACAAAAAACAGTGATGATGTCACAATTGTCGAAGTCAGTAAATTGGATAAAGTCATTTCAATTAAAGTCTAGCAAACTTGGTTGTCTTTGTCTGAAAAGATGCGTACGGTACGCTATGACGTACAAGGGCACGCTACGGCGTGAAAGGGCGTACGCATCCACTACACGTGGCAGCAACAGTAATTTGGTCTTCTACCATACATTCGCACAAACACGCATACTTATAAAATAGTACACATTATTGGTAGTAGCAACACATAGTCAGTTATGTCGAAATATAGTAGTATTTATATGTTATATCAGAGTTACATGCATATTAGTGAAATACACAGAACGGGTTAAAGGAATAACATCATGAGTGGTATCATAATGAACCTTGTTACATATCCTACTGTTTGGTGCGCTCTGCGAGGGAATCGCAGAGCGCATACGCAAGTTATGAATGATAGGGAATTATGAACTACTTAAGACTAAGGAATTCTGGCGGGAAGAGCAGAGCATACCCCCTGCAGAGATGACCCCCTCCTTTGGATTCCTTAGGATGAACCAGCCAATGATTGACGACCCCTTGGACATTCCTGAGACCCGGACCAATAGATGCAAGCCATACCATCTTCATTGTATTACTGTATTTGATTGTGTATATAAGCAGCAGCTTGTGATCCAGAGTGCAGACATCTTGTCCCCAGACTTCAGGATTGAATGACTGCACTGGATCCAGAGCGCCTGCGATAAGTAACGGCTGTATTTACTATTACTTCGCTTGAGCATATTTTTTCCACTTATTGCGAATAAATCTTTGTGCGTTGGAAACATAAATCGAGGTTCGACAATCGTTATTGGTTAGCGACCATACGCACATAACACAATGTACACAAAGATAAACTAAGGCCTTTCTTCATTGGTCCAGGGGTCACGTCGGTCCAGTACAATGAAGATCATAGGTCAGTTCAAAGGATTCCTATGATAAGGTGGGGGCAGCGTACTCCAACAGCTGTGCACATGTTGTGCCTGGGGGAATCGACCTAATCCAGTTTAAACCAAACTATTTGCATTCCAAACATACTATCATTTTGAGCATTATCTTCCATAACCAGCAATCGCAGGAAGCAATCGCTTAGCCGATAGTAGCAGATTCCTGATGGTAATGTGCAGATTAAAATGACACTAAACATTATACATTTATATATCTTGAGCCTTAGATACATTTAATGTATTTTTAACATTATTATATTAGAACTCTAAGGGCTAGATTTACTATCAGGCGTGATGCATGGCGGCTTCAAACCGCCATGCATCGCGGCGGTTTTCCGGCGTGTTTGCATTGCAAACAGCCGGATTTACTATAGGGCGAATTGAGGCTTCAATTTAAAATGACTGGCGATGTGTGGCGGATTGAAAAAGCTAAACCGCCGGCGGTTTTGTTCAAACCGCCGGCGGTTTGGATGAAACCGCCACAAAACCGCCACAAAACCGCCAGCCAAAAGACAGGACAGGACAGTTTTAATACCTGCTTCAGAATGGCTTGATAGCTTAAATATGCTGTTTGAACTATTTTGCCATTCAGAACATTAGAGAAAGTACCATTGACATTTAAATTATGTTGGCAATCATTATTTATTGATTAAGGGGCAAAATGAATAAAATATTATCTTATGAGGGAATAAAAAATTTTCATTATATAAAGGGGATAAAATTATTTAATTATTACATTATTTGGACAATATGTCATGACAAATTGTGCAACATAAATAATTATATCCACCATTAACAATCAGTTATTAATATTATATATTCACATTTTCTACAAAATATAATGCTATAACAGTGTCCCTTTAAAAAAAAAATATAAAAAAAAATTATTTTATAAATTATTATTACATTTATTTTGTCCCTTTAGCAATAAATAATGATTTTCCAAATGATTAAAATATCAAAAGGTGCTTTCTCTTATGTTCTGATTGACTAAATACCTGAAACAGCACACTGTTTGAACAATCTCGCTGCTCACAAGCAGCGCTTTCATTTTGGTCTATTGAATGGCGGTTTTCCGGCGGCTTTATAAACCCCCTAATAGTAAATCCGGCTGTTTGTATGTTGAACATTGTTGAAACCGTCATGGCGATGTATACAGAGGCGGGTTTGGAAACATCATTTTTGGCCGTTTGGACGGCGGGTTTAGCCTTAGTAAATCCGGCGATGGCTAAACCGCCGCCAAATCCGCCGAAAGTCGGCGGATTTACAAACACGCCTGATAGTAAATCTAGCCCTAAGTCTATTAGATTCAAATATAAAAGAATATGTGCTGAAACAGTATTAAATGAATACTATTTACAAATGTAAGTGTGTGTGTTGTTTTCCCATGCGATTGCACTATTTATCGAAGTGTACTAATCGCAATCGCATGATAAAACAATATTAATCAATCTAGCATACTTCATCCAATTATTTGACTTCCACAATATATACCTATAGTGTGTGTGCCCAGAGCAATAACATAATCATAATTCACACTGCATGGAAACTAAAATCGCCATTGTTTCTATTTTATTATTTGTCTGTAAATGGAAAGATTACATTAATTCAGTGGATCTCATTTATAAAGTGCTCTCAATATTCACCACTTGGTTATTCATCAGTGCAGTTGAATCCCAACTTTTGTGCACATTACAACCACTAGAAACAAGTCTAGCACCTACTAAATGACATATGCATACTGACAGTTATTACAACCAATCACAGCTGTCAATGGAGGAATGCAAATCTCCAATAAAATATTTATTATTAAAAATCATGTTGAACACATTTCTAACACACCAACAAGAAAAGAAATTAGAGAACACAACATGTGGTGTATGAGCTTTGTTGCAGTCCCATCCATTGTTTTATTCTCTTGGATAGAGGTTCAATCATATTAATCTCTTTGTGCGGATTTTGCACATGATAGTTTCTCATAAATCTCAATTGTCATCCAGATATTGTTACAGTACAATTTGTCATTACCCATAATGCAGCATAAAGGGGCTCAGTGAAGGTGGCAGTGAAGGTGTGTAAGTGTCTCATTGGTTGACAAATCTCATAGAAAGACAACTGTCCAGCCTCATAGTCCAGATATATCATAACTCTATAACAGGAAATATTGTGATGTAACTGAATCTTTTTACTGTCATGTAACACTACATATTGATTATTATTATTATTATAAATCCTACCCAAACACCAGGACTTGTTATTATATCCAATGTACGACTGATCTCCTTTCCTGTCTATACTGGGATAACACATCCCTACCTTCCAGTCCCCTGATTTACTGATCTCCACTTCCCAGCAATGTCGCCCTGAGGAAAAACCACCAGTGCTTAAAACCTGACTACCCTGAAATCTCTCTAAAGTTTCTGAGCAATTCTGTTTTACTTGCGACTGTGTTGCAGTTTTCAAGTCATTTGATATATGTACATAATAACCAGCTACGTTTGCATCCAATAATATGCCTCTAGGTGTCTGCACATCAATCCTTCCACTTACGGTAGTTATTATATCAGATAAACCTATGTGTAATATCTTTGCGATAAAACCCTCATTCAGATCTCCTACATCATGGACCCGTTTATCGTATTTCTCTTTGTCCGCATAATCTTGATTCTCAGTATCACATAAATCACCTCTGTCTGCTTCCTGCAAGAAAGCTACTGGAACAGTTATGTTACACAGCTCCTCAATGTGATGCATCTTCCTGGACAACTCGTCCTTCTGTACGTCCAGCTCCTGGATCAGATCAGAGACTAGAAGTAAAACTTGCTGTTCCTGTCTGGAGGGCTCACTCAGGACTCTCTTCTTTAGGGCTTCCAGCTGTCTCTCAATTTCTCTAAACAGTGAATCATATCGCTCGATTTCACCAACTGCTTTTTCTTGTACTTCATTCCTGCGATTCTGCAGACTCTGGACTCTTCTGTCAATCTCCTCTCTTTTTGAGGTCAGTTTCTTCAGAACATGTCTCAGCTTCTCTGTCTTCTTCTCAAAGGCCTCATCCAGTAACTCCACCAGGTGTCCTCTGTGTTCTTCATCAAGCCTACAGGTCACACATATACAGGCAGTGTCCTCAGTGCAGTAATACTCCAGGATCTTCTTGTGAATGGAACATTTTCTCTCTGTTATTGACATGGTGGGTGATATTAAAGTATGCTCCACTAACCTGTCATGTTTCCTCAGGTGATTATCACACATGGAGGTTTCACATTGCAGACATGTTTTAGCAGCAGGAACTGGAAAGTCACAGAAAGTGCAAAACACCCCATCCACCTCTTGCTGTGGCTGAGTACATTGAAAAGCCTCTGCTATTTTACACAGTGTCAAGTTTTTTTTTAGTTTAGGTCTTGTTGTAAACCTCTCCATGCATTCAGGACATGTATAGTCTTCCTTTTTCTGATGGTCCCATCTTTGGGTGATACAGACCCCGCAGAAGTTGTGTCCACATCTCAAGGTCACAGGATTTTTATAGATCTCCATGCAGATAGAACAGCGTAGCTCTGCTCTCAGATCCGTAGATGCCATGACTAAAAGCAGGGTAAGATAAATGAAAGTATTTATCTACTGAAGAGCAGAGTTCACTAACTTTATGACACAAGATAATCTTACTCTCAATCTAACTCTTATCTCTACTATTCACTTTCATCCTCTGGTATGTAACAGCATGATAGTAGTTGTTGTTTCAGTTACATATATTGAAAAAAAACAAATTGCACTGAAATGAGGTTAAAATGTAAAGACCCGCGAGGAGAAGTGCCTCACAGGGCGACTAACTCCTAGTACCTGGGGACTTACTACAATTTGCGTGGATGACTGGACCCTGCCCCTGCCTCCGTTCTAGAGAAGAAAGCTCTCCGTCCACTCGCTGGTATTGCCCTAGGAAGGGAAACGGAGAATTAAACCCGGGGCTACCAGGAGAGAAGTGTTCGAGACCGCGGCAATGAGCAGAGACACTCTAGTCAAGCTCGTTTGCAACCACCTCGTATTTTCTCTTGCCAAGGCGCGGGTCTACGGGTACCTGAGACCAGGAACAGTCCCGGCTGAAGTACCTCACTCACTTCTTTGTGAGGGCTTAACTGAAAGAGGGAATCGAGCATTATACTCACCGGGAACTCCCACTTCCGGTCCCTGCTTTCCTGCTCCTCCCCGACACCTGTGGGCGACAGATAACACACAGCCTCCCTCTGCTCTACCAGTGAGGCTAAGATGTATACCCACAACACTAAACTTACTGCAACAGGCGACCCAAACCTAACAACTACTAATGGCTGGTACGCAACTAGGATAAACAACTATAACACTAACTGGGTGTGGTGTACTACTCACTGTACTCTACGGGGCACACCAGCCGGTGCTCACGGTCTATTCCGGAGGGCTGTTCCCAACACCCTCACCCAGGTCTACTGAGAAGACTGTCTTCTCGCTATGGGGTCACCCACAGAATCCTAAGGACCGCCTGCACAAGGCCCGAAAGAGGCTCACTGGAACAGCACACCTACCAGAGTGTCGACTGCCGCACGGAACCACTGATCGACTGCCTCCACTCAGGCGGAACACGTATTGCACTCCGGAACCGCCAGAGAACCTGCACGGAACTAAGGACTGAGACACTCAACCAGAACCACGGGCCGCCCCTGGAACTCAATTGAGTTGTGCTGCACTGCCAGTGAGATACTCAATCACCACCTCTGGAAACCAACGTAACCCTAGGGACCTATGGGACGGGAAAACTACGGTGTATTCTTTCCTGGCTATGTGTAAACTTGTAACTATACTTGTCCCCACAGTACAGGTCAATACAGGAAAACAGCAAGTACAAGAGTCTACCTGGCCTGACGTCTTACACCTGGAAAGAAATATACAGTACACCAAAATATAATATACAAGGCAATATTCGCCGCACAGATGGAATAAAACTCTGATAAAGTATATGGCAAGCTAACCACACGAGTACACAGCTGCTAGCTAACCAGCCGGTTACTGCAGCACAAACAGGAGCCTTCTGCTCTACTGTTGTCTTCCACCTAGAGCACTCACCGCACACACACGGGACCGCACGCTACTTTGCTCAGGGCTCTCACGCCACTGACCACAATCAGGGCCTTATGCCCACACCATAGGCCACTCTGCCGAGCTCACTACAGAGCCTTGTGCTCTGACTACGGGCCTTAGCCCCCTTTCTACCTTGGGCTCTGAGCCCACTCACTAGGGCCTTGTGCCCTTCTACTTATGGGCTTTCAGCCCCTAACTAGGGCCTTGTGCCCTGTCACCTAGGGGCAGTAGCCCCTGCCTAATTAGGCCTTGTGGCCTTCCTCACTATGGCCTCTAGGGCACTAACTACCTACAAGGGCCTTGTGCCCTTTATGCACTATGGGCTTATAGCCCCCTGACTATCTAACTAGGGCCTTGTGCCCCTTAAACGCCCTTTGGGCTTTGAGCCTACTGACTTTCTAATAGGGCCTTCTGCCCTAATTCCCCTGGGCCTTGTGCCACTAACATGTGCCACTGGCCTAGCGCCCGACTTGCCCACAAGCCTTGTGCCCAACTTTTATCAAGAGTGTGCTGCAGGCGGGGGCCCGGTAGAGGTGGCGCCCAGAAGGGCCTTACCTGCTTTCCTGGTCTTCGAGGATCTTCTCCTGGCTCTTTCCCCCTCGGCCGCCACCTCTATGCTCAGCCGCTGCTTTCTTTTGTTGATCCCGACGGTGTTCAGGGGCAGAGGCACTCCTAGCCCTGACAAGGGCTCTCCGTTGCCGCTGATGATCTCGGCTGTCTTCTGTTCTTGATTGTGGCGGTGTTCAAGTGGCAGAGGCGCACTTAGCCCTGACAAGGACCCTCTGCTTCCGCTGGTGATCTCCGCTGGCTTCTTTTCTTCTTTACTTGATTGCGGAGGTCTCCGATGGACGTCTTCTCTCTTCTGGCTCCGCCGTCGCACTTTAAATGGCGGCGCGTGCCGGCTTAAATAGCCATCTACGTAATGATGCGGCGAGCCCGGCTTGGCCCGCAGGGGATTCAAATGGCCGGGAGGTGAGCCCCGCTCAGCTCACCACCCCGGCCGAACGGAGAAGACTGCCGCCGCCCTGAGAACGACGACAGCCCTCCTCAGGTAAGTTCCCCAAACAGATATATGAAAGTGTGATGATGGTAGTTGTTGTTGTTGCAGTTACATTTTAAAAGGGCTAGAACTGGGCTGTTAATAAGAAAAAGGCTTAATTTATATGCACAATAACCTGTAATAAGAATCTAACCATCCTTCTGCAGTTACACAGAGGATATTGCATATTCAAAATATTCAAGAAACACAAAAACAGAAAAGGAGTGGAGGGTTCTACAGCTTTGATATTTTAAACTTGCATAATAATGTTCCTCTAGCAGCCATGATTCTACATATTTGGTAGGGATGAACTGTGTAAGAGGAGGCAGAATGATTATGATGAACATCAGAGCAGAAGTGGTTTGTATCAACAGAGATGCTTGTGATACCCCCAAAAGTGACTATTATCTAGATATGGTCCCTGACCCCCGTGTTTTGGTTTTGTATTCGGTTTTGGATCTGGATTACCGTTGTGTTTTGGTTTTGGTTTTGGTTTTGCAAAAACACCCTTGCGTGTTTTGGTTTTGGTTTTGTTTTCATTTTGTTTTGCAATTTGTTAAAAAAATTACATTTATTGTTGGTAAAATAACATAATTTAGGTATTATTTTGTAGCTACATTATTATTAACCTCAGTAACACTAATTTTCAGTCATTTTTTATAAGGATGAGCGGGCTCGGATTTCTCTAATCCGAGCCCACCCGAACAGTGCGGATCCGACGGGATCCGAGCACTGTTCGGGTATTTCCGGCGCCAAAAAATGAAACTGAGGCTCTGGATTGCATAAATTCCCCGCTCGCACCCGGCATCTTCAGTCGGGCTCAGATCATTGAAGAGGGAGGTTATAGGTTTAGTGGTGCTCTGTCCTGTGTCCTGTGTCCTGTCACTCTGTCCTGCTTAATATCCAGTGGTTACTTGGTCCTGTGCTCTGTCCTGCTGATCAGTCCAGTGGTTATTTTTTCCAGTGCTCTGTCCTGCTGAGTGCAGTGGTGCTTTTGTCCTGTGCTCTGTCCTGCTGAATCCAGTGGTGCTGCCTGTGTCCTGTGCTCTGTTCTGCTAAGGGCATTGTCATTTATAAATTATTCAAAAGTTATAAAAAAATTAAAAAAATATTTATAAAAAACTTATACAAAAATAATTTAAAAAAATTATAAAAAAATTATAAAAAAATAATTAAAAGAAAGATAAAAAAATTAGTTAAAAAATAATAGGTACTGCTATTTCAAAGTCAAACGACATTCACTGTTGCTGCTGTACCAAAAAATAATAGGTACTTCTATTTAAAAGTCAAACTACGTTCACTGTTGCTGCTGTACCAAAAAATAATAGGTACTGCTATTTACTATTTATTTATTTATATACTGTTCATTATTTCTGTAGTTCCAAAAAATAGGAACTGCCAGTTCTATTACTACGGTCATTGTTTGTGTAGTTCCAAAAAATAGGAACTGCCAGTTCTATTACTACGGTCATTGTTTGTGTAGTTCCCAAAAAATAGGAACTGCCAGTTCTATTACTACTGTCATTGTTTGTGTAGTTCCAAAAAATAGGAACTGCCAGTTCTACTACTACGGTCATTGTTTGTGTAGTCCCAAAAAATAGGAACTGCCATTTCTATTACTACGGTCATTGTTTGTGTATTTCCCAAAAAATAGGAACTGCCAGTTCTATTACTACGGTCATTGTTTGTTTAGTTCGAAAAAATAGGAACTGCCAGTTCTATTACTACGGTCATTGTTTGTGTAGTTCCAAAAAATAGGAACTGCCAGTTCTATTACTACGGTCATTGTTTGTGTAGTTCCAAAAAATAGGAACTGCCAGTTCTATTACTACGTTCATTCTTTCTGTAGTTCCAAAAAATAGGAACTGCCAGTTCTATTACTACGATCATTGTTTGTGTAGTTCCAAAAAATAGGAACTGCCAGTTCTATTACTATGGTCATTGTTTGTGTACTTCCAAAAAATAGGAACTGCCAGTTCTATTACTACGTTCATTCTTTCTGTAGTTCCAAAAAATAGGAGCTGCCAGTTCTATTACTACATTCATTGTTTCTGTAGTTCCAAAAAAAGGGGAACTGCCATTTCTATTACTACGTTCTTTGTTTCTGTAGTTCCAAAAAAAGGGAACTGCCATTTCTATTACTATGTTCCTTGTTTTTATAGTTCCAAAAAAGAGGAACTGCCATTTCTATTACTACGTTCTTTGTTTCTGTAGTTCCAAAAAAGGGGAACTGCCATTTTTAATACTATGTTCTTTGTTTTTATCTGTGCAGTGGAATTCAGAACTGTTGAGGGTGATATATTGTGGCCCCGGTACCAAATTGGGTACCGGGGCCACTCCACTACGCAGTCCAGATAGATGCGTATCAACTACATTCAGTGTTGGGGCCAAATCCAAAATTAATGAAAATGACCTGTCATCGTCAAAAACAAGAAGTATTGACGCGCTCGAACTACACCCTGTATATGCTGCAGAGGATGTAGGAGCAGGCAGCTGTGCAGTGGAATTCAGACCCGTTGAGGGTGATATATTGTGGCCCCGGTACCAAATTGGGTACCGGGGCCACTCCACTACGCAGTCCAGATAGATGCGTATCAACTACATTCAGTGTTGGGGCCAAATCCAAAATTAATGAAAATGACCTGTCATCGTCAAAAACAAGAAGTATTGATGCGCTCGAACTACACCCTGTATATGCTGCAGAGGATGTAGGAGCAGGCAGCTGTGTTCAGAATAGACTGGAAATTAGTGGAAATGATTGTTATTGAATGTTATTGAGGTTAATAATAGCGTAGGAGTGTAAAAAAAAAACAAAAAATGGATTTTAGCGCTTTTTATGCTTTTTTAAAAATAAATCAGAACCCAAAACCCTAAATCAGAACCAAAACCTTTCGTCAAGTGTTTTGGCAAAACAAATCAGAACCCAAAACCTCAAGCTAATCAGAACCCAAAACCCAAAACACTAAAAGTGCCCAGTGCACACCCCTAATTTTTTATTCAATTTTGACCACCTCCTATGTCACAATATGATTTTCATACACTTGAAAAGAAAAATTGCTGCAGATATTGCCAGTGATAACAAAAAGGCCATTGTCATGCCTGGGCATAAGACCAAAAATCCACCTCTTAAGTGTGGAATTATTTTTACACAAATCCTGGCAAGAGTTGTCTATCCATTTGTAGCGTTTTTAAAGCCACTCTGAGTAGAGGTAGGGACCTTAACCATCTGGGATCCTCATCCATGTTTTGTCATTTTCCAGCGAGTTCTTGGAAAACTGTTGGGAAAATCAGAAACTTAGGTTAAAAAAAATAACAACAAGCAGTCCAGCATAATCTACCTCCCTTCTCTCATCTACATCTACATCCCAGCACCTGCAATCTTCCCCCCCAACACCTTCATAATCAATATCCCCTGAACCAACAATTGGCAGTTAAACAATCTTTTGCAAGAGGAAGCAAGAATGAAATCTGTCACCCAGTCGCAAAGCGGATCACAGACGCCCTGGGTACTATGCTAGTGTTAGATCTGCGTCCAATGTCCACTATTAATACAGTTGGTTTAAGACATTTAATTGAGGTGTTCTGTCCCTGTTAGCAAATGTCATCACTATACCATTTTACTAGAAAAGCTAATTCTCTCCTGTACCGGAAATTTAATTATTGGGTGACAAAATGGCATTCTACCCACTGTACACTTAACCGCAGATATGTGTACAAGCGGAACTGGGCAAACTAAAGATTATATGACTGTGAAAGCCCACTGGGTTGGTCATTCGCCTTCCCCAGCATGGACAGCAGCAGCATGTACCCAAGTACGTCACATTTTTGAGAAGTAGGCTACTCTATGTATCAGTGGCTTCAGTAAGAGACATACAGCTGACAAACTGTTCCAAAAACTAAGGGATGTCATTGAAAGATGGCTAATCCTGCTTGGAGTCTCCTGAGGATATGTCATTTCTGATTACGACCACAATATTGGTCAAGCATTACAGCGGGGTTGAATTCCATCACATTTCATGTTTTGCACACACTATCAACTTGGTGTTACAGAACTTTTTAAAAATGACATGCAGGAGATGCTGTTTGTGTCCAGAAACATTTAGGGTCAATATCTGGTTTCTGCAACAGCATGTAGGAGAATGCAGCAGCTGCAAGAAGACTAGCATTCGAGGGGAATATGCTTTAGTCCAGCAAAGTAGTTACCTGTGAAGAAAGTGCAGACACGGTTAGCTTGAGTCAAGTGATTGCCTTAATAATACATTTTGAAAAGATGCTACAGAAAATTATAGTGTGAAATAAAACAAAATAAATGTGCTAACTATATTTTAATTGTCGATTAAATACTTAATTTTCTTTGCAAGGATCCCAGACTTATCAACATCTTGTTTGGACATCTTCTCCTTCAGTTTCTCTGGCAACTGCTTGTTGTAAAAAAAAATTGCTTTCCCAAGACACCCAGTAGTGATGCAGATGAGTCCGCACAACATTTTGATATTTGCTCTGCTGTAAAAGAATTGCCCAAAAATTGTGACAGCTCTGCCTAAAATCAACTAGTAATTCCATTTGGAAGGCCATTATCGCCAATTACATCATACTACACAGACTTCTATGATGGTGGGATGAATTAGTATTGTTTGAGGAAGATTATCACTAGACCCTGCCACCTCTCCTGTTTCGGAGTGAGCTATGGTACAATAAAATGTAACTGCAGATTTAGACCAAGACTGTCAGCCCTATTATTTCTATTTCAGCAATTACAATTAGCAATGGAGCAATGGAGCTCTTCTCTTTGGGTGTTACCTATATAACGCAGCACAATTTGCCTGCAAAATCTACAGACAAGCCTGCTTGTCTTCCTCTTCATCAATGACTCTTAGCAATTGAGCACTCGTCTTTGGGTGTATATTACACCCAAACATTATTAGTGAAAATTAGGAAAAATACAGTTTAATCCCTGATAGGCCCTCCACCATCCTTTGCATGTTAATAGTAGGATTGGTTGGAGTTATGGTCAAGGTCACACATTTTTTTGACAAATCCTTCAAACCAGCCCAGATGTCAAACTGTTGTGGTCTGCCACCTGCGTCATCCCTGCTTGTGTTTGGAAAGTGCAAATTGGTGCCAGAACCTCATGTGCCAGAACTGCTCCCACTGGTGCCACACTGCTGTCTCTGGTGCAGGACTTACACAATCAACCGCATCATCATCAGCGCCCTCGTCGGATAACCAACTCTCCCCCACATCCTCTTCTAAAGACAAAGTGTCATCCTCACTTGGTGTATCACCGGCTACACTCGGGCTGTTCAGGCACACATCAGCAGAACTGCTGAAAGGACCCTTCTTTATGGGTACACTAACAGAATGCTCACAATTAGACATGCCACTGTTGGATGGACTCTCCACAGGGATTGGTGTCATTTCTGATTCAGAGCAAACATTATCCTCTAATGCCTTACTGTTATCTTGCAGCTCGGCTTTGACGCGCAACAGTAGTTGTGCACCACTTGTAGGCTCTGTAACATTTTTGGATCTGCCACTAATAGAGAAAGGCGAAGGCCCCATTCTTTCTTTGCCACTGCGTGTGTAGAATGGCATGTTGGCAAAAAAATTTTTATCGGCACTTAACTTTTCCTCAGTTACACTTCTTTTTCGCTTCAACACAGTAAAACATTTTTTGGGATGTGTTTTTTGAATGATTTCAAAACACTGTGCACTTTGACATCGCCTTGCCCAGATGACGTACTGAGAACACTACCATCAGGACTGGTAACAGAACCTGGTTGCTCATTCTGCTCATATGTGGACTGCTTTGAATCCATTCTGAGCCCAAAGCACTTGTAGTGCTAAAAATTATTTGGTAGATACTGCTGACAAATAGGACTTTTGACAGCCAGAAATATTTATGCACAATTATGGGGACACCCCAAAAGCACTTTGAGTGCCAAATATTGAAAGAAAAAAAACCCCCTCTATCCTCCTCTCTTCTCTAGCGATTTTTATTAGCACAATTGGAATCAGAATATTGTATTCTCTGTCCCTGCTCTAATCAGCCTGTGACTACACCCTGCTCTCTCCCTCTGTCAAATGGCGATGGATTGCTGTGGAGGCGTGTATTTATAATCTTCAAGTATCGCGAGAACCGAGCCCCGAGATCCGACGACGTCACGATGACGTTCGGCCTCGATTTGGATTCCGACTCGGCTCGGTACTCGGAAACCCAAAGTTTGGGTGGGTTCGGTTCTCGAGGAACCGAGCCCGCCCATCTCTACTATTATCACTTATGAAATTTGAATTTCCATCTGGTTTTCAACTACAAGACATACAACACTTTGTCACATTTTACAACCTAACATTTCATTTTTAACATGTTGTTTTTCTGACAGAAACCATTATTTTTCTGCATTAATGTCCAGTATTCAGGCCATTCTTCAGCAAGTTTTACTTCTTGCCTACATGTATCTTCAGTGTTGAATTCACTATAGAGAATCGGATTATGTCTCTACTACTTTTTAAAACTTTCTTTTCTTGTTTATTGGCCCAAAGTAACAGCTTTTTTTATTCATTTCTGAAATGGTTTCACTGATTTCTCTTAAATATTTTCATGTATGCTCAGTCATATGTACTTGTATGTAGCCAGTGTGACCGGGTAGGAGAGGCCCAGCCCGGTACCATCTCCCTCAGTAGATGGTGTTTATAACAGCCAAGAGATTTCACACAAGTCCAAAGGTTGGTTCATGCAACTGGCCTCAGTCAGTTTTATGCAGTAAGAAAACAAAAGAAAACTCCAACATAAACATCTTGCCGTCCCGCTCTAACTAAACCCTGTTCACTCCTAACAAACTAAGACAAAAACAAAAACGTTCTAGCACAGTAACTTAAAGGATATCAGACTTTCTCTCACAGAGACTCTGCAGCCCCTGTCACCAGGCACTGAAAGAATGACTGAGCTGCCTTGCAGTCTTTTACTTGCTCCACGCAGGTGCAACTCCTTATTACTACTGGCAACTTGGAAAACCGGGTACTAATCCAGTGACTTTGTCACACCAGGGTTTATGTTATGAGAGCAACGATTGCTGGTTGCTACGCCAAAAAAACACAAGCCTGTGTGGAGGAGAAAGAAAACAACTGAAGCAAAAGGAGAAAGAGGGGTGTCTGTTACAGAGAGGACTGAGAAACAGAAAGTTGCAGGGAAACAGAGAGGAGTGTGGAGTGTTACAGAGAAGGAGAGATATAGATCATACTTACCAACTTTTGACTCTTTTACTCTGTGACAAAACGAGTATGATAGCCCTGTGACCATTCTGGTTCTCGTTTCTCACATAATGTGGGTTATAGTCCTTTTTATAGCCCTTGCTTTTGTTCCCCAGCTCACCAGACTACAACTGCATTGTCCAATAACATGTGGTTAAGGGGACATTGTTGTTCAATGTAAATATGTATATTGTGTATTATATATTAATGACTTGCAGTAATGTTATCCATTGTCCTTTAAACTAAAGCCAGGGGGATTATGGGTAAAGATCAGGTTGCCAGGTGGTGGAGTGGGAAAACTAATTAGTGTCCATTGTTCTCACCAGGCTAGTCCAGACAGGCCATCTAAAAGGGGAGGTTCTGTGGAAGGACAGCTCATCTTCACTCCCCTCTCCAACCCCCCCTAGTCCAGCACTGAACAATGGTTAAAAAGATTAGACCCAGGGGTTTTCCCAGGGAGGGGAAAGACTGTGGAAATTAGACCTGAGATATAAGGAGCCACTTCAGGGGGGAGGGGGGTGTTCATTCTGGGATTTCATTCATGAAGACTGCAAGATCTAGTTTTTGAGTTGTAGTTCTCTACTAGCATCTATATATGCAGCTGAGAGAGATCCATGGGTCGTGAAGTCTGGACAGCCAGGTGACTTTAACTCCTTAAGCTAGTGGGGTAGGGGACAGATGATGCGGTAAACCGGCTGGCATTTATTTACTGTGTGTACATAATATTCTAGTGTTTGTATGACAATAAATATACTGTTGTATCTTTATAACTGCATTTGCCTGAGTGACTATACGAATCCTAGAAGGTACTGGGTAGACTTCCCTGGCATAGGAAGGCACCCGTGGGTGGCCAGCCAGCATGAAGTGGGTAGCATTGGGCCAGATAAACCCGGTATCTTCACATTTTTGGTGGCAGCAGTGGGATCACTCAGTCCCAGGTCCTCTTTGGGTAGAGCTGCAGGGGAACTGTATCGTGATATATTCCAGGGCTCTGCAAAGCAGTTAGCACTAGAAACCAGTTACCACATTATCCTGAACTTATTCCTAAAGGCTTTAAGGTAGAAAGTGTCACGAAAAGCGTTGTGGGCTTTAAGCGAGGGAAGATGCCGCCTAAGTGCCGATTTGATAAGGGGAAGCGCACCCCACCAGAGGAGAACGGAAGATGGAACCATGTCTCAAAAAGGGGAAATCACAGTGCGGTGATCCCTGGGAGTAAAATGGGTGTGAGCTCTAGGAACAAGAGAGCACATCACAGCCCAGTGTTGAAAAAGTTCCCAAAGGAAGGATGAAGCTGTCCAGTACAACCAGGAGAAAGGTGTACTGGGATGAAGGACTGTGGCAGTGTCTGCAGGATGGGGATATGGATGTGTTGCACCACCCCACCACAATGCAGCACATTTTGGATTACTGGGATGAGGCGTGCCCAAAGATTATTATGTGGGAAGGAGCCAGTCTACAGGAGAATTGGAGAACCTGTTGGATGTGTTTCTAATGTTGAAAGAGGAAACAAGTGACTGTAATTTTCGGGACGAACCAGAATGGGATGATTTTACACATGAAGTTATTTGTACTATGCAGAATCTGGCCAAGGGAGAATCCAGTTACAACAATATTCAGCAGTACAAACAAGACGGAAATGGACTGTTACAGCACAGGGACATGCCTGATGAATCCCCTGCAAATGTACTAATAGAATCTGTCCCATTAGCAGATTCTACAGATCCACTAGAGACAATGAGTATGGACGAGTTGATAGTGGAATGCCAGATCCGGGGTGTACCTTACCTGTACTGCACACACATGGATATCTTCAAACGTCTTTTAAAAGATCAGGGGCCCGATTCATCAAGGTACGCAAACGCATACATATCTGCGTTGCATACTTTGAGTGACGCAAACAATTACGCGAGTGAAATAAGTACCTCAAACAGCAAAAACACACCCTCCTGTGGTCCTCTACACTTAAGGAACGGAAATAAGCAGTGCAAACGTTATAAAACACACCCACCTGCGGATCTTTAAAATGGTACAAGCACAAGCGGCGGATTTCAAGCGATTGACGGGAAGCTAAGCAATGTATATGTAACGCCCACTGTGGGAGGGTAGAACAGTTTGTTTACACATAACACAACATAATCGCTGGTGCTTATTTTCACAGGGTAGCTCTGTACTGAATAATCAGTGTCCAATAACAATGATGTGGTACACTCTGAACCTTGTTTCTCGTTTGCTATTAATTAGTGTAAAACACACTTTTCACTAAAACATACATGGCCTTTCTGTGTTTTGGATTTCAAATCGCTGTACAGTATGCAAAATGCATGAATCTGACTACATTAAAAGCACATACATAAATAATGACTCGATAAAAATGTATGTTGTACTTGAAATCAATCTGGATCTGGCTTTTCAGGAAAATGCATAGCATACTCTTCCATACAGTATACACACACACACACACACACACACACACAAGAGTGTACATAACCCCCCAAACAGATTAAGGGTTTCTGTCTGGATTAGAACTCATGACTGTTCTCAACACAGAGAACAACAACAATACAGCATGCGTGCTACACAGGCAACTCACACTTAATAGTACTCTTCATTATTCACACAAATTACTAACAAAATACCAATCTCACAGGTAGCTCACTTGCAGGGCCGGACTGGCCATCTGTCACTTC
Source organism: Mixophyes fleayi (assembly GCF_038048845.1). Taxonomy (NCBI): domain Eukaryota; kingdom Metazoa; phylum Chordata; class Amphibia; order Anura; family Limnodynastidae; genus Mixophyes; species Mixophyes fleayi. The sequence goes on along the minus strand of NC_134407.1, from coordinate 203,423,595 downwards.
TGGCAGATGTCAGAAGGGCCGATGGGCAGATGGGCCGGTCCGTATGCCGGCCGAGCAGGAGCACTGTGCGCTCTGCTCGGCGGACGGAGAATCAGTGACTGCCGCATACGCGAGCAATCACATGGGACGGCACCTGTCACGTGGTGCCGTCCCATGTGATTGCTCTCATAGGCGGCAGTCACTGATTCTCTGTCTGCCGGGCAGCGCGCAGAGTGCTGCTGCTGGATGTACAAAGGTAAGTGTCTACAGTTAAGGAAATCCGAACAAGATAAAGTAGAACTGACAGTAAGAAATTCATCTTTGGGTGGATTTTAAGGCGTTAAGCTAAAAAACAAGAGCGCAGTTACCCTGGTGGTGTTTTCTGGATTTGATTGGTCCATGATGGCGGTAACGACCCATTTGCGCACTCCTACCTAGACTTATCACGGGGGCTGTTTCAAACAGATCAAGTGGGAGTAGACAGCCCTCCCTCATAAGTTTCCCACTCATACAAATAAGACTAGAGGGTTCCTCAGCATTCTATTGGCCAGTTTAAAACCGGACTGGTAAGTGTAGCGATGACTGCGACATGGGAATGTTGGTGATCTGGGACACACGTGAACCACATCGGGAAGTTGTGTGCTCTGTTTTTTTGTTTTTTAATTTTAACTTTTTTTTTTCCCCTTTTTTTATTTTTTATTTTTGCTTTACAGTTATACAAAATAAGTGTACAAATGTCACTTCCACTCTAACTGCTGCAACTTCTTTAATAAGTTTTGAATCTTTTTGACCCCATGAAATGTAAAACTTTATTTCGGACAGTGTGTAATGACAAGATAGCTGTAGACTTGCAAGAGTAGAATATAATACCAATCTGGAGACTCTTCCTAATAACCAGCAAGTAGAACGGTTGTGTTTTTATTTTTATTTTTAAATAGAGAAATAAAATAAGAACAAACTCTCTGGATTCTTACTTGACCAGGTTCACGAGGAGATCAGAGTAGACGCCACACTTGAAGTTATAGCTGACTTTTATACCTTAGTATGAAGTGGATGAATTAATAGAATATCTTCAGTTTTCTACAAAGTAGAAGTGTCCCGTCCTGTCCATTAACTCACCTCCACCGTGGGTGGTGAGTAATGTGATCGGCAAATATCCCTGGCTGACAGCATCATTCATTCACCGACTGCAGAGGCAGCAGAAGATTTGAAACAAGGACTAGTTACAACACTTCAATTGGAAGTAGCACCTGTATAATTACAACTACAACCTGATCTTAGTTTGAGCCAGTCAGTCACCAAGAGCCTAAATGGTCAAGTGGGGGCAGATTAAGGAAGTGGGGATGGGTTTTATGCTACGAATGTTCCAAAGCCTACATCATATGTCATGTGACGGTGGTTGCCATAGAAATCATATGGCACGTTGCAATCTGTAAATTATTTAATAGCGGTTTAAACTTAAATTATTTTTTTTTGTTATTATAAATTTCTTCAACATTTTGCAGCCATCCTCCTGTGTTACAATGTGTCAAATGTGCTTGTGGATCTGCACTAGTGGGCAGCACCGTGGCTTAGTGGTTAGCACTTCTGCCTCACAGCACTGTCATGAGTTCAATTCCCAACCATGGCCTTATCTGTGTGGAGTTTGTATGTTCTCCCCGTGTTTGCGTGGGTTTCCTCCAGGTGCTCTGGCTTCCTCCCACACTCCAAAAACATACTGGTAGGTTAATTGACTGATGACCCTAGTGTGTGTGTGTCTATATTAGGGAATTTAGACTGTAAGCCCCAATGGGGCAGGGACTGATGTGAGTGAGTTCTCTGTACAGCACTGTGGAATTAATGGCGCTATATAAATAAATGATGATGATGATTAGCTGTTATATTGTGATGTAGTCTGTGATGGGTATGTATGTGTGTGTGTGTAGGTAACATTAATAGGGTCTCAGTTTACAATAATCTGTATCTCCTCATTTTCCCACGCTAGTGGGGAAATCACCTAATACTCTAAATAGAACAAGCGCATGAGCTACGCTCATTGCGCAGCGGAGGTCCTAGCTAGTAGGAACTCCGCTATGCAATGAACTTAGTTCATTGCGTTAGGTTTATTTAAAGTATTATGTGATTTCCCCACTAGCGTGGGAAAATGACCTAATACTCTAAATAGATATAGCGCATGAGCAACGTTCATTACGCAGCGGAGTTCCTAGCTTGCTAGGAGCTGTTTGCGGCGGCTCCTGTGATTTTTTTTTTTCTTCAATCAAGATCAAAGAATCGTTGGATTTACAAATATGGGCATCTCCTAGGCGAAGACATGAAGAGATTACAAGCCTGGACATTTGGAAGTATAAATAACTTTAGGACTGGGGCAAGCCGGACTGTTGGAATTACAAATTTATTTGGGACATTTGTAACAACCATTTTTGGATTGAAAGCTGCTGACAAAAGAAAGCAAACTTCATCGGTGAGTATCAGGGAATTTATTATTTTTAATAAAAATATATGGGTAAATGAGGGTGCTTACTGTGTTTATTGTGGGTTTATTATTTTTATTAAATGTTAGTGGTTTTAACGAGGGTGTGGTGGCTTTTTAAACATTTTCTTTTGTGGAACTACAGGTCCCAGCCAGCGATGGATGTCAGGGCATGTTGGCACTTGTGGTTCTCCAAGTGCCAACATGCCCTGGCTGTCGTGGGTATGCTGGTGCTTGTAGTTATACAAGCAGCAGCATGGCCACAATATTTTGGGCAGCCTGGCTGACTGGGACTTGTGGTTCCACAAAACAAAATGGCGTCTGTTTTTTTTTTACCATTTATCACCGTTATTACCCTACACCCACCACCCAGGGGTGTAGGAAGAGCCCTAGTGCTATCAGCACTGGGCTGGGTGTCTCTAGGGGGGGGGCTCGCTCATTTTTTTCGGCGGACCCCACTCCCTAGGGAATCCAGCCCAGCGCAGAACAGCCTGGGGTTGGTTAGTCATTATGGCAGGGGGACCCCTGCTGCGTGTCCCCCTGCTATAGTGCCTCCAACCCCGGCTGGTTTGCCTAGTGCTGGTTAAGTGACCCCATGCAAAATTTTTCCCTGATTTTCACGGAACCAGCAGTAGTCAGGCAGCACTAGGGTTGAGCATGAATAGAGGGGGGACCCCAACCTTTTTTTCTTTTTATTTTAACTTTTATCTATTCTTTACAGGTTTTACAGCTGCCGGAGCTCCGGCAGCTGTATGACAGGCAGTGTAACAGTGATGTGTATACAACTGCTAGCAAGCAGCGTGTTGTATCTGGCGTGTTTGAAAGCAAACTCTCCTGATTTTGCTTAATCGCAGCTTGATACATTTGAGACTTATATAGCTTCAGTGGCAAACAGTCGGGAGTTTGATCTCTGGCGATTTTGCAAATAGCGCTTTTGACAGAAGCACAACTCTGGCGATTTTGCATAAAATCTCTGCTTCATACATTTGCGAGTTTCAACTCTCCCAAGAAAATCGCTGATTTTGCAAAATCGCACCTTGATACATTTACTCCCAGGGCTGGTTGGAGGTTTCTAAATTACATGTACCCATTTTTTTTTCCAAATAGGGTCTCCAGCATTTGAGGATCCAGACAAGAAGCAACTAAAGACACCAGCAGCCACAGGTAGTAAAAGTGACAAACACACTGGTGGGGAAGTCACAAATTTTGGTGAGTGTCTCATTTAGTGAGATTTGGTCCGACTACAAGGACAGTTGGGAGGTAAGTCCCACTTCACTGCTTGTGAAGGCAGAGCTGCGTTCAACAGTAGTGCACACAGTATTGCCTGTGTATTTGTCTAACATTTTGTCTAATATGATAACCATGTTACATAATAGGGACCCCTTGTCTTAAATACCCCGTGCCCCCCAAGCATTAATCCAGCTCTGGTTAGCAGGAGAGAGCGAATAGCTGCTCCGAGTCCCTGGATAGGACACAGCCTGCAGAGCAAGGCGAGGAGCTCTAAGTCTCACAAGATTTGGTAATCTCGTGAGACTAAGAGCTTCGCTGCTCACTTTACAGAAAGTTCCCACCCTGATGGATGTCAGCAGCACCAGAAGTATAAATAAGTACAGTGGGCTGGGGGTGACATAATGTGCCTGGGGGTATGGCATGATGTGGCTGGGAGGGCGTGATAAATGTAATGTTTTATTATAATGTATGTATCAATGCCCATGTTGGCCACACTCACAACACAATGTGGTCACGCCCTTTTCGGCAGCACGCGGTTTCTTTCCTACTGGACCTGAGATGGGCCTGTGTACTTTAAATGCCAAGGCTGCTTTTAGTCCCAGTCCGCCCTGAGCAGAGCTGTGTGTCAGAGAACAGCAGACATGATTGCCTTATCCTGGGCCCGGGTGAAGCGTTAGAGGAGATGTAATTTATTTGGTGTTTTTATACTTTCCTGCTTTATTGTAATATCCCATATGCGTAATAATGGCTTGTAAATCCTGCTATATTTTGCAATTAAATATCTTTGTGCTTTGGAACCACAAGAATCGCATTGGACAATGTTTATCTGGTAAGCGATAAAAATTACTTTAATAGGTGTGACAGGCGGTAAGAGGAGAAGTCACAGGACTTGACAGTCCCCTGCAGGAGTGTTCTTCAGATTGCGCCAAGAGAGTCTGTGGATGGGGAGGGAGACTTTTATTTTCAGTGAATCACGAGTGAGCAGAGAGAGACTACAATAAAGATGGACACAAGAGTGACTATTTGTTTCTGGTATCACTGAATCCGTCTGGGATTCAGATAAGTGAAGTCACACAAACACACACCTTGAGATATATATATATTTGTGACATCAAAGGATATTTCCAAAACCCCCCTCCCACCCCTACCCAATTAGAGCTGTCCCCCAGGTGATAACTATAATTATTACAGTGCTAGAGACTTGGCCACGGTATTTACTGCACTACAGGACTATACCACTAAACCAGTTAGGGCAATGTAAAAGCAGGATAAACAGAACGCAACCTGAACGCAAGTTGCATTTAAAAATATGTGTCACGTCTGAGCATCTGTCTGTACCCAGACTGGGTTGTGTCTCTGGAGCTGGACTGGTGACTACGTGGACAAAGCTGAGTGGCCTCATAATGTTCCTCTGCATGCAGGGCCATCTGAACAACATTATGGGCCCCCGGGCAAAGCAGTGCATCGGGGTCCCTACATATATATATATATATATATATATATATATATATATATATAGATGTATAGAGATACAGATACAGATATAGATATAGATAGAGATAGAGATAGATAGATGTACTTGCTCAGTGACCCTTGAAGGTTTTTTTTGCAGGTTTTTTTCTTTTGCAGGATTATTTATTCTCATTAAGAGCCCTGCCTATGGGGCCCCCTTGCCTGTGGGGCCCCTGGGCACCTGCCCATCGTGCCCAATGGAAAAGATGGTCATGTCTGCATGTAGTGAATGGACTGGTGCAGATGGTGAACACACTAGCAGAGGAGAGTAAACAGGAACTGGACTGCTGGACCGGACTGGAACCTGAATACTAAACCAGAGTGGAACCGGAATGCTGTAATCGGAATGCTGAAAGACGATTGCTGGAACCGGGACTGGAACCGGAATGCTGGAACTGGAATGCTGGAAGTGGATCACTGGAACCGGAATGCTGTAATCGGAATGCTGGAAGTGAATCATTGTAACCGGAATGGAACTAGAATGGATGGAATCAGAGTGCTAGAATCAGACCGGAGCCGGTATGCAGACTGCACTGTCTGAGCTGGATTAATAGCAAGACTGCAGACTGTTGGGAACCAGGTTGGCATCTGAAATACAACATTGCCCTAGCAACAGGTAAGGGCTCCAATAAGTCCTTTAATAGTTGTTGTTGATTACTGATTGGAGACTGCAGTCAGCTGGGCAGGACCAGCACTCTGAGTTGCTGAGATGGATCAGGTGACTATATCCAAGAAGGCAGCTCCCATGAACTGGTTTTAGAGGGAATGTGAAATGGAGGCTGTTATCACCTGATTGGCTGAGAGGAATTATGTGACCAAATCCAAGATGACCGCACCCATACTCTGATTTTGGAGGGATCTCTGGAGTGGAGAAAGATTGGACAGCATCTTATAGAGAGGTCTGAAACCAGTAGAGCCTGAGGACCGCAGGGACAACTTGGAAATGCAGCGAAGAGGTGTCAGGTGCCGTCTCCGCACTCTCCACAGGCGCCAAAGACAGACACCTTCTCTCTGCAATCCACGTCCTGTTGCCTAGCAGCAGAACTCTATCTCTGCTCACCTGTCTGCAGCCAGCATGTTTAAACCGCCTAAATCTCCCTAACCCAATCAGGAGGCACCTTAGGGTAGATAAAGCAGCCTCTGACACATGTCTAGTGCCAGAGTATTAGTTCCCACCAGCTCCAGCATTATTCCCATTTATCCAGATTGCTCTCCTGTGTTTTGACTCCTCGGCTTGCTTGACTTCTCTCCCGGATCTCCCTGTGTACTTCGTTGCCTGCACTGGTATTGACCTTGGACCGTTCCTGATTACTCTCTGCCTTCTCTCCGTGGTACTGCGTTTCTCTGGTTTTGACTCGGCCTGTCTGACTACTCTCCATTCGCTGCTCTGGTAACTATCTGGAAGAACCGCGACCTGTGCATCACACGCAGCAAAGCCCAAACCTCCTTGCGGGGGTCCCTGGCGAACACCGCCTTTCAGTTTAGTAGCGCCAGTACCAGTCAGTGATATTCCTGGTGAAGACGTGACAAGAGGTAAGTGACAGAACCTCAGAGCCTGGTGTGTGACAGTACCCCCTGCCCCTTTTGAGGGTGGTTCCTAGACACCTCTTGGACTTCAAAGGGAAGTTTGCATGGAAGAAATGGACCAAGCATGGAGCATGTACATCAGTGGCTTTAATCCAGGCTCGTTCTTCTGGACCGTAACCCCTCTGTCACTCACCGGACTGTGAGTGCTACTTCTAAGGTAGCTAGGAACCGTGTCCGTCCATCATAATGAGGTACTGCGCATGTGCAGTCCCTTCTAACCTTCAGTTCTGTTCCTTTAACTTAATTGGCTGATCAGGCAACACTCCCTATATTAAGCACCTGTGGTCAATACCACATGGCCTGATCTTGGAGTCACACTTCTCATGAGTCTCTGAAGGTGTTCCAGTGCCTGCTCGTGTGTTCAGCTGATGCTGATTCCTGTTTGCCGTTTGTGGTTTCCAGACCACTTCTACTCCTCGTGTTCCTAGTGTCTTCAGCAGCTGATTCCTATCCGCTGCCTCCGTATATCTACAGTTACAGATTACTGCAAACTCTCCTGTGTTTCATCGTGACTCCAGCAGCTGATTCCTATCCGCTGCCTCCGTGTATCTACAGTTACAGATTACTGCAAACTCTCCTGTGTTTCATCGTGACTCCAGCAGCTGATTCCTATCCGCTGCCTCCGTGTGTCTAACAAGTTACAGATCTCTCCAACTCTCCTGTGTTACATCGCTACTGTTCCAGCTGATTCCTGTTAGCTACTTCAGCGTGTCTACAGAGTCCTGCTCGTCTCAGCGCTCCAGTCTGCATTCTACCTGCCGTCAGCTGACCCGCTGCCTACTGCTTCTACAGTGTGTCCATTCGTGTCAACTTGCCTGTTAAGCATCGAGTCTACGCTCCTCGGCTTCCAGCTCTGCTACATCGCTTCAGCTCTCCCGTGGTCTCCTACTGTTCAATTCGATATACTACTGCCTCCTGAGTATTTTGTCGTCCTTGCTGGCCTACCTACAGTGCGCTGCACCTACCTGCCGCTTCCATTCTGCAAGGACTTCTCATCTCGTCAGTTCCCTGCCGCTCAGGTATCCCTGCAGCTATCTCTAACAGCCTGCTCATCTGAACCACGGTATGCATACTTCTCATTGACTGTGCTGGTGTATTGCATATCCATCTAGTCTGAGTTGTTCTCCTCCGGAGTTTCCATCCTCTGAGACTATTGCTATTATTGACTGTGTTTCCTTTTGCTGGACTATTCTAGTGACTTTGTTTATCTGTGCAGTGCTGTCCATTCATTATTATTATTGTTTGCAGTTCAACGTGGGATCAAGTTCAGTGTACCCGTGTAGACTCTGCATTGCATTTATCTCCTCGTGTCCTTCCTCACATATATATTCAGTGGTACAACTTGCTGAGGCAGACCACTGATTCCTGTTTCCCTGTGTCACCAGTTGCATATATCCTCTCACATAAGCAGTGGTAAAACTTGCTACACGCAGACCACTGACTTCCCTGTTACCTTCACCTGGATTCCATTCCTTCACTACAGACAGCGGTACAACTTGCTATACGCAGACCGCTGACTTCCACCTCCTTATTACTCCTGGACATTCTTCTCACTATAGCAGTGGTACAACTTGCCGTGCGCAGACCACTGACTACCCTCACGTTTCCTTGTCCATCCAGATCCTCGTGTTCAGCTACCTATTATTTACCAGTGCTGCTAGTCATAGACTTTCTGAGCATTCTCTAGCCATCTGCTGTTTCCAGTTCCATTATCACCCTGCCACCAGAGTATCATATACCAACTCTACTGCTCTGATAAGACCATCAGCGGGTGATACTGGGTAAAGACTCCTAGTGCCCGTGACAGTAAGATCAGGCCATGACAGACCCAGATTCGGAACCCACAGCTAAAGAGATGCTGCAGCATCTGGTCACCCGTGTGGAACAACAGGATGTTCGTCAACAACTATTACTACAATGTTACCAGACGTTAGTCTCCCAAAGAACGTCTGGGCAGAATATTACAGCTTCTGTTGATGCTCCTGTGCTTTCCTCCGTTTCCCCAGTGCCATCCCAGGTGTCTACGGCTTCCACGCTTCACCTGCCAACTCCGTCAAAGTATGATGGAGATCCCAAAACATGTAGAGGTTTCCTCAACCAATGCTCAGTACATTTTGAGCTCCAACCTCAAAACTTTTCTACTCATCGTTCCAGAGTGGCCTATCTCATCTCATTATTTTCCGGACAAGCTCTCGCATGGGCTTCCCCTCTGTGGGAAAGAAATGATCCGTTGTTACAGGATAGTGCCAAATTTATTTCCATGTTTCGTAATGTATTCGATGAACCAGGTCGTGTTATTTCCGCTGCCTCCAGCATTCTTCGTTTACGACAGGGTTCTCGTACAGTAGGACAGTACGTCATTCAATTTAGGATCTTAGCCTCTGAGCTTCAGTGGAACACTGAAGCGTTAATTGCCGCCTTCTGGCAGGGGCTCTCAGATAAAATTAAAGATGCACTGACTACTCAAGAACTCCCTACGTCTTTAGAAGATTTGATTTCTCTTTGTCATCGTGTGGATCTCAGATTTCGTGAGAGGGACTCTGAGAGAACTTCTTCAGCTAAAACATCTCTTCGTTCCACTTCTCAAATTCGTCCTGCTTCACCTCCGGTAATACCGATGGAGATTGGACGTTCCAAACTAACCTCTGCAAAGAGGAATCGAAGAATTAAGAATAGACTTTGTATCTATTGTGCTGATGCCACACATATGCTCCAGTCATGCCCCAAAAAATCGGGAAATGCCAGGCCCTAACTAGTTCTGGAGAGGTGAAGTTAGGGTCCCTGGAGTCCTCTCCATCTTCTACGAAATCAAAAATCTGTGCATTTGACGTTACCATTTCATTTGCTACTAAGTCTTTTGAGTCCCAAGCTCTGATTGATTCAGGAGCTGCGGGAAATTTCATTTCTGAATCCCTTGTAAATCAATGGTCCCTACCAGTGATTACCCTGAAGACTCCTATTACGGTGACTGCTATCGATGGATCACGTATTATCAACGGTCTCATCACCCAAAGTACGTCTTCAGTGACCCTTCAGATTGGTGTCCTACACCGAGAAGAAATTTCGTTTTTAATCCTTCCTGTTACTACAAGTCCGATTGTTTTAGGCCTTCCATGGCTTCAATGTCATTCTCCCCAGATTGACTGGCGCACTCCTCAAGTTACGTCTTGGGGACCTGAATGTCACCAACATTGTCTTTCTCGTGTTGTTCCTCGTAAAATACAGCAAACCTCCATTTCACCTTCCTCACCGGGACTTCCTCCTCAGTATGCTTCATTTGCCGACGTCTTTGATAAAGCTCAGTCTGAACGTCTTCCCCCTCATCATTCATGGGATTGTCCGATTGACCTGTTACCTGGCAAGACTCCACCTATGGGTCGTGTGTATCCACTTTCATTACCTGAGACTCAGGCTACTGCTGAATACATCCAAGAGAATCTCCAGCGAGGATTTATTCGACCTTCTACTTCTCCCGCTGGAGCTGGGTTCTTCTTCGTGAAGAAGAAAGATGGATCATTACGCCCTTGCATAGATTTTCGTGGACTTAATGCTATCACTATCAAAAATCGGTATCCCATTCCTCTGATTACTGAGTTGTTTGATCGGATCAAGGGAGCCCGGATTTTTACTAAGTTGGATCTTCGTGGTGCCTACAACTTGATTAGAATCAGGTCCGGTGACGAATGGAAAACAGCTTTTAACACCAGAGATGGGCATTATGAATACTTAGTAATGCCCTTCGGGTTATGTAATGCCCCTGCTGTTTTCCAGGGCTTCATTAACGAGATCTTTCGGGACTTATTATATGTATGTGTCGTAGTATATCTGGACGACATACTCATCTTTTCCCAAGACCTGCCTTCACATCACCAACAAGTGGCCGAAGTTCTTTCCAGACTCCGGAAAAATTCATTATTCTGTAAATTAGAAAAATGTTCATTTGAGTTGCCCCAGATTCCATTTTTGGGTTATATTGTTTCCGGAGTTGGTCTACAAATGGATCCAGAAAAGGTGAATGCTGTGTTACTTTGGCCTCAGCCAACTACTCTTCGTGCCATTCAGCGTTTTTTAGGCTTTGCCAACTACTATAGACGCTTCATTCAAGACTTCTCTTCAATTGCATCTCCCATTGTGGCTCTAACTCGCAAAGGGGCCAATACTAAGCAATGGTCATCTGAGGCTCTCCAAGCCTTTCAATTTCTTAAAGAGTCCTTCTCCTCTGCTCCCATCCTTCGACAGCCTGATGTGACGCTTCCCTTCTTCCTAAAAGTAGACGCCTCTAATGTTGGTTTAGGAGCCATTCTCTCCCAGAAATCGGAGCAACAAAAATTCCATCCTTGTGCCTTTTACTCTCGGGGTCTTCTGCCTGCGGAGAAGAATTACACCATCGGGGACAAGGAGTTGCTGGCTATTAAAGTAGCATTGGAGGAGTGGAGATATTTGTTAGAGGGAGCTCGTCATCCGGTGACAATTTTTACGGATCATAAAAATTTGTCATACCTACAGTCTGCTCAATGTTTAAATCCTCGTCAGGCAAGATGGTCTCTTTTCTTTTCCCGTTTTGATCTAATCATAACCTTCAAACCAGCTGCAAAGAATAAAAAAGCAGACGCTCTATCTCGAGCCTTTGTGGCGTCCTCAGACGTTGAAGAGATTCCTAACCACTTTATATTAGACCCCAAATGTGTTTCTCTGGCTACTTCTTCCACTAAAGTGCTACCATTTGGGAAGACCCTCCCGCCTCCTGCTCTTAGGAAAAAAATCCTTTCATGGTTTCACTCTTCTCGTTTCTCTGGACACGCTGGTGAACGCAAGACCTTTGAAATCCTCTCTCGAAGTTATTGGTGGCCTTCTATGAGGAGAGATGTCAAAGAGTTTATCGCGGCATGCGATTTATGCTCCCAGTTCAAGACCCCCCGCAGAACTCCAGCGGGGTTGCTTCAGCCACTACCCATTCCATCTAAGCCTTGGACCCATATTAGTATGGACTTTGTTACTGAGCTTCCTCCTAGTAAGAATTGCAACACCATTTGGGTAGTGGTGGATAGATTTTCGAAGATGGCGCATTTCGTTCCCTTGTCTGGTTTACGTTCTTCTTCTACCCTGGCTGAACATTTCATTAGAGAAATTTTCCGTATTCATGGATGTCCGTCCGAGATCGTGTCAGATAGAGGAGTACAATTCGTTTCCAGATTCTGGCGGGCCCTTTGCAAGACCTTGGGCATACGATTAGCACTCTCATCTTCCTACCATCCTCAATCAAACAGACAAACTGAAAGAGTCAACCAAGATCTTGAGACTTTCTTAAGGATGTTCTCGTCAGCCAATCAAGACAACTGGGTAGAATTACTTCCTTGGGCTGAATTCGCTCATAACAACATGTACCATGAGTCATCGTCTAAAACTCCATTCTTTGTGGTTTACGGTCACCATCCGTCTTTCCCGGAATTTCCTGCCCTCCCGCCCACCCAAGTTCCTGCTGTTGAGACTTTGTGTCAAACCTTCAAAAATATTTGGGTACTCAGGTAAAAACCTGTTTAAAGAAGACATCTGCCAGATATAAGTCTTTTGCGGACAAAAAGAGACGGGCTATTCCACCATTGAAAGTCGGAGACCGGGTGTGGCTATCTACTAAGAATATTCGGTTGAAGGTTCCATCCATGAAATTTGCTCCCCGTTTTATTGGTCCATATAGGATCATTCAAGTTATAAATCCAGTTTGCTTCAAACTTTTACTTCCCAAGAGTCTTCGTATTTCCAACGCCTTCCATGTTTCCTTGCTCAAACCTCTCATCATCAACCGTTTCTCGGTCCCTCCTTCAGCACCTTGGCCACTTCAAGTTCATCAGGAGGAAGACTTTGAGATTACTCAGGTTTTGGATGCTAAAATTTCGCGAGGAGTTCTTCGTTTCCTCGTGCATTGGAAAGGCTTTGGTCCTGAGGAGCGTTCATGGATCAAAGCTGAAGATCTCAACGCTCCAGCCCTCTTGAAAAAGTTCTATACCAAATTTCCGGACAAACCCGGTTCCAGGTGTTCTGTGCCCACCTTTAAAAGGGGGGGTACTGTCACTCACCGGACTGTGAGTGCTACTTCTAAGGTAGCTAGGAACCGTGTCCGTCCATTATAATGAGGTACTGCGCATGTGCAGACCCTTCTAACCTTCAGTTCTGTTCCTTTAACTTAATTGGCTGATCAGGCAACACTCCCTATATTAAGCACCTGTGGTCAATACCACGTGGCCTGATCTTGGAGTCTCATTCCTCATGGGTCTCTGAAGGTGTTCCAGTGCCTCCCCGTGTGTTCAGCTGATGCTGATTCCTGTTTGCCGTTTGTGGTTTCCAGACCACTTCTACTCCTCGTGTTCCTAGTGTCTTCAGCAGCTGATTCCTATCCGCTGCCTCCGTATATCTACAGTTACAGATTACTGCAAACTCTCCTGTGTTTCATCGTGACTCCAGCAGCTGATTCCTATCCGCTGCCTCCGTGTATCTACAGTTACAGATTACTGCAAACTCTCCTGTGTTTCATCGTGACTCCAGCAGCTGATTCCTATCCGCTGCCTCCGTGTGTCTAACAAGTTACAGATCTCTCCAACCCTCCTGTGTTACATCGCTACTGTTCCAGCTGATTCCTGTTAGCTACTTCAGCGTGTCTACAGAGTCCTGCTCGTCTCAGCGCTCCAGTCTGCATTCTACCTGCCGTCAGCTGACCCGCTGCCTACTGCTTCTACAGTGTGTCCATTCGTGTCAACTTGCCTGTTAAGCATCGAGTCTACGCTCCTCGGCTTCCAGCTCTGCTACATCGCTTCAGCTCTCCCGTGGTCTCCTGCTGTTCAATTCGATATACTACTGCTTCCTGAGTATTTTGTCGTCCTTGCTGGCCTACCTACAGTGCGCTGCACCTACCTGCCGCTTCCATTCTGCAAGGACTTCTCATCTCGTCAGTTCCCTGCCGCTCAGGTATCCCTGCAGCTATCTCTAACAGCCTGCTCATCTGAACCACGGTATGCATACTTCTCATTGACTGTGCTGGTGTATTGCATATCCATCTGGTCTGAGTTGTTCTCCTCCGGAGTTTCCATCCTCTGAGACTATTGCTATTATTGACTGTGTTTCCTTTTGCTGGACTATTCTAGTGACTTTGTTTATCTGTGCAGTGCTGTCCATTCATTATTATTATTGTGTGCAGTTCAACGTGGGATCAAGTTCAGTGTACCCGTGTAGACTCTGCATTGCATTTATTTCCTCGTGTCCTTCCTCACATATATATTCAGTGGTACAACTTGCTGAGGCAGACCACTGATTCCTGTTTCCCTGTGTCACCAGTTGCATATATCCTCTCACATAAGCAGTGGTACAACTTGCTACACGCAGACCACTGACTTCCCCGTTACCTTCACCTGGATTCCATTCCTTCACTACAGACAGCGGTACAACTTGCTATACGCAGATCGCTGACTTCCACCTCCTTATTACTCCTGGACATTCTTCTCTCTATAGCAGTGGTACAACTTGCCGTGCGCAGACCACTGACTACCCTCACGTGTCCTTGTCCATCCAGATCCTCGTGTTCAGTTACCTATTGTTTACCAGTGCTGCTAGTCATAGACTTTCTGAGCATTCTCTAGCCATCTGCTGTTTCCAGTTCCATTATCACCCTGCCACCAGAGTATCGTATACCAACTCTACTGCTCTGATAAGACCATCAGCGGGTGATACTGGGTAAAGACTCCTAGTGCCCGTGACACCCTCCAATCAATAAGGTACTGAAGATTACCATGACAAATCAGTGAATCGAGTATCCTTTCCACTTCATACTCGATTCCTCAATGAATTTGAATTTTAGGAGTCTTAGGGAGTGCAGAATGAAACTTATTCAGGAACAAAGGTTTCAACAAGGATATGTGGAAGGAATTTGGGATTCATAGATATGGAGGAAGTTTGAGTTTGTAAGCTACTGGGCTGATGACTCGTTCTATGGGAAATGGACCAATGTGGCGAGGGGCAAATTTCATGGAAGGTACCTTAAGCCTCAGGTTGCGAGTGGAGAGCCGACTCTATCTCCTGGTTTGAGACTGGGTATTGCTCGACGTTTGCGATCAGCAAATTTTTTGTAATTGGAAGAAGCCTTTAACAGGGAAGAACGGACTTCCTTACATATTTTAGAGAAATTACTTAAGGTGTTATCAGCAGCAGGTACAATGGCAGAAGGAAGAAGCTGGAACTCAGGTATTCTAGGATGAAGACCATAGACTGTAAAAAAGGGTGTAGACCGAGAGGAGGAGATTATTGTGAGAGAATTCTGACCAGGGTAACAGTTTTTTCCAGTTGTCTTGTGAAGATGAGATAAATATGCGAACATTATGATTCACCCTTTCAGTTTGACCATTTGTTTGGGGGAGATGGGCAGATGAAAACTTGAGCTTCACCTGAAGGGCTGAACACAAAGACAAACAGAACTTGGTCATGAACTGGACCCCACGATCAAAGATTATTTCTGAAGGCAAGCCATGAAGCCTGAAAATTGCCTGAATAAACAATTGAGCCAGCTTTGGAGCAGAGGGTAGTTCAGTGAGAGGTACAAAATGGGCTATCTTGGAGAACATGTCAACTACAACCCAGATAGTGTTGAACCCATTAGAAACTGGTAGATCAGTAATGAAGTCCATAGACAGATGAGTCTAGGGTTGGTGAGGAATTGACAATGGTCGAAGTTGGCCGGCAGGTGTCTGGCGAGATATTTTATGTTGGGCACACCTGGAACTGGAAGCTATGAATTCTTGGATGTCCTGCTTGAGAGTAGGCCACCAATAGGATGTTTGGAGAAATTTTAAAGCCTTCTGAACTCCAGAATGTCCGGAAAATTGGGAGGCATGAGCCAATTAAAGCAATTTCTTGCAAAGTGATGGAGTTATGAAAATTTTTCCCAGAGGCAGGGTAGGAACAATATTGGTGGTAGAAAAGGACACAGGATCGTTTATAGGACTTTTTTTTAGGTAAGGCAAAGAGGCTCATCTTGAACCATGAAACGAGAAAGAGCATCGGCTTTACAATTCTGGGATCCTGGCCGGTAGGTTACTTTGAAGTCAAACCTGGAAAAGAACAAGGCCCATCTAGCTTGTCTTGGATTGAGACACTGGGCTGACTTTAGGTACAGAAATTTTTATGATCTGTGACGACAGAGATGGGATATTTGGCACCTTCCAACAAATGTCTCCATTGTTCCAAAGCCAACCTAATGGCTAATAATTCTTGATCTCCTATAGAGTAGTTTTTCTCTGCCGGCAGAAATTTGTGAGAAAAATAGCCACAGGAATGAAGATATCCATCTTGAAAATGTTGAGATAAAACAGCACCTACACCTACTGCAGAGGCATCCACTTCCAGGATGAAAGGTCGGGTTAAATCAGGCTGGCGAAAAACTGGAGCAGAAATGAAGAGTTGTTTAATGCAATGGAATGTTGCTTTAGC
Source organism: Mixophyes fleayi (assembly GCF_038048845.1). NCBI lineage: Eukaryota > Metazoa > Chordata > Amphibia > Anura > Limnodynastidae > Mixophyes > Mixophyes fleayi. Next base: position 203,407,346 of record NC_134407.1, on the reverse strand, counting down.
TTCTTCAGACCATTTGGAGGGATCAGACCCCTTTTTGGTAAGGGCTGATAGATGCAACATGAGTGGAGACATTTTTAATGAATTTTCTGTAATAGTTTGCAAAACCCAGAAAGCGTTGGACCGCCTTAAGAGTGATTGGAAGAGGCCAGTTGAGAACCGCCTTGAGCTTCTCTGGGTCAATCTGTAACTCAGTACCAGAAATAATATAACCTAAGAAGCTGATGGATGGGACTTCAAATGTGCATTTCTCCAATTTACAAAAGAGTCAGTTGGTACAGAGTCGTGAAAGAACCTCCTTGACATGGGTACGATGTGATTTCAGATTATTGGAGAAGATAAGGATGTTGTCCAGGTAGACAACTGTTTGTAGAGGAGGTCACTGAAAATTTTGTTAACATAATGCTAGGATACCACTGAGGCATTACTCAATCCAAATGGCAGGACTAAGTACTCGTAGTGCACATATTGAGTGTTAAAAGTGGTCTTCCATTCGTCCCCTGCACAGATTCAAATTAAACTATAAGCCTCTCTTAAATCTAATTTGGTGAAGATGGTGGCTCCTTTGACACGATCAAGCACTTCTGTGTAGGGGTAAAGGATAACAATTTTTCATGGCAATATCGTTCAAACCTCTATAGTCAATGCAGGAATGGAGACAGGCATCCTCTTTCTTCACAAAAAAGAAACCTGATCCGGCAGTCGATGAAGATGGACGGATAAACCCCTTCTCAAGGTTTTCCTGGATGTATTCAGACATTGATTTAGTCTCAGGGAGAGAGAGTGGTGTCTGCCCTGGCATCAAATCGATAAGACATTCCCACTCTCTATGTGGTGGTAAGGAGTCAGCACCAGCTTTACTGAAGACATAGGAGAAGTCCCTGTAAGGTATGGGTGGAAGCTCTTGATCAGAGGAGACTGTGGTTCGAAGTGGTATGACACACTGGAGGCAGGAGTCCTTACAAGATACACCGCAGGATGCAATCTAAGATGTAGTCCAATTAATCTGGGGGTTATGTAACCGGAGCCAAGGTAAACCTAGGACTAAGGAATGTGAAGCTTTGGGAATGATAAGAAACTTAAGCATTTCTGAGTGCAGAACCCCCACTCTAATTTTCAGAGGATGAGTCTGGTGAGTGATAATACTATTTGAGATACAACTTCCATCCACTGTCATGATGTAGAAAGGTCAGGGTAACGACTCTGTGGGTAACCGCAACCCTTGAACCACTGTGGCAGTAATGATGTTTCCAGCACCAGAATCAAGAAGAGCTGAGAGGTTCTTGGTTCTCTGTGCATGTTCAAGAGTGATTGTTAAAACACAATCAGATTTTTGTGGAGAAGAATTGACTACTCCTAACCTAGCTTCTCTATCACCGGATAGGAGCAGGAGTTTCCCGGACGTTTGGGGCAGGGATCAAGTAAGTGTCCAGAGGCAGCACAGTAAAGGTATAAGTTCACCAGTCGGCGTCTCTGAAACTCCTCTTTGGTGAAACGAGAGCGGTTCACCTGCATGGGCTCATTGCTTCTCGGTGAGGACTGCCGGGGTCGAAGTTCATGATGCGGCTTAACCCTTTCACTTCTTCCTTTCTCCAAGACAGGTTCCCGAAAGCATATAATCAACTTTAGTACACAGGGAAATTAGTTCATCAAGTGTACAAGGAAGATCACGAGTAGATAGCTCATCCTTAATTTTATCAGACAAGACATTCCAGAAGGCTGCAATCAGGGCCTCATCATTCCACTTCAACTCAGAAGCTAATATTTAGAACTGAACCAGGTATTGGCCCACAGGACGAGTGTCTTGTCGTAGGCGTAGAATTTCTAAGGATGCTGATGTGGTTCTGCCAGGCTCATCAAAGATCCAACGGAAGGCTGCTGTGAATCCAGAACATGAGAAAAGCAGGGTATCTGTTCTTTTCTACAATGGAGATGCCCAGGCTAATGCTTGCCTTGATAGGAGGGAGATAAAGTACGCAATTTTGTGTACAAAGCTGGGTGGCCTGATAATGTTCCAAATACTTGATAGCTTATTTGTTAACTGAAATTTAAAGCTGATATTTGTGTGCTACATGAAAAACAGACAGTGTTTAACTTATGTGCAAAATAGAAAACTAATTTGCACCCCTTGCATTGTAACATGGTTTTGTCCAGGAGACTACTCAATTTTTTTTACTTAACTTTCCTTAATGAATCAGGCCCAATATAAAAAATAAGTACATTTGCAATTATATAAATAAGCGCCCTGCGCTATTTCCTTTGAATAAATTTATACCATAAGTTATTTATAAGTGATCCAGTCATAGACGGTATATATATATATATATAGTAATATACCCAGTGAGGGTGTGTGATGGGATACGAGGGACGATATATATAGTAATATACACAGTGCAGGGGTGTAATAGGATATACAGAAGGAAGATGTATATAGTAACATACACAGTGAGGATGTGACAGGATATATAAAGGGACGGTGTATAGATATATATATATATATATATATATATAGATAGATATATATATATATATATATATATATATATATATATATAGATATATATATAAATAGATATATATATATATAAATAGATATATATATATAGATAAATACACATATATATATATATATATATATATATATATATATATATATATATATATATATATATATATATAAACATATTTATTTAGTAATATACCCAGTGAGAGTGTGTGACAAGATATATAGAGGGTCGGTATATATATAGTAATATACACAGTGAGGGGGTGTGACAGGTTATATGGGCAGCACATACACACAGTTGTGAACACAAGTTTCTATACAGAGGTCTGGGAATAACATATGAATGACATATGACAGCTCACTCTCTGTGCTCTGCTCCCATTGGCTGAATTCGGAGGGCTATCTCCTCTGGCTCTTACAGCTGCATTAGAGAGACTACAACTCCCAGAATCCCGTGCTCGGAGAAGCGGAAGTGACGTGTAACATGCCCCAGCCAATCACAGCTCCTTTTGTTCTTCTAACTTGTACTTCCGGCTCTGGGGGAGTGTGTGAGTCTGATACAACAATAAGGTATAATGTGGGAGAATGATGGGTTGTTTTTTTTGCAGTAAGCAGGAGTTTATGCAGCTGCTGCCTGTATGTATTGTGTGTCTGTAACTCTGCAGTGTCTGATAACATTACTTTGTGTGTATATCATGATGTTCTTCTCTGACAGCCTGTAGCTGCCCAGGGGTAGGAGAATTACAAGTACTAACATCACTAGAGATTTCAATGTACCATGTTTAGGTATCAGACTTAGACTGTACTGCTGCAGGGGAATTATGATTTCCAGTTTGCCCTAGGACATGTAGTTTCAGCCGCAGGTTACCTGTTGTGACTTAGGCAAATCACAAGCATATTATATAACTGCTTCTCTCCTCAGGTATTAAATGTAAAACGTATGTATTGTCGAATCTAAATCAGATTGTTCACCTGTAAGTGTCAGTTTATCAGTTATGAGCTCATCAGCTGGAGAGAATTAAATACACTGCATGGTTTGAGTGTACAATAAACTCTGCTTTATTAGTTACAAGTTCCTATCTATATAGCAAAAATCCCGTATTGCAGAAAACTACGCCCCAAAAGGTTTTAACCACTCATGCTTCCTTTACACAGGTGTTAAAACAGTCTCTCATTATCACACAGGAAAACTCCACAGGGGAGGTTGGCTTATCTCCTGTCTGCTATGTCCAAGGTTATAAGCATAGCCTTGCAAATGATGAATTACTCCTACAAAACCAGCTGGATCTAATTTGTCTTTAAGCTATAACAGAACAAAATGGCTATAAGGCAACAAGATGGCGTCAGCTTAGCAAAATCACATTTCTCAGTATTGTATGGTGTTTATATTCTGTTAAGCGACATATGTCAATGTGAATTCATATCTGCCTATACAAAAGTAGTTTCCGTCTAGATCACTGTTTATTACTGTGGTTATGGTTGTGTTAATGTGTGCACAGAACATGTCTGGGATCTGTATTTTTTTTTTTATTAGTTGTTGATGGTAGTTTTTTTTTTTTTGCTAGTAAATATAGATGGCAGTATTTTGTGTAAACAGTGTTAGTGCAGTCAGAGAAAATGACATCATAATCCTTATGGAACATATAATTTCTGTATCCGACATCGGTATGCTAGGACTGTAGTTCTCCAGCTGCTGACGTGACACAAGTTGCATACTTTCATTTGGTATGTTTGTGAAAATTATTTTCAAAAAAATTAAATAAAAAAATTTGGGGACGCCAGTTTATGTTTCTGTGTCGTATAATTGTTCTTGTCATCTACTGCTTATATCTGAAAACTAACAGTTTTATTGCACATGGCTCAGATCTCCGATCTAAGAAAAGCACTTGATAACAGAACAAGAGAGATCCATTTATTCTAATCTTAGCTGAAGAACATGAGTGTAATGCTAAAATCCTAGAAAGATAATCGAAAACAAGGCCATTAGCTCACAGAGTCGTTAACCTCTTGCCCACAAGATCGAGGTCTTCAGCTCATCATCGTTGGGTGAATCTACAAATCTGGGCTGGATGTATCAGGTTGTCAGCCATGAACCATCTTTTTCAGGTCAAACCAAAGATGGAAGAAAGACATTTTAGAGGTTCTCCAGGAGTATGGTGTAGTAGTTTATATCACTTTTGATAAGGCAAATAGGTTAGTATTCGGACTAGCGAAGGTCTTTTACCCCTTGTCAGGGATCATGATTATGCCTCTAACTCTTGGTGAGACAACCGATTGAACCTTTCTTTTTGATTTATTAAAACATTATTTATATGGATATTGGGCTTTCTACACACTGCAGTTAAACAGTCTGTTTACAGTAAGTCTTTTAGAAGCTCCACCATTGTTCCTGTATTTTTAGATCAGTCGTTCTTCTATATGTGCCTGCGCTAAAATTCTCCCACCACCATCTTACCTGCATCACTCGCCTTCCATACAGCAGATAGAACCAATTTTCATTCTCCTCAGACATTGACGAGGAAAGGGAGCAGAGTGACTTCAAAGCTAAATTTATATTATAAAGTTATTATATAGTTATTATATAAGATAACCACTAATAGGGCGCTCTAAAATCCAAAATGCTGCCAAAATCCTATTCACAAGGTATATATCTGATAGTAGCAATAATAATGCAAAACATAGGACATTCAGCGCATACAGGATCCCATAGGAAACAAACAGATAAAGAATATGTGTGCAATTCACAGTCCAAGTCTTATTCTTATCAAATACAGATTAACTGTTTCACATGACATGAGTATCAGCTTTCCAAATGGTAAACACCTTCCCGTCACCTTCTGTGGAAAATAGTGTAAAAAAATGGATTCCTACCAGAAGTCCTATTCATATAGGCACATCAGATGTCAAACGCAATCCTCTTGATATAAAGGCTCTCCAGGTTGTTATATGGCGTGATATCGTTTTAAAAGCTTCTGAATTTTATTTTATTAAAAAGTAGTATTACATAAAAGAAAATAGAGTGTGAATGCTCATACCGGAAATCCAATCTTTAAAGCATTATGTGCAGAAATCAGATGTTAAATACCCGGGCAAATCTTTCAGTACATATGCCTTTAGATCAAATAACAGGTATCCCGCTTTCCACTCCCCTGAATGCCAGTCTTATCACTCAAGCTTTTAAAACGATATCACGCCATAGTCTGTCTTCTCTTTGTATCAACATCGCTGGACGTGAGTATTATTGCCTAAGAAGAAAACATCAAGGGGATAACAACCTGGAGAGCCTTTATATCAAGAGGATTCCGTTTGACATCTGATGTGCCTATATGAATAGGACTTCTGGTAGGAATCCATTTTTTTACACTATTTGCCACAGAAGGTGACGGGAAGGTGTTTATCATTTGGAAAGCTGATACTCATGTCATGTGAAACAGTTAATCTGTATTTGATAAGAATAAGACTTGGACTGTGAATTGCACACATATTCTTTATCTGTTTATTATATAGTTATGTTGACTATTTTGTTATTGATCGCTTTGTGTCTCCACTTTTCTCACTGTTCGTTGGTTATTTGCAGAGATAAATCATGCCGAAGTGCATCTTCAGAACAT